>NC_062217.1:52218827-52533373 GCF_902686445.1 Sciurus carolinensis | reverse complement strand
TTTTTAAAATAACACTAATACCTAAGTCATGGTACAATGATCTGACAGTACTGCATTAATGCACTCAAAAATATTGTTCATCCTCTCATTTATTCTATGACAAACTGCAAGCTCTAGTTATGAGACTGTGGTCCAATGGATGGAGTACTGAATTGGGATTTAGGAGTCACTGCCCATGTGTCCTACTTGGCTGCTTGGTTTTGTGATGTCAATTTAAAAAGTCACTTATCTTCTCTTCGCTTCACTTTCTCCAGATGTGAAGTAAGGATCATACTTCCCTATAGGAAAATTTTTTTAAATTATGGACAATCTATGGATGACTCTGAAGCACTGGTAAGGTTATCTAAAGCTGGTAATATGCCAAAGTCAGAATCAGTGTCAGGACTTAAAAAAGAATCTGGCAATTTTGCTTATCCCCAAAATGACCACATTATGTACTTTGCAAATGCATTACCTTCTTTTTCCACATGCTCCATGCATAGCTGGGCAGAGGTCTAATGATTTTTCAAGGGCCAGTTTAAATATCAGCTCTTCTTTGAAGATCTTGCCAAAACCCACTGGCTCTGCTCCATAGACTGAATGTCTCTATCCATCCTTTATAATTCTATACTACTTAATTCAAGTGATTAGGATAATATAGGATATTGAACACATTTTATTAGAGTGCAGTTATTTATGTTCCTGTCTCTCATCCTGGGCTGGGAATTCTGTGATGAAAGAAATCTTTCATTTGTTTATTTGCTTGCTTGTTTAAATTAGCTCACAGTCTGGAATACAGCCTAGCACACAGTCTGGAATATAGTAAGCATTCTATAATTTTTACTTTAATTAACCAAAGATCTTCCCAACTTTCTGACATTTCCTCTAAACTATTTGATCTGGTTGATTCGAAGACTTGACTAAATAATTATATTACTGAAAAAATTATTTTGCTGTTTGATGATAATTTGAGGTTTCCTACAGCATTCTATGCTAAACTGAGTTCATGAACCATTGAGGTAAAGGGAATATTCTTTTAAGTGAATAATACTTGAGAACTTATCAACCTTCTATACCTATATTTTTCAGGCAGATGTGTGAATGTTCACACAAAGATACACAGATAGTAAACACACACATACATAAACATTTGTTGATTCAGTATAAATTAAAAGATCATAGTGTCAAATAAGATTTGATGATTCATGCACATAATGATAAACCGACTCTACCTTTGACTAAAACAACTTGAGTCAAATATTTACTCAGAAGAAAAAGTATCAATCTATCATATGATGTTATGGTATAAGGTTTGCATTATGTCAATATTTATTCTACAAATTATTAGCCTGTACACTTAATAGTTGACTGGACTAATCATTTTCAATGTATTTAATCTGTAGCTGTTACAGTAAAATACCTGCTTAAATTAGTAAATTATAATCATTCTCCAAAGTTGTACCAAAGATTTTGCTTCATTCATTTCTGAACAACAGGAAACCAATCTTAAGACTAAAGATTTTGAAATGTTAATTGGAAGGCACAGACACATTTTAGAAAATCAACTGCCTAATGATCTTGGCTGTGCTGCTCTCCAATTAGTGCTGGGTCACCAATTAATTCTTTTCTAGGTGCCCACGCGTCCTGGATACCATTGCAGGGCTGAGTCCTCTTGATCCTTTCACCTAGGGCTTCAACTAGACTAATGACTTTGACCTTGGTCAGAGTTGGATAGCAGTTTTCTCAATTTAAAGAAAAAGTATCCTTTCCATTATTTTCAGAGCAAAGAAAATCAGAGAAAACCCAAAATTTCAGGGTTATTCGTTGTTATTTATGTCTGAAAAAAATTCACTTGGGACACTGGCTTCCTACTGTTATCATGCCTGTATTTTCCCCCACTTGTATGCTTTACCACAACCCCTCAATCCATCTGAGATTTTGTCCAAATTATTCCTCTCCTTGTTTTTTGTTTGTTGGTTTGTCAGGTTTTTTGTTTGTTTATTTTCTTATTTCTTTTTCTACTTTGCTCAGTCTCTGAATCCCCTGGTTTCCCTATGTGCTCAGATTATTAAGTATCCTCCTTACTAGGAAGCATAACCCCTTCTTTCAAATTGACTAGGCGTCTACACAAAGTTTCCAGTTTTCATAGTTACATATTTTTGCAAGGTAATTTTGCAGTTTCTGCCCATAAGTTTTTATCTTCTTATTCACTAATTCCTTCCCATCAGGTTATCTACTATTTTCCAGTTTCATTCCACTGATATTTTTTCTTGTTTAAATGTAGTCAGTGAACACCACCATATTTCAAGACCACTTCCCATTCAATTATAGCAGTGTCTCACCTTCCAAATTGCCCTGTCTTAGTTCCTTGTCACTGTTCTCTGCCATTTCCCTAGGAGATTATGGACTTGGGAGCCTGGCTAATCATGGTTTGCATGTCAGCTTTGTCTCTTCCTTGCTGAGCAATTTCCAAAAACATACTTAGCCTCTCTTGGCCTCAACTCCTTTCTAAATAAAATTTGGATGAAAATATAAGCCTTTTAGATTATCTTCTCTACAAATTCTTTGTAAACTCCAACTATCTGTTTAACTATAACTGAAAGCAATCTGTCTCCTTGATGCCCCATAGATAGGATAATCATCTGATTAATTGTTCAAATCTAGCTATGTTTTTAAATGAATCACCATAACATGTATTTTTACCACAAGTACAGATTAAAAACTGGTTAATCTCTTAGTGATGAAAGGGGAATAATGTGGCCTAAATTGGGGTTATTATTCAAATTTCACCTCCCTTAGAGCTCAGTTATCTTATAGCAATATCAAAATGAATTTCCACTATCAGAATGCTTATCAAGGAGCAAAAGAGGTACATATCAAAAGAACTCTTTCAAAATGAAAATAAAAACCAAACAAAAATACATTTCATTCTTCATTTTCATATGATTCTCTTTGAAAAGTAGGAATTACAAGAGACAAGATTAAAGTTGAAAAAATTTTTTAAATAAAAATAAGATTAAAGTTGAAGCAAGTCTTTTTTTACTCACCTTATTCTATAGGTAAAAAGATGTAATTATTCTTACTAGGCTGACTCCATATTTGGTATTTGCTTTTTGACCCTTTCCAGTTTCACCTGTCCACCTCCCCTTCTGCCCCACACCTGGGTGAGATAAGGAAGCCCAGGGGTGCGCTCCTTTGCTGCCTACAGGAAGTTCACACCATGAAAGTCCTGGCCTTTGAATGAAAGCCTTCACCCTGGAACAGCTGACCACCAGGAAAAAAAAAAATCCCACAGCCATTAATCCCTATTCTCTCTCTCCTCTCATAAGCCCAACTTGCAACCTACCCTGATTTCCCCCCAAAAGTGATATTATGAGAAGTTAATTTTTTAAAACTTGCAGTGCAAGTGTGCCATCATTATTCTTGACATTTGTACTAAATTTTGGGGTGCAGGTCGGTTCTGCAGGAGAATCACAAAACCATAGGTTAAAACTGGTGTAAAAAAGTCTATATTTATATAGATGTTCAGGTTATTGGTGTGGATTACTTACACATTGAAAATTAAAGAAAAGATATTATGACAAATCCTACAGATTTTAAAGAAATAAAGAACAATATGCCAATAATAGGACCATTTAAAAGAAATTAGCAAATCATTTAAAATAACACAATTGTCTAATTTGGACACCTTCTGGACATAAAACCATGCCTTATTTCAATACCATATATATTTATGTTGTTATTACTAAAAATCATGTCATTGAGGTCAATGTGAGATAGTTGGGCCTCATGAAGATATGGGTGCAAGGTTATTTGGGATTAATATGCCCACTTTACCAATAACTGTGAAAAGAGTGAATATAAAAATGTAATCTTGGTAATTTGGTAATAATTTTATGAGATGAATATTATCTAGTATTATTGTTTGCAATTACACAAAATATCAACAAACTGATATCTTATAATATCTCATACCCTGACTATTGTTGTCACAAAATAAAATTATGTATTGCATTGTAAAAGCACAAAGCAAAATATGACCAAGTACTTACTGCAAATGACAAAAAAAAAAAAAGGAAAGAGAGATTGATGGTAGCCGTTTACTGACCAATCAATTACAATGTATTTCTTTTTTTATTGGTGCATTATAATTATACATAACAGTGGGATTTGCTATGCCATATGTGTATATGCACATAACATAATTCCAATTACAATTTCAAAGACAGTTGCTTATTGGAGTGTATGAGGAGGTTCTAATGCAAAATATATATTCAAAATATAAAAAGATCCTGATTTTCAATATAACTTTTAAGATAGGATTTCCAGTATAAGTCAAACATTAGGCAACTTAGAAGCAGAAGACAGAGTTTCGGAATTTTTAACATACTAAGACATAGTAAGTACACATTAAGTAGTAAATTGAAAGAATAAGAAAACTGGGAATATTTTAAAATACTATGTGAGTGTACAGGAGGACACAAATGTGAGGCATCTCTTATTTTTTCACATCATGTCAACACTGTAATTACATGGATAACTGCAAAATCAAGATGCTCATAGTTATTCCTGGAAGTATACAAATGTCAGGAGTCATTACAAGAACTCTGGACCTAATACTTAGTGAAACTTTTCTCTTCTCAGATTTTGCCACACAAGGATTCCATTATATGCAACAAGAGCACACAGTGATGATTTATTTGCTCACTCTATTCTTGGTGGTTTTCTTCTCCCATGTACTAGAGGAAAGACTTAGGGAAAATGGGACAGCATCCAGAATAAAAGACAATACTGAATTGATAGCTAAGAAACTTCATGTACTCTGATCCTTTATTCACCAATTGTATTTATGTAGAGAAACCACTTATCTCTCTTGACCTTTATTTCATCATCGAGAAAAATGAAAAACGATTTGGTTAAAGAAACCCTTACAATTTCATTCTTTTCTATGGTATTATTCTCCATATATGATTTTTAACTAGTATTCCCTAATAAATATTTCTCAGAATAGATTTAATTTTCCAAATAAAAATCCCAAAATTAAACTGAATGTTATTAGAAGTCAAGACTTCTGGAGAAAGGAGATTGCTCATTCACTCAATTAATAAATATGTAATTATGTGTCAATTCAATTTTAACAAATACAGAGCAGAAACTTTGATTTCTGCCTTTACACCTAGTTCTTTTTTCAGTTTTACTCATGATATCAAACCATGAGTGAAAACAGAAATCTAGGCAATTTCTTTAGTCATCTTTCCCCTAACAAATCTACTTCAGTAAATACTTTATTTTCAGCTGTATCCAAAAACAGGTGGTGAATCCACTCATCTCTCTCCATCTCTACTGCTGTCACCTAGAATACCATTTATCACCTGACACTCCAAGTGCTTTCCCCTGCTTTAACCCTCCTTGCCACAGCCAACTATGTAACAGCTAGAGTCATCTTCTAAAAATGCATTTCAGATATGATCACTCCCTGCTTAGAGTCTGTCAATGACTTCACTCTGCACTTGAACTAGATCCTGACTTCTTATCCTATTAGCAAATCCCCTGTAGAACTGTATTCCAACTTCCTCCAACAGCATTTTCCGTTAAGCCTTTGGTTTTAAATCACACTGACTTTCTAATTATTCAAATTATTTTTTTAATTTGTGTCTTTGCATTTACTACTGCCTCTGCTTGGATTGTTTTGCCTCCCAATTTTCACATGGCTGACTCTTTCAAGGCAATCATATTTCCACTTTACTGTAATTTCTCTGAGAGTCCATTCCTGATCACCAACCTCCAGTAGGCACCCAGATACACACTATGACATGGTCTGTTTCCTCAATGTTCCCTTTTGTCTTCACTGGAATGTAAGTTCCACACAGACTGGCAGCATCCCATTCTTTCTCACTTCTCTGTCCTCAGCCCCTCAATCACTGGGTGAATGAAGAAATGTGCCAACAGAGTTGCTGTTTTTGTGAAGCTTAATAGACATGTGGCTCCATATAAATAATGGTCTATTTATAGAGCAGGAGTACAAAGTAATGATTGACAGTGTTGTTTTTCTGTTGTTAGTTGGTGGTTTCTGCAACTTGGGAGTTTCAAAATGCTTGGAAAAGTGAGTGCAGATAGTAAATTGACAAGATAACTACATCCTGAAACAGCATTCAGTCTAATGTAGATTAATAGATGTGGTTTGGAAAATTCAGTTTAAAGTCTTTAAATTCACAACTAGTAACTCATCACACATAAATAGACGTTTCACCATTATCATTTTGTATTTTAGGACTTTTTCAGTAGCAATATAAACTGATCTAGTTGCCTAAAGAGAATTTTATGAAAAAGATATGGATTAGTTTTTAGATCTGGAGGAAAGGCTAAAAACAAATTGAAAAGTACAATTATCATAGAAAGAACAACAATTACAATGACTTCGATGACATGATTAATTTGTCAACATTGTCCAATATTATCTTTGGCATTGTCCAATATTATCATCACTCATGGTTTTCCACAATTCTTTGAGATTCCTTTAAGTTTACTCTCATTAGTTTATAGAGAATGAATATCAGCCTCACTACTGTGACATTGCCAATTACGATTTGCATGACCCTGAGTACCAGAGTCACTTAATCTTTTCCATTCTCAGAATCTTTGTCTATTGAAATGTGATAATCTCCTTCCATGGTTACTACTGTAGATTAAAAAGATCCAAAATAATAGACCTTGTAGGCTCTGATTCACCACACAAACTTTATAGCCATGACACTGAATCTTTATGTTGCCAGATGATGTCCAATTTTTCTACCACTAAGCTGCTGAGGTATTGCCACCTAGACCTATTCAAGAGACACCTTCCTGAAATCTTTAAAGAAATAGTTCCTGTTATAGATTCACTTAAAGCTGACCCTGAGTAGAATTCAAGGGGAAGTACTCTTTTTTTTTTTTTCCCCCCTTGGGTAACTATTATGGTCATTTTCCCAAATTATTTTGGTGTTCTTCCCTTGGCCTTATAGAATAGCAAAGTTTGGGAAACCTATATTATATCCTACTGACATCTTGAAAAATTTCCAGCATCATATTTAAATAATCAAAGGTCTAAAATATTTAAAGTATTTATTTCTCTATATTTCTCAAGTTAACCTCACTCAAAAAAAGACTAACTTATACACAGCAACTGAGTCATCAAGACTTCCAATTCAGGCAACTCAGTTACTTCTACTTTAAATTAGTTTACTTTTGTAACTGCTTAGTCAATTTTGGGTTTCTCTTCTCAACTGAGTTGCATGAGGGTAGCAATCTAAATATTAATATGGCATTCTAAGTTTGGGAGATAATTTTCATGTACGGTAGTTCTCTGTTCCTTTAGGAGTGTCATTTGCTGATGGATGTCCTTGGTCCCACAAGGTCATCCATTAATCAAGTGTACATAATTGTTTCTTCATCTTCTCCACCATGAGGCCTCAACTGGCCTGCCATAATTTTTAGCCATTGCTCCATTATTATGGGGGAAGGTGTTGCTCAGAAAATGTTGGCTGCATTCCCTTGCTGTTGCACACCTACCTTCTAGAGTTACACAAATGAGGAGATTAAGAAACTTTTAGGAACCCAACAGCATCTGAATACTAACCATATTTGGCACATCTCTTCTGAGTTTTCTCTCTGGTTTTATTGCTTGATGAAGCTCTCATATACTCTTACGCAGAAAAAAGAAAAAAAAAGACTTCAGTGTTACCATGCATTCTTTTTGATTATATATCTTATGAAATAATCTGTGCACTTTAATACTTCTTAGTCTTTGGCTCTTAATACTTAGAGCCAACTGTGGATTGTAAATTTCTTTTATCCAACACACAGCTGTCTGCTGAAAATGAGGGTCCTAGATTTCAAGGCAAATTCATTCTGCTACAGAGATCCAAGAATTCAAAATGGGCTCAAAAATCAAGAATGAATTTTCCATAGACAGAACAGAAGGAGGTCCAGACTGCATGAGTACTGAAGGGTAGTATTGTAGAGTACTATGTTAACCACTGACCAGGATACTACTAACCTATGTTCATTGCAGTTCATTTCCATTTCTTATAAAGTTTTACTGCAGCTGAGTTATGCATTTCTGTATAGTTTATAAGTGCTTTCATGTTACCATGACCAACTTAACTTTTTTGGTTGAACCCATAGTATTTAATATTTGGCCCTTTATGGAAATAATTGCTAATTCCTGCTATAAGCTTATTTAATATCAAACTATAATATACCTACATAAATAAAATCTAATTCTTTTTTTTTCTACAGTTTCAACAGTTGAATTACATGTTACATCCATGTTACATTTTGCACCTTTCCATTCAATAAGTAAAAGCACAAAAGGTACCCTCAGGTGACTTGAGATATATGAATGAAATATATCCCAGACACTATTCTACTAAATGAATCTGTTGTATCATCCTGTGTTCTCTCATCTTTGCTAGATGGACATCATCAGAAAGAATCTGCCACATGTCAGTTACCATCTGTAGGGTCTCTTCTCTACTCTTTAGCTATCACATCCTTGAAAGATCAATTCAAAAGGGAGACCTGATAGTGGGAATCATAATCTGACATTGAAATTTTGTCCTATTACATAGAATGCCATTTATTCTGTTTTAAAAATTTCTCCACTGTATGAAAATATGTCGATGCTAACAGCTCTTTAGAATAAATATGGTTATAATTGTCAGCATTTTTTCTCTTGCGGTAAGGGATAGGACTGTGATGTGTCTCCTGATGTTACTATATTTGTCTGTATCATTTTTCACATTATTTATAAAACTCAAAACTTGGACATGATTTTCTATTCAAGGTGCCTGCCAGCTTTAAATTCAATATTTTTTTTTTCTCATTGGGGCTTTTTAGAGAAGCCAGATGTTATTAAACAGCACTGTTTACTCATTAGCAACTAAACCACAAATATTTGGGGCTAACCATTTTACTCTTAATTTTAAACATTCTGTTGCTACAAAGACAAATGACAGCACAATTTTTCTAAAGGAACATATATAGAGTTTTGAAGGCTCCACCTTTTTTTTTTTTATATTTCTTGGTTGTCAATGGATCTTTTTTTTTTAAATTTATTTATATGTCGTGCTGAGGAGGGAACCCAGGGCCTCACACATGGCAAGCAAGAGCTCTACCACTGAGCCATAACTCCAGCCCATAGTGTAGGACTTTCTCTTGTATTTTTTAATAAAATTGATTTTAATTTTTTAAAAAATTAAATTTAATTATCTTTTTGAAGTTTCTTGTTGTCATTGTTTACAATGAATGTGCTGTTATCTTATTTCCCTATGATGTTCATTAATGACAAAGTCTACAATACCACTTTTAGGTGTTTCTGTCAAGACAGTGATTATGAACCTGTAAAATTGGTTTCAAGAGCTCATGCCTGTAAAATATCTAGGCACTTTGAGATTTGTTCACAGATAATCTCTCAGCATGTGAACTAGCATGCTGAGAGCAAAGAAGAAGAAAAAAGGCTTTATGATTTCCGACTGCCTAAATTGGGATATTGAAACAAGAAGTAGTATAAGAGCAACAAGAATAGTTTGAAGAGGGAGAGAAGGTTTAGAAACTAAGGGAAAATTGTATCATTTTCTAAAAACTTCTTTTTAATATCTTTAATACTCTAGAGTTTCATTGGCAATGGAAAGCAATGGTTCACAAAGTGAGAAACTATAAACTTCATTCTACCACCTTTAATGTCATTTCTACTACATTCCTTTAAGCACTAAATTTTGCTAAAAAATTTCAGGATCTGGGAAATACTTAAAAGAATGACTTCACTATTACTGTACCTTTTTAAAGAACAAGTGACTAAATATTGATGTAAGGATTTGGCATTAAATAATGTATCCCAATTTCCAATATATTTTTCCTTTAAGGTAAAAAGAGAACATGTATAGCCTTCTTGTCAATAAAAGTCTTATAAATATTTGGAAGCTAGTATTATGCTTTCTCTTAGTCATCTCTGCCCTGTGCTAGGTACTCTGTTGATAGAGCATGTTTCTAAATACCAATGCTTGTCCTTTGCTCCCATTATTTCTGTAATGTATTTCTTGAGACTTTACTATACATAATGCTCTCCACATGTTTAAATCTGTAAAAGTCTCAGAGAAATTCTTGCATTATTCTTGATTTCCTTCAGTTCGAATGTGTTTATATCCACAAATCTGATGATTCGTAATAATACTACACCACTATGTACACTCACATCTCTCATTAAATGTACTATTAGGTTAAAGAAAAGTTTGCTTCTGGAAACTGTCATTGCATCTAAAATGCAAAGAAATTCAATTGAGTTTTCTTTTAAAGTTTTTCATTGCATTATGTAAACCATAATTCCAAAACGACAACCAGATCTGGGTGACCTTGTTTTGCTGTCACCTCTGGTGCTCTTTATCCTTGCTTTCTTTTTAAGCAGACCTCTCTATTTGACCGAAAAGATGACCACTCAAAGTTCAAGACAGTATTCACAATCTCAGAAGGAGGAAGATCCCTAAGTTTCAGTGATCATACAAATCACTCTAAATAGACTTAAGCCTAGTTTTGATCATGTTCCTACCCCATTAGTCATTATTTGATGAAAAGTCACATTTGGCTAACCGCAACCCCATGCCCATGTCTAGGCTGAAGTAACTGGAGCTATTTAATCCATAGTCCCTGTGGATGAAAGAGGCAGATTCTTTAAAAAAAAGAAAAAAGAAAAGAAAGAGAGAGAGAGAAAAAAAAAAGGTTTTGCAGACTAAAATCTAAAAAAGAATGATTACATTCACTTTACTTCATTTAGTACTAATGGGCAATATTTCAAATCATTCCTTAAGTCTTCATTAGTTCAAATTAATATCAATTGGTATATATGCCCCACTAAGGCCTGTGTTTCACAATATGGCAAAAACAACTGTAGCCAGAAAATAATAGAGAATTATTCCATCATTGTTATATGCATATTTATGTTGTCAACTCTAAATATTTGCTAGAATTAAAGTCTAATTTGTTAGAATTCATGACAAGTAGTGCCCATAATTAGAGGTAAGATGTCTCCCTTTTAAATTTTCATCTTGAATGCTATTCACAAGTGCATTTGTTCAGCTAAAAAATAGTTGCTATGTTCCTTCTCTGGATTTACTTAGCACTTTTCCAGGATTGAAGATGTAGTACTGAGCAATTCTTGCAAGGTCATTGGCATCATGCAGCTTCAGTACAATGTGGATTACAAATCTTAAATCATTCATTCTTGGACCTCAGAAGTGATAAGTAATATAAAGTAAAAAAAAAAAAAAAAAAAAAAAAAAAAAGAACATACCATAATGTACTAGGATAATATAAAACAGTAAGGAACAAAATACTCTATGGAATCAAAAGTTATTTCTTAAAAAATGGGATTTAAAATCTAAGATTTGGATGAGGAGTAAGCAATCTGTGTTTGTGTTGATATTGAATGAAGAGCAAGAAATGGTTTTCCAGAGGTTAAAACCAAGAGGAACACCTGAAGGAACAGAGAGATGATACTGTAGTGAGCAGAGAGGAGTCAAAAAATATGCACAGGTGCAAGAGAGAGGCACAAGATGGGTCAACATGGTCTTTTAAAAGATTTTTGGCTTTATTCTAAGGAACAATGGAAAACTTGAAGCAGAGGAGTGATATGGGAAGATTTCTAGTATTTGAAATCCTGTCACTTGGGACACATGGATGGAACTGGAGATCATTGTGTTAAATTAAAAATGCCAGGCACAGAAAGACAAGTGTCATATGGGCCTCCCTGATACATGGAATCTAAGAGTTGATCTTAGAGGTTGAGAGTAGAATGGTTCCCAGAGGCTGGGGAGAGTAGAGGGTGCAGGGGTGGGGTGAAGTCTTATTAATGGGTACAAAGCTACACTTAAATAGCAAGAACTTCTGGTGTACTATTGGGTGATAGGGTGGGACAGAGAACAATAAAGTACTGTTCATTCCAAGAAGCTACAAGAAAGGATTTTGAAAGTTTCACCCAGAAGGAAATGAAGAGACAGACAGGTTCAACCTGATTTAAACATCACACAATTTATGTATATATCAAATGATTACATGGTTCCCTATTAATATATACAAATTTTACGTTTGTATGTGTCAGTATTTTTTTTTTAAATTACTATGCTTGTGCATCAGGAATGCTTTAAAATACTAGGTAAAAGGCTTTCAAGAACTTTATAGACTGTGATAGCAGTGGAGTTAGAGGTCTAAGACCATCTTAGAAAGTACAGTCATCAGGATTTAATGATTGCTCATTTGTATGTGCATATGTAAATATGACTCACTCTTTTAACCTGATGTTAATCATAATGAAGGCATGTTTTAAACTAAAAGTAGCTGATTATGTTATTTATTATGTTACATGAGGAACTTAATTACTTGCTGTGACCTGAATGTTTTAGTGGAGAAGAACTTCAATTCAGACTTCTCAAAATAAATTCTTTGAGAACAATAAAGTATTTTAATACTTAAATGAAAGACTAAATACCCATGAAGCTAGAAAATACCTTCAAATACAACCACTACATTTTCATCTCACTGAATTTCTAGAAATCTCAGTAAAACACAAAGTTGCCCAGACTAAAGAAACAAGAAAAGTTGTAAAGAGAAAGACAGTTGAGGAAAATAAACAGTAGAACAAGGAAACCCAGGGGGAACATGCAGTCGACCCAATTTTCAGCCTTACCTAAATTTGAAATATCCAAGGAGACAACTCTATCTGCAGGAGAAGCAGGTATCCAAGCATTCCTGACTCTAAGGTTGCCCTGACCTCTTTTAAAGACTGCACATTCTACACTCATTCTACTGTAACTGAAATTTGTCTGACTCTGCAGCAGCCTCTTCAGGAGCAATGACCTCCCCAAGGCTATTTCTCTTTTTCTTTTTGTGTAAGGCAAGAATAAAAAAGGGCACATTGAGAACGAAAATGTACTGTGCCTAGTCTTAAGTGCTACACTTGTCATAATTCACTTAATCTTTATAACAATTCTTTTAAATTACTGCATTCCTTTTGCCAGTTTACCCAAGAAGACACAATGGTATGATGTGTTTAATTCCCCATAGGCCACTGAGCTGGTAAATGGCAGAACGGGGTTCTGGGCACACATGGTTTAGCTCCAGAGCCCATGTACTTAAACACTTGCTCTACAACATATCAGGAATAGCAGCAATAGCTACAGTTGGTACAGGCTCCTTATGCCAGGCAATGTTGGCTAATAAGTTATTTTGGATTCTAGAAAATATATAAATAACACATTTAAGTTATGAAAAATCATCCCTGTTTTCAGAAAAGAAATCAGTAGCTCAGAGAGTTTAAAATACTTGACATAGGTCACATAACTAGTAGAAAACAGAGCCAATGTCAGAGGCACACATGTCGAAATATTAAAACTGTTCTCTTTTAACACCACCGAGGACACTCAGATCCTAGTTTCAGCTGTGTGTGTGATAGCATGACCCTGAACATCACTTAATCTTGCTAGCTTCCATCAACTTGACTATAAAATGAAAGATTCTGTCTTTCTCATGCTTCAGTAATTTTAGGCTTCAATTAGGATATTTGTTACAAATGCTGATTCCTCAACAGGTTCAAAGTTGCTTGAGCAAGTACCTCTGGGGAGATCATCTAATCATTTGCTTTTGAAACAATAACCCAAAGAGATTCTAATTTTGCTTTGCTGTTAAAAATTTCATCAAAGCTCAGCAATCCTAAGATACCTATATGGCATCCAGACCACCTTGTCTCTGTGATATTTCCAAATGATTGATTTAGAATCAACCTAATCACATTGTCTGTGAGAGTCAAAGAGTACTTCTCATTACCAGAGTTCATAGAATAGCTTTTAGGCTCTGTCTTCATAATATCATCTTATCTCCATGTATTCATGTTCTTGTGGTCCAGTTCCTTGGGCCATGTAAATTGTTTCTGATTGTTTGGCTCCTGTGACCTGCAAGGGTCACATATGCAACTGGAAGTGTTGGTATTAGCTCTGTTTTTTCTTCCCTATTTCTGTATTGTTGCTTATAGTCAATAATAACCTACCTTTAGGGCCCTGATAACTACATTTCATAATATAGCTGTGTTTTCTTCCTAAGATGTGTCATTATCTAATATCATTTTATTTGTTCTTTACTAATATTATCATTCTTCACCTGTACACCATTTCCTCCCTAGATAAATAGTAACTGCTTAATAAATATGTAATTTGTGAACAATATACATTACATTTGACTCTATTTTGTGAATTTGAAAGTGTAAAATTAAAAGGATACCATCTTACAACAAACACATAATGTATGTCACCTCTGCAAGCAGGGAATTCAGAAACCATTCAATGCTCTCATGCAAAATGCTTCCTTGATGCCACTGCTTAAACTATTAGTAGACTATTCATTTGACATCAGAATGACCATCATGGTGGATAGTGGATCTCCCTCCCTCTCTCTCTCTCTTTCTCTCTGCAGTCATTCCTTCAAAGTTTGTCCTATTTTTATCAAATTGAATTTTACCTTCAATATCATTATATCAACACATTTCTTTCTTTTAATTTTTTTATTTTTACAGACTGCATTTTGATTCATTGTACACAAATGGGGTACAACTTTTCATTTGCATTATTGTACACGATGTAGATTCAATGTGAAAAGAGAGACTACAGAGTGGGAGAAAAATCTTTTCCGCACATACTTCAGCTAAAGCACTAATCTCCAAAAGATTAGTTCCTTCTACAAGGAACTTACAAAATACACCAAAAATACAAAGAACCCAATCAATAAATGGGCTAAGGAACTGGGCAGACACTTTACAGAAGAAGATATACAGCAATTAACAAATATATGAAAAATCGTTCAACGTTTCTGGTAATTAGATAAATGCAATTAAAACCATCCTAAGATTTCATCTTACTCCTATAAGAATGGCTATTATGAAGAACACTAGCAATAATAGGTGTTGGTGTGGATGTGGGAAAAAGGCACACTTGCACATTGCTGGTGGAGTTGCAAATTGGTGTAGTCACTCTGGAAAGCAGTATGGAGATTCCTCAGAAAACCCATCACATTTCTAATTATCAAAATACTCTGGTTTCTCTCTCATTTCTCCTATGCTAGGTGTCAACCTCTCTCTCATTCTCAGTTATTTTGCATCTCTTTACACACTTTTTCTCTGCTGTTATAATTTTCTTGTTCCAAAAACACATTTGCATTTTTCCCAGGAGGGTCTCTTCACAATTGTGATAACAGGCCTATGTCATCTCCAAGGTTTGGTCATTCCTATTTCACCCTTCATTGACTCTTGCTCTTCAGAATCTGGCTCAAGTCTTGTCCCTTTGGTGACCATTTCACTGACTCATATATTAAAGATTGTTGTGTATTATTCTTTCCTGACCTAATTATAATCTCCTTGGAGAGAGTCCTTGCCTGCTTTATAGCAGTGCTTTTCAATATGCTTGCTAGTCACGGGTCTCAATCAACATTGTCTAATGCAATAGATAAAACAAAAAAGAAGTAAAAAGAGTAGAATAAAATAGTAAGTAGAAAGCAAATATTGTGTTAGAGGGCTTCACAGATATCAATATGGGCTTTGTTCCTTGAGACCTGTTACCATTGAATGTGTACATGAATGGATTCACAATATAAAATAGATTTCTGAACTGTGGATCTTAATTTTAAAAGTTTGAAAGCTACTGTTCTAATCGAACTAAACACAGAATTGTTCACATTATAGAAACTCATTAAGGAACTGCCTTGTGATTGATTGACTGAAATGACTCAATTAACATGTACAATTAATGGTAGGAAATTAGGTCCAGTGTTAGACAAAATAATTGTATTGCTGCTACAACAGTGTGCTGAAAGATCATTTCCCTAATTATTTAAAACTGAAAAGGAAGAATTTAGGTTACAAACTTAATATGACTCATTTAGTATCACTTAAACTTTCCATTATTCTGGTTTTCAGATTTAATCTCCTCTCTAATGAAAAATCAACTCCAGTTTCTGTATTTGACAAGAACAGGAAGACTAATGAGTCTGTGTCATTTTCTTAAGCACTAAGTACAAAAAGGATTTAAGGCTGACCTAATATGTTTTAGTTTAATGAGTTTTAGACTCAGGGTTTTATTTTACTTCACCATAAACACCCAAATTTTAAAACCAATACTACTCTGCATAGGATTTTCTGTAATCTAGGAAGAAGAATAAAGATTTTGAGCTTTTAGAGTCATTATTAAAAGTGCCTGGTTTCAAAAACAAGCCATCATTGAAGGCAGAATTAAGTGGGATCAGCTCCTAGTGAAATCCATATCGTGCACATGTTTTTATTTTATAGTTCAGCAGCCACCTTTGAATGAAATAGAAAAGACAGCAAGGCAGTAGTTCTTTATTAATGAACATTAAATGATATATGGCAAAATAGGGAGCAGTGTGAATCAATGGTAAGCTGCTCAGAAGAACCACAAGTGAATGAATTTTAATCACTGCAAAATCCTGTCACATCTTTCCACACAATTTCTTTTCCAGCCATTTTTAAATGATGGCATTTATTGATAACTTCCCTTTCTCAGTGTCAAGACTGAAAATGAGCAACAGTGGCAACAACAATGGCAACAAAATAAAGGGCCTTATTTTTCTTTACATACTAAAAGAAAAGGAAAGGCAATCTAGAGCCAAAACAAACACTGTGCAAAGACAGCAGATATGAATTTTTTGTGAGTAGAAATAAAACGTGAAATAATAAGCACATTAAAGTCTAGTAAGTGAGGATTGGAGAGGAAGTGAAAGACAAAGCAGAGGTGGCAAGGGCACCCTTGATCAGCACCAGGGTTTTAGAGCACCAGGCATGACCAAAGAGGGGGAAGAAGGAGCGAACACAAATCACAGATCATATTTCACTTGGGAATCTGAGAGTCATAAAGCCTTTGCATTTTAAAGCTGGAGGGACTTAGATCAACACTCTCATTTCACAGAAGAGGAAATTGAATCATGTTCTGCTCAGTTATACAGTATGTATTCCACGTTTGTAAAAATTGCAAGCGGCTTTTTAGAACCAGGCTTACATAACAAGATAAAATATATATAGGTTTCCTCTCCCCGGGTTTCTCTCCACTGCACACTGTGCCAACTCTTTTTATCTTTCTTCCTCCCTCCCTTTTTTAAAAAATTTTATTTATGAACGCACTAATTGTCTACAAATTTTCAAGCATAGTACTGAGCATTGAAAATATGTTATCCTCACCTTCAGGAAGTTCACACTCTAATGCGTGAAAAGGGCCATACAAAAAACAATGATGATGAAATTTAAGTTAAAGGGGGAATTAATGTATGATGCAATGATTCTCCAGGAAAGTGACAAGTCACCACTTTTCTGGATATATGTAGAACGAGCTATCTAGATTCAATCCTGAACCATTAGTAAGAGGTCTACCCAGATTTTCATGAAGAACATGCATCAAATAAGTGCTTTTTTTTTTTTTTTTTTACTTAATATACATGTGAGTGGGGGAGCTTCAAAGAAAGAGAATGGCATATTCCTAGTGATTTCACAATACAATGCAAAAAACATCTATTTTTATGAGACGTCTTTCTATTGATATCTATTCCACAAGTGATCTCACTGTATATCATGATTTTCAACTATCATTTGTTGATGACACCTCCATTTGTACCCCTTCCTTGAATGTGGGACTTGTGAATATACAATTGCTTACTTCTCAACACTTTGATTTGGAGGACTACAGGGCATCTCAGAACTAATACATACAAAATTAAGATCTGTAATTTCTTTCCACACCTGATGTTCATGCAAAGGTCCACATATCTAGTTGCTCAGATAACTACATGAGAATTATCTTAGTCTCCTTTCTCCCTTTACCCTAGGTCTTTTTAGCTCTACCTTCTCAAAAGTTATCTCTTGGTTCTCACTTTCTGTGCTACAACCACTGTAGTGCAAGCCCCCTGGATGTTATAATAGTTTTCTGATAGTTTTCCCTGTACTTACTCTAGTTTCTCTCAATTTATTCTCATCATAGCAGCCAGATAGATTCCATTTAAAAAATGAACCTGCCCTACTTCGCTTTAAATGTTCACCAAGAGTAAAACTCACAGCCCTCATTATAACCACATGGCCCTCCAGAAACTGGCCCTGTGTTACTCTTCTATTCTCATTATCAAATTGCTTCCCCTGGCTAACATGTCTTTATTCACACAGCCCTTACCTTTCCTCAAACATACCAGCCATGCTCTTGCCATAGGATCTTTACATTTACTATTCAATCTACTAGAATACTCAGACTACAAGAAGACTCATCCTCTTCCTTCTTTTGAATCTCAACTAAAATGTTATCTTCTCAGTAAGGGTTTCACTCATCATCTCTCCTAAATATATATTTATATATGTATCTTGTTTTTGGTCTTTTGGTTTTGCTGTTGTTATCATACAAAAGAATGCAAGATATATAGAGGCGATGTTCTTTACCATTAACAATTAGTTTTTAACAATTGGTACAAACCAGCCCCAGCACAACATTCCTTATGGATACCTGTGATGACATGGAAGAAAATTGCTCCCTCCCAGAGACACTTTCTTTTCATTGAAAATTCCATTACTAGAAGTGCCTTACAACAAGCATAATTTTTTCATCTTTCTCTAAATGTTGTTCTTCTTGGGAAGAGAAGCGCATCAACTTAAAAATTAATTATTAATACATTAACATTAAATCATTAATTTTCTATTTGATTTCCATGATGACTCCTTAAAATTTTTCACTAGAACATTGAGTTTCTCAGATGGGGGGAAGAGAGGGATAATATTTTTAAATGTGGCAGCATCTGTGGAAACAGAGTGAACCACGACAAGAATAAGGAAACGAGGAGGTATAGTAATAGGTAGATTTAGGTTCACAATTTCTGTGTCTACTTGGCCTATGTGATTCTAATCCTGCTAGGAGGGGAGGACAGTAGAGTTCTGATGTACTTGCTTGGTTCTCAGAGTGAAAATCCAAATTAATTCAAGGGAATTCAACTCATAAATCATGACCATCAAACATTTCTATGTGTGAATTGGGAATCAGACTTGCCTTGTAAGCTTTGATATTGAAAACACATTAAAATCTAAATTAAACAATGTTTTCAAAACACTTAGTTTTATATATGGCAAATAGCAGCTATTTTAACCAAAACCAGCTATTGAGGTACATCCAAGATTCAGCTATTCACTGATGTTTATGCTAACATGTTTGACACCCCCTTGGAGACACTGTAGTATTTACAGCTTATATTTTGAAGATGGAGTAACTTACAGATGCTCTGCAATGTAGCAAGTTGGTATTATATGATGTAATGCCAATCATAAAGTCATTAAAAAATTGTCTGGTTTAGTTTACCTTTTATGCCAATATAGGAAAGTGGTCTCAGATGGTGTAGGGTTGATTCTGTTATTCAATGATTCTCTGAAAATAGGTATTAGGAGAAGTCAAGGTGTAATTTTAACAAATAAATTATTTCATTTCCACTTAGCAGATACATCACTACCAATTTTAAATGATTGCAAGACAGATGGACATAGAGATATTATCAAAAATATAGATACAGCTCTAGAGATAATTATAAAATGCAAATATTGATGTCTAATTCTAATGAGCAATGCTTGTCAATAAAAGTAAAGCTCTTAGACTTCTCTGGACATTCACTCTTCTTTCAAAATCTCAGTTGGCATTCTGAATTTCACATTTTATATAAAGTTCTGGAAAAGGAAAACAACAGGATGACATTAATATTTAATGTAAAAAAGTCAGAAATAACCGAAGGGAAGCAATAAGTCGAAAGGCAAGTGATGGGGGAGTTTGATCCAAATGAGTGAGCAATTATTAAGAAGTCTTGCTTGAGTAAGACAGAGTCAGCATTGTAGGGGGCATTAGTTGAACTAAGGAATGAGGACTGATTAAGAACAGCTGGCAGAGGGAGGAGCTGAGAACCACATAATCACCCTATGTGAATTCGATATAATTGACTCAGATTATCCCAGTAAGTCTCAGCTACTTTCTAGCTTCACAAGGCACTTTTAGAAATAGAATGAACTCTTTCTGTCATTAATTTCTTTGATGTCCTGCAGAATCATCCTGCAGTAGCTCAAAGATCTGTCATTGCCAGAAAATATCCAGATTCATCACGAAATACTACAAGAAGTAGTACAACTCAAAACAATTTGGAACCCAAATGAAGAAATCTCTTCTCCTTTTTTTTTCTTCAAGAAAGTGCTAGAAATTTAAAAGTATAAGTCTAAGACTCCATTACCATATTTCATATTTGTAGTACACTTTGTTTCTAAGAACCATAATTCATTTTGCAGTCTGAATTTCATAGTCCTCCTCTCCCTCCAGAAAGAATAAGTTATAGATATGCATTTTTTTATATTTGTATTATTCTTAAGGCACTGACAACTGCAAAAATATCTAAATTTGACTCATGATGGTAATATGGCTTATTACCTCCACAAGGCATAAATACCACAGTTGATCTCAAAAAGAGAAATGAACAGTATGAACACTCAGAGATTTCTAAAGGACATAAGCCAGTTGTAATATGTGACTGAAAAATAAGGAAATGTCCACATAAAAATCTTAAGCATCGAAGTATTTATTTACAATTAAATAATGAGTTCATTCCTTTTAAAACAAATTAATATAAAACTTACAAAAGTGCTTTAGATTAATAAAAAGAAAGTAATAATGGACTCATTCAACAGTTACCTCTTAAGATTTGAGCTTCTATTTTACGTGAAAGATTTTGTATCAGCTTTAAAAATTATAGATATTATAGAACAAGATAATAAAAATGGTAGATAACATGAGTTAAGAGTAGATATTACTAGTTTCTTGTAATGAATATATCACTGTAGTTAAAGTATGTCACACGCTATGCTTCCCCGAAGAAATCCATGCTCGTTTCATGGGACTTAGGACTTTGAATGGTAAAGCCAGCGTGTGTGCTGCAGGACATACGTATTTTCATATCTGCAAGCATACTTCAGCACACTATGCAATACTTTTGCACTTTGGGTTTTACATTTTCTTGACACCTATAGAAACCAGCATTGTTGTATCTTAATAAATAGTACTTAACTGATGTCAAACTAAGGGTATTTCAGATGAGTGCATTTTAAACTTTACTAAACATACACTCACCTGGAGACCTTGTTAAAGTACACATTTCAACTCAGTGGGTCTGTGGTAAGGTCTGAGATTCTTATTTTTAAATTGCTCCCCCTAGTATATAGTGCTGATTCTGTTGATCCATTGACCACGCTATGTATAGCAAGGTTTTGAACCTCAGTTGCTATAGATTTTTCTCATCATTAAAAATATGTGCTAGACTAGAAATCAGGCATTACTGTGCTTTAACACTGTGCTCTGATATCTTTATTAGAAGCAAAATTAGCATCTATAGAGGAGTGTGGTGACCAAAAGCTTTGCTTTTTCTCTAATTCTGCCTTTGGATATTTGCACTCTATTTTCTCTTGCAGCTAGAGAACACCTTAACAAGCATGAACCCGTGACAGTAAGTGACATTAATGAAGTTGAGCATGAAGCCTCCACATTACAGACTATTAGCTTGGTCATTTGATGTCAGTCTCCATCACTTCACAAAATACCTGTGGCAAACAAGATTTGGTTCCAAACTTCTTTCATTTCCTAATGTAATTTTAAAGTGGAAATTTCAGCATCAAATTTCAGATCTATTTTCACAATATTTTTCAGGATGAATGTGGTACATTTTAAAATTCATATTGGCACATTCATTCCTTCAGTCTACATATTAGGCTCTGAAAAGTCATATTCAATAGAATTAATTTCAACACTTTTCCAAAATTGATGATAGGTACAAACTCTTTTTTTTATATATGCAAATTTTATTTTATTTTTTTAATGATTTATTTTTTAAATTTGTTTACAGACTAGATTTTGATTTATTGTACACAAATGGGGTATATCATTTTGTTTCTATGATTGTACACAATGTAGATTCATACCATTTGTGTAATCATACATACACATAGGGTAAGGATGGTGGAATGAGGCAGGTATAAACTCTTTTATAATCAATGATTGAGTATATTTCATAACTCACCCATGGTTTCATAGAAAACATTGATGACTACATATTCCCTGTAACATGCCTGCTTTGGTCTTTGGGAAAGGATCAGAAAATGTATCATTCTCACTGACAGCATCAACAATATCCTGAAAATGGCTCCATGGGTTAAAGAAAGTCAGGAAGTGAGGTACATATACTCAGATAAATATGGATTATGGGGAAGGACACAAAACAAAACTATACGAACTCAAACACTGATTGTAATTGCTAGCCTTTCAACAATTCAATCATCATCTTCATATTTAGGAAAGTACAAAAATAGCAAAGTCAAACTTTCAAGCAAATGATAGGTCTTCTTTCTTCCCTGCCCTTGATTTATTTTTTACATTGCCTTTGAAGCCCTAAGCAAAGCAACGTCCTTATCCAAAGTGCTAAGATCTTTTTAACAAGGAATAGAAGAGTTCAATTGTAACAAAATGCAGGAACACACAATGCCAACTGGGTCAGACCACGATCACTTTAAATTAAATGACACGGAAACCAAAGGCACTTTCTATAGGACATTAAAGTAATTCCTTATGAGAACAACATGAACACATTTCCAGGAGTAGAGAGATGCAGGAGTGCTTTAGCTTCTTACTGCAAATGAAGACATCTCTAACCTCAGAAAACAGACCTGAGGCACCAGAAGTGAGCACGCTAGTTGGCAATAGAGAGATGTGGAAGCATAAAAATGGGTAGAAAAACAAACCTCCAATAATAAAACAGGTTAGGGATGTGCCCTAAGGTTAGCTAAAGGAAAAAAAACAACCTTGTTTTTCTTAAAGTGAGAAAATCAGAAAATTTTCATACAAATAATATAGAGTCATTTTGTAGATATGCACGTTATGTATGTTATTTTAAATATATGGAATGATACAATTCATGAATACACAATTTAATGTACCACTAGAAAAGCTCAATTCAGATAATAAAGCATCAGCATGAAGATACTGGAGAATTTAGTCAAATTTTATACTATCCGCATGAAAATAGATTAATTTGTACCACTGGCTAGTTTCTGCTTTCAATTTCCACATTTTAAGAAAGCTGGTCAGGAGGCAAAGGTAGAAATTTTAGTAGCAGAAAAAGCTACCAACAGTTAATATTTAATGTTGCTACATCTAATCTAAAAACTTTTTAGCAAGATAAAAAATGTAGTCTTAGATATATTAAGGATCAATACAAAGCCTAGTATTTATTTAGGATATAAATTCATTTTAATGTTGAATTAACAATATTTTATGCTGAGGTGAATTGAATGCAGAGAATCTCTTTGTGCTGCATGTTCCTTAATTTTAATTGCCCAATTAGCTGGGCTGCCTTGCTCATGCTTAACAGGAGCAAGCTAGATCACTTTAGTAAGCAGCACAACAGTTAGGTCTGGCAGCTTACTCTTGTGTAACTGGAAAGCAAATTACTCTGAGTTCTTCATAAGCAATATCATAGGAGACCCAATATCTAAAAACCTAAAAATAATAAATAGAAAATGATGCTAAAGCTGAATTATTGTTTTACTCATTATTTTGCGTTATTTTCTCAAAGAACATGTTAAGAACATGTTTGATCAACAGAGGCCACTTTTATTAGAAAGAAGAATCTATTTTTTTAAAAAAGAGGCTTTGCAAAAATTAGTACCACCTATGGAAAATAGGAGAACCCAAAATTGTTTGGTTATTTTTACAAACATAAGTACTGGGCACAGTGGCACACAACTATAATCACAATAACTTGGAAGGTTGAGACCAGAATATCACAAATAAAACTTAGCAAGATCCTGTCCCAAATTAAATTTTTCCTGTCATTATTCCCTGAACAATACAGGCTACCAACAATTTATTTTAGCACTTCACAATTGCTTTATTAGAGTATTTATGTTGTATTAGGAATTATAAATAATCTAGGAATTATTTAAAGTATATGTAAAATGAACATAGATTATGTGTAAATATTACACCATTTTATATTAGGAATTTGAACATCTGATGATTTGGGTATCCACAGGGGTGCTGGAACCAATCCTTCACAGATACTGAGGGATGACTGACTTAACAGATGGGTTTAACAACAGACTGGAGATGATTATAGAAAGGTCTACTGATCTTGAAGAGACAAATTCAGAGAAACTAACCAATCTGAAGAATGGAGTAGAAAAACACGTAAAATACAAAGAACAGGGCCTCAAGAACACAATTTCCAACACATGCCTATTGGGGGGGAATCACCAAAAGAGAAGAGATAGTATGACAGAAAAACATTTATGTTGAAGCAGCCTTTGGAAAATTTCTAAAACCACTTCTTTTCTCAAGCTAAAATAGAATAAATTCAAGGGAAACTCTATTAAAGTACATCATAGTAAAAATGCTGAATATCAAAGATAAAGCAAAAACCTTGAATGTTTCCAGAGAAAATAACACAATAGATACAGAGAAATAATGATGTCACTTATGGCCAACTTCCTGTCAGAAATAGTACAAGCCAGAAGATAATAAAAAGTGGCATTAAAACACTGACAAAAAATATCCATTTGGAAATCTATATGCTGTGTAAATATACATCACAAACAACTTGAAATTGACATTTTTAGAGAAACAAAACAGATTTATTGCCAGAAAACTTCACTACCAAAAATACTAAAATACTCATTCTAAGGAAAAAAACAGAAGATGGAAATTCAGCTACATCCAAGGAAGACACTAGGAAAAAAACTGAAAACATGGATTAAACATTGAAGACTATTTTTTATTCCTTTCATAATTTTCTTAGAAGACAAATATCTGTTTAAAACAAAAAGAATTACTGTAAGTTGGTCATAATGAATCTAGGAGATTTTTATACTTGGATTATAAAATAGGTATTAAAATAATATTACTTATAAGCAGACTGATAAGTTCAGCATCCATATTTTAGGTCCTAGAGCAAACTTTGAAAAGTATTAAAATTAAATGTAGGTAAAACTCTACAGTCAGGCTATTTAGGAACACTTCTTTGTTATTGCCATGCATTTTTATACTAACCTGGGGTCTTCAGATTGCATAATGTGTTTATTTTCATTTACTTATAAATAAGCAATTAGCAGATATTTAGTGAGAGAGATAGAGAAGTACACAGACATGGCAAAGTTGTTAAAGTTTGTATAGTGGCATAGGACTTCCCAGGTTCAAATCTATTACTGTAACTTGAATAAGTTACCAAAAATCTCTGAGTTTCCTCATCTATAATATGGAGTCAATAATGTACCCTTTTTAGAAAGTTTTTCAAAAATATTATTCATGCAAATTTCTTGTAACACTACCTGGCACATGGTAAATCAATATCAAATAAATATTGAATTTTTCTTATTTACTTCATTTTGTTCAAGAAAAATTAAAGATGTCCTAAATTGGTTTTTAACTCATGGTCTTCTTATGTGATGTTGATGCTCTAAAAACATCATGCCGCATAAACATTTTTAAACATTAAAAATTTCTATGTTCATATATCTCAGACTAAGTGAAATTTTTTTGCAGAACCATGAAGGTGGTGGAGAATGTAGACCTCTCAGGCCCTACTTCCACTAAATCAGAGTTCATGCACTGGAAAAATGGACTAACACGTGGTCATCTAAAGAGTTATTATGGAACCTTTCTCTTTGAAGAAATCCTTTGCATAAACAGATAGGATTGAAGGTGTATTTGAATGTTTTAATAAGCTATTCCATTAGCATTTTTGACAAAAATATGTATTGAAGGGACTAAAGTTCCAAACCAAGACATTTGGCCTATGGGAGGTAGGATTTTTTTTTTATCTTCTCAAGACAAATTTATTAATTAATATCAATACTTAAGATTATATAAAAACAAAAAATTCTAGACTTTTTGCTTTAATATTGATTTTTTGTTAATTATCTATTAATCTTTTCTCATACTAACTGTTGATGATTGGATAATGGAATCTGAATTCATCAGACATATTTTGTAGCGGTTTGGTATTCTAAAACCGAATGATCTTTTTCACTTTTTGTCCGAGAGAAATTCTTTCCTTTTTCTGTTCGGAAGCTCATTTACAAAATAGCAAACCCCTCAAAAGTATATAGAAAGATATAGATATTTGTTTATATATATGTTCACAGAAACATATACATATCACATATGAATAGATAGGTGATAGGTAAGAAATGATAGATACATAAAATACAATATAGTACTTAAGTAGAGATGTACAACATGAATCAGTATTTTGCTGTTTTGTTTGTTAGTTTAACTTCATTGAATGAATGTACCATAATTTACACACACATTCTGCACTTGGTGGCTGTTTGGTTTGTTTATAATTTGGTTACAGCAAGGAGAGTCTATGAATGCATCTTTTGGTGAACATAAATCCTCCTTATGTACCCTGAGATTGAATTGGTAGGTCACAGGTCATACATATGCTTATGTGCAATGGGTAATGCAAAATATTTTCCAAATCTATCCTTTCATCAGCAATGTAATGGAGTTCCAGTAGCTCTACATCCACACTTAGCAATTGGTATTGCCCATGCTTGTAATTTTAGTCATCCTAGTTGGTGGGTCATGATAATTTCACTGTGTTTAATTTGTTTTTCCCTTATGATAATGAGCATATTTTATTTGTTTACTCAAAATTTTCTTATCTTCTTTGTGAAGTGGATGTTAAAGTTTCTCTCCATTTTTTAATTTTTTTATTTTTTTTTATTTTTTTATTATTATTGTATACAAATGGGATACATGTTGTTTCTCTATTTGTACATAGAGTCAAGGCATACCATTTGTGTAATCATACGTTTACATAGGGCAATGATGTTTGATTCATTATTATTTTTCCCTTCCCCCTCACCCCTCCCACCACTCTTTTCCCTCTATACAGTCCTTCCTTCCCCCATTCTTGCCCCCCTCCCTAACCCTAACTCTAACCCTAATACTAACCTCTCCCATGCCCCATTATGTGTCATCATCCACTTATCAGCGAGATCATTCTTCCTTTGGTTTTTTGAGATTGGTTTATCTCACTTAGCATGATATTCTCCAATTTCATCCATTTGCCTGCAAATGCCATAATTTTATCATTCTTTATGGCTGAGTAATATTCCATTGTATATATATATGCCACAGTTTCTTTATCCATTCATCAACTGAAGGGCATCTAGGTTGGTTCCACAATCTGGCTCTGGTGAATTGAGCAGCAATGAACATTGATGTGGCTGTATCTCTGTAGTATGCTGATTTTAAGTCCTTTGGGTATAGGCCAAGGAGTGGGATAGCTGGGTCAAATGGCGTTTCTATTCCAAGCTTTCTGAGGAATCTCCATACTGCTTTCCAGAGTGGCTGCACTAATTTGCAACCCCACCAGCAATGTATGAGTGTTCCTTTTTCACCACATCCTCGCCAACACCTATTGTTGCTTGTATTCTTGATAATCGCCATTCTAATTGGGGTGAGATGAAATCTTAGGGTAGTTTTGATTTGCATTTCCCTTATTACTAGGGATGTTGAACATTTTTTCATATATCTGTTGATTGCTTGTACATCTTCTTCTGTGAAGTGTCTGTTCATTTCCTTAGCCCATTTGTTGATTGGATTATTTGTATTCTTCATGTAGAATTTTTTGAGTTCTTTATAGATTCTGGAAATTAGCGCTCTATCTGAAGTATGGTTGGCAAAGATATTCTCCCACTCTGTAGGCTCTCTCTTCACATTGCTGATAGTTTCCTTTGCTGAGAGAAAGCTTTTTAGTTTGAATCTATCCCAGTTGTTGATTCTTGCTTTTATTTCTTGTGCTATGGGAGTCCTGTTAAGGAAGTCTGATCCTAAGCCAACAAGTTGAAGATTTGGACCTACTTTTTCTTCTATAAGATGCAGGGTCTCTGGTCTGATTCCAAGGTCCTTGATCCATTTTAAGTTGAGTTTTGTGTAGGGTGAGAGATAGGGGTTTAATTTCATTCTGTTGCATATGGTTTTCCAGTTTTCCCAGCACCATTTGTTGAAGAGGCTATCTTTTCTCCATTGCATATTTTTGGACCCTTTGTCTAGTATGAGAAAATTGTATTTATTTGGGTTTGTGTCCATGTCCTCTATTCTGTACCATTGATCTACCTGTCTATTTTGGTACCAATACCATGCCGTTTTTATTACTATTGCTTTGTAGTAGAGTTGAAGATCTGGTATTGCAATACCCCCTGCTTCGTTCTTGCTACTTAGGATTGCTTTAGCTATTCTGGGTTTTTTATTCTTCCAGATGAATTTCATAATTGCTTGCTGTATTTCTGTAAGGTACATCATTGGGATTTTAATTGGAATTGCATTGAATCTGTATAGCACTTTAGGTAGTATGGCCATTTTGACAATATTAATTCTGCCTATCCAGGAACATGGGAGATCTTTCCATCTTCTAAGGTTTTCTTTAATTTCTTTCTTTAGTGTTCTATAGTTCTCATTGTAGAGGTCTTTCACCTCTTTTGTGAGATTGATTCCCAAGTATTTTATTTTTTTCGATGCTATTGTGAATGGGATAGTTTTCCTAATTTCTCTTTCTGAGGATTCATCACTTATGTACAAAAATGCATTGGATTTATGAGCATTGATCTTGTAACCTGCTACTTTACTGAAATCACTTATGAGTTCTAAAAGTTTTCTGGTGGAATTTCCAGGTTCCTCTAAATATATAATCATGTCGTCAGCGAACAGGGATAGTTTGAGTTCTTCTTTTCCAATTCTTATCCCTTTAATTTCTTTGGTTTGTCTAATTGCTCTGGCTAGAGTCTCAAGGACGATGTTGAATAGTAGTGGTGAAAGAGGGCATCCCTGCCTTGTTCCAGTTTTTAGGGGGAACGCTTTCAGTTTTTCACCATTTAGAATGATATTAACCATGGGCTTAGCGTAGATTGCCTTTATAATGTTAAGGAATGTTCCCACTACCCCAATTTTTTCTAGTGTTTTGAGCATGAATGGGTGCTGTATTTTATCGAATGCTTTTTCTGCATCTATTGAAATAATCATGTGATTCTTAACTTTAAGTCTGTTGACATGGTGAATGACATTTATTGATTTCCGAATGTTGAACCAACCTTGCATCCCTGTGATAAAACCCACTTGATCGTGGTGCACTATCTTTTTAATATATATTTGTATGTGATTTGCTAAAATTTTGTTGAGAATTTGGCCTATGGGAGGTAGGATTTTGATACATCCATAAGTTCCAGAATTATTCTAGAAGACTAAGACTAAAGGAAAAAATAATTTGAAAACATTGAATTAACGATGAGGAAAGTTATATACTTTTTCTTTTTTTTTTGCTTTTTTAAAATTTATTTTATTTTTTATCTTTATAGACTGCATTTTGATTCATTGTACACAAATGGGGTACAACTATTCATTTCTATGGTTGTGCATAATGTAGATTCTTACCATTTTTGTAATCATACATGTACATAGTGTAATGATGTCTCTCTCATTCCACCATCTTCCATACCCCTGTCCCCTGCCCCCTGTCATTTCCCTCTACATAATCTAAATTTCCTCTATTCTTCTCTCATCCCTCGCCCTTCACCCCCATTATGTATCATCATCTACTTATCAGAGAAAACATTCAGTCTTTGGTTTTATGGAATTGGCTTATTTCACTTGCATGATATTCTCCAGTTCCATCCACTTTTCTGCAAATGTCATAATATTATTCTTCTATATGACTGAAAAATATTCCATTGTGTATACTTAATAAAACAAATCGCAAGTACTAAAGCATAGTAGGTGCTTAGTATAAATTTGTTAAATGACTAAAGAATGCCATATTTTGCAATTTCATTTTGAAAAATAAGATCGAAATAAGGAAGGGCTATAAGCAATTAAACTTTTTTCACTTCTATTGATTCTTCATACTAAACACAGTGTATCAGAACATAAAGACACTGAGGCAATTCTTGCACGATGGACACCAAAAGCAACAGGGAGCATCAAGGAAATGAAAGCTCATGAAAATTTCTTGAATATATAAGCACTTTGAAGATTGAAGTGTACAAGAAAAATATGATAAGAAAAGAAAAGGTGACAAATGAAGATTGCAGGAGAGATTAAGACATATAGGACATTTTCAAACATAAATGGAACAAAAGGTCAGCAACGAACGAGTATGGAGTTTCTTACAGAGGGTTAGAGCAATTTAGTAACTGGAAAGACAGGCATTGCTAAAACAAAAATCAAATGAGTTCATTGCTTGCCTATTCTCACAGAGGGCTCAGGAATAGAAATAGACATAAGTCTCAGGGGAATGAGGAAAAATAATAACCAAAGGAGGACTGGGTTGTGCTGAACAAGTGCTTAAAAAAAGATCAGTTTTTTTTTTTTTTTTTTTTTTTTTAGTAAGAACTAAAAATCATTTATAACGAACTTATTATTTTACCATTTTAAAATAGAAGCCTATAACGAGTTTTTAAAGAAAAACTATAGCAGAATCCAACCCACCTTCTTTTTCCAAGTTTGTGCTTAACGGGTCAAAATTGAGACAGTCGTGGGACTTATGGTCTCGCTCCTTGTAATGTGTTTCCAGTAAAACGATGAATTTGGAAACAACTTCTGTAGAATTCCCCAAATGTATATCAGAACGTGAAGAGGATGTCATCAAGTGATGGGTCCTTTCCCTGAGGTTGCAATCACTTCTGTTATGCACACAGAAATGGTAACAGGAAAAATTCTGCTTCTATAGAGAGCCTGGACTAACACAGAAAAATAGGTTTTTTTCTTTTTAAATGAATCTCACAGCATCACTTTTATAACAGTGTCAGAATAAATGTAGCTCATTATGTCAGGATCCTGTCCCCACTGCTCAGCCTCTTGCATCTCTGAACTAAATGTGCAAATGAGTCCTTAGTGTTAAAAACTGAGAAGTGGTTTTACAGTGCATCCAGGTGGACAGTGATGAGCCAAATAAAATTTTACTAATGTTACCTGAGGAACAAGTAATAAGAACAGAATTGAGGGAGCTCAGACCTATAAGAGGCCTGTGAAGACAGTCTCTCATAAAGTAAAATAGACTGTTCTGGGTGTACAAGTGCACACTTTTGAAAGAGATATAGATAGCAGGAAACTAAATATTTTAAAATTTTGACCCTAGTTGTATTTTGTATGTGATCAGGAAAATCATAAAGACGAATTCTAAGATGTTTCCTCTAGGATAATCAAAGTTTGGCTGCCTTCTGGTGTCCAGGAATTTAGTCAAACATTATTCTGAATGTTTCTATGAGGGTGTTTTTTTTTTATTTTTTTTATTTTTTTTGGATGAGTTTAGCTCCCCAACCCCTGCACCCAAATACAGGGGATTGGACCCAGGTCCTCACACATGCTAGGCAAGCAGTCTACCACTAAGCTACATTTCTGGCCATTTTTATTTTATTTTTTTTATTTTGAGACAGGGTTCTCACTAAATTGCCCAGGCTGGCCTCCAACTCATAATCTTCCTACCTCGGCCTCAGAGTAGTTGGGATTAGAGATGTGTGCTGCCAGACCTGCGAGATGAACATTTAAATCAGTAGACTTTTACTGAAGCAAGTTACACTTCTTCATGTGGGTGAATCCCATTCAATCAGCAGAAAGGTGTAAAGAGAACAAGTCAGATCCCTTTGAGAAAGTAGGATTTCTACCCACAAACTGCCTTCGAACTTAAACTACAAGACTTCTCTGAGTCTGCAGCCTATCAGTTGATGCCATCAGATTATGGACTCATCAAACCTCACAATCACATAAACCTATTCCTTAAAATTTCTGTCTCTATCTCAACACATCTATGCAGAAATTTTAACAATGAAGTAGATTAGAGGAAGGGAGGAAGGGGAGGGGATGGAGATAAAGCAAATTATGTTTTGTGCATGCAAAAGATGGCCTAATGAATCTCACTCTTATGTATAATTATAATGTACCAATAAATATGAACAATATCTAATTTCTATTTATTGTAAATTCAGATTATCTTTATGCTTGAATTTACATTTTATATATGCTCTCCTTGTCTAAAATAATATTGTGGATTTCCTTATAATCAGGAAAATAGTCTAAAGTTTATTTCAGTGAACTATATAAACTTTGAGTCAGTAAGTACTGTTGAAATTTTATTTAATGAGGTAATCTTCAAAGAAGACAAAAATTGAGCAAAAATATGTTTATTAAAATATTAAGAAAAATGAAAAGTTTTTAAGTTTTTAGTATTTGATACACACATTATTTGAAATTAATTTAAAGGCCGTGACCTAGAATTGTCAGCATAATATATCATAGATAAAAATAATTTTTCCATAGTATATCATGGACAAAAATGAGTAGCAGATGTGTAGAAGACTTGATTGCTCATATGAAATCCAACAGCAACACGAATGGTATGAATCTACATTGTGTACAACCATAGAAATGAAAAGTTGCACCCCCTTTGTGTACAATGAAACAAAATGCAGTCTGTAAAAATTTTAAAAAATCATAAAATTTTACAGAATAAAAAAAAATAAATAAAAGTTATTCTGTAATCAGTAAAAAAAAAAAAATGTGGATATTGAGTTTTTCCATCGCAGCTCTAATGATTCCTTTTTAAACAAAGCAGTGCCTTTTCCATATTGTAGTACTATTTTTTATACCAATTTCAGGTTTTCAGTGAAGTTTAGATGCTTTATTAGTTGAAGTAATGAAAACTGGACCCCATGCCTGCCTTGTATTCAAAGGTAAAACAAAAAACTGAAATTATTTACACATTTAATCTCTGCTCAAAGACACGGCAAAAGAGTTTCAAAGCAGAATAAGAATGTTTCACCTGGGGAAATTATAAAAAATTATGCAAAAAGAAGCTTGGGAGATTGCCATGAACTCAAGCCTGGGACTGTATTTGGGAAGCTGACTGGAGACAGACTCCTCTTCAGTTGCAATCAGTACATCTTTCAAATTTCATGATTGAATTAACCCTCTTTTAAGTTATAACCCCTTGTAATTTGCAATCATTAACTAGATAAAAATACATCCTTTGAGAAAAATGTAGCAAAAAGTATTTAATATTCTAAAATAATAGGGGTGAATTTGCAAAACTCTGGTCCAGTTTTCTTCATTCTTAGAGTGGAGACAATAGTAGTCTCACAGTTTGTTTTCTGGAAGTTAAAATTGAGGTGGGGCATGAAAACCCAACACTGAAGTTAGTATGTATTAGTTTTCACAATATTATTTCTGTTTAATGGATATATACTGTCACATAGGCAATATGCACTTCCTTGACATGCAAACTGTGCCGTCCCATGGAAACCACAGTGAGAGGGGTATCATGCTTGGTTTTTGCTGTACTATCACAATCTCAAAATTCTCAATTTTTGAACAAAGGACTTCAAAATTTCATTTTGCATGTGGCCTCACCAATTATGTAGCTGATGCTATTCATTAAAAGAACTCACTTAATCTTATGAATACAATTTAATTATTAGGACTTATCACACTAGTGTTTTATGGACTCTCACCTTACACAAGCCAGGACATTCGACTTATCTCCTGTTACTGAAGTTAATGGCTGACACTTTTTATAAAATCTACGTATAATAAGAAATAGGTACAAATATAGCCCATACAGCCTGTCTTTATGGATGCGATCTGGTTTTAATGGAGCACAATCTTCACTTGGATTTAAAAGATTCAGAATTCTTCTAAATATTTATGGTGATTTTAGGAAACAACAATTTTCAGTTTATAAAATGGAACGATGTATGTTGGAAGTAGCTTGTAATCTGCAAGATGCTATGCTAAACATTTTAATTAAGATGGCAGAAGGTTTCTGCAATTTTTTATGGCAAAATAGAATGCTCAAATATTAGTGTTGGAAGTTACATTTATGCAAGCTTCTGCAAAGTCATAATACTGGACTTTAATAATATTAGAATAATTATTTATCTACTTTCATCACTTAAGAAATGTCTGCTATTGTGTGTGTGTTTTAAAGAATACATTATAAAAATCAGAATTCAATAATGGGTAGAACTTCTTATCTACCATATTCAAGTAGATATGAAAGGATCAGGATCAGATTTTTGAATTGCATCTGACAAGAAATTGATAGCAAGTACTGAAAAGAAGAGTGTTTAGTTCTGTAAGAAATCCATAGCAAATGATTTTTTTAGGGGCTTTTTTCTAGGTCAGTTCTTTGAAAATGGTTTCAAAACTCTAGTCAAAATGTGCTGTGAACATTAAGATAATAAATGGTATTAACCTGAACATTTTAAAAATATATTCTATAATTCATAGCTTTGTGAATTGATATCTATATCCTCAAATTTGTTTTTTTAATTTATCACCACTTACAAATTATAAACAAGTTGTGATGATATTTGAACAAATAACCAGTAATGACAGTACTTTTGGCAATTTACAGAAAAGCAAAATGAGTTACAGAAACAGCTGTTCATTATTTCTTTTACAAAACATGCTAGTCCCTTAAAAGCAGAAAAGAGATAAAAATGCTATCAGATATATTGCAGTATTTTTGATCTGCCACCTCTCACAAATAAAAAAAATATTAAAACATTTAGAAATTGAGCCTCCCATCCATGTCTGTAGTAGCTACCTGAATGTGCTAATCTACATGACAAGATGGAGTTGGAAGGCTTTGAGAGAGTAGAATGCATTTATTGTTACTTCTCCCCACAAGTTCACAGAGCCCTTTATGCCCAAAAGTTGGCAAATGGATGAATTTAGAGGCAAAGAAAACAAAGATATAGAGATAGATTCCATTTTTTTTTTTTTTTTTGGAGGGGTGGCATACCTAGGATTCAAGGGCACTCAAACACTGAGTCACACCCCTGTCCTATTTTGTATTTTATTTAGAGATAGGGTCTCACTGAGTTGCTTAGTGCCCAGCTACAGACTGGTTCCAGTTTTAAGTTTAATAAATTGCAAACTCAGACTACAGTGAAATGAGGTGTGGAGTATTAAAACGCTTAGAATAAATGATAAGTCATCAAAAATTCCAAAGTGTTAAAAATTAAATTGGTGTTAAAACAAAAATAAAAGAGATAAAAGCTGATGATTTTATGTATTTATGACTAGTCATTTCACTAATTGGTTTTTATTTGTTTCAACAATTTTTTAATCATTATTGCATATTTTATGTATGAAGTCATATTGACTAGTAAAAAGCATTGTTTTTCTTATTCAATATTTATATACATAAGTGTCTGTAATATCTGACCCATAAATAGTCTATTGTGAATAGTTTTAATAGTGTAGTTTTAGTAGTATCTATATTGTTTTACTAAATTGAAGGGCGACTTTTTAAGTATTTAGTTCTGTCATGTGTTTTTTACTTTGGTTAGTTTTTTTCCACCAATTTCTAACTTGGTATTTTAAATAGTAGTACTTGCTAAAATATAATCATTTTTGGTCTCTGTTAATAAATCATGTAGTGTATATGGTGATGGAAAATCTGGTTCACTTTATAGAAAAAAAATGTTGAATCCCAAACTTTTTTGACATATAAAAGAGAACTCTGGGTGGTTTAATATATTAAAGTGGGCTGTCTCTCCTTCTAGAGATGGCCCACATTCTCCCTTCAATATGTATTCCTTACTTTATCAAATGTATGCCTTACTTTACTCCAAAATCTTCTCACTCTCAAGATTGCTCCCATTCTCCCTTGAATTTGCCTCTGCTTTCCTAAATAAACCTTTCCTAAACAACACCCACATTTTAAAAACGTTAGAAGTTTCTTGAAATGAAAATTTCAAAATCAAGAATATCAGTTTAGTATAGAAAAACACAATGTTAACTCATAAGAAGATATTGACAATATTGAAACCTTTTATTATGAAATTTGGAAATAAATTGAGCATTATCTAGAAAAAATAAAGACACATACTATAATTCAGGAATTTCAATGTCCAGGAGAAACTAACACAAATTACTAAGTGGATATACACAAGTCTGTTCATGGTAGGTTGTTCTTTCCATTAGAAATCAAAGGCAACCTAATTGTCCATCACTAGAACAGACTTTAAGAATATTAAATATTCTTACGGTAGGATATACTGCAAGAGTTAAGAACAATGAAATAGATGAACATATAGTATGGATAGAACTTGAGATACTTAATGTGTTTTAAAAACACAGAATATTGAAAGAGTGAAACTGATATTATTACCTCGATATTATTACCTCGTGTACACATGTGACTGCATGACCAATGTTATCTTACAATATGTATAATCAGAAAAATGAGAAATTATACTCCATTTATGTATGAGCTATCAAAATGTATAAATGCATTCTACTGTCATGTACCAAAAATCAGAACTAATAGAAAAAACTTAAAGAAATGCAATAAAATACACCTTTAAATCAACACTCTATACTTCATGCAACTTAAGCAGACAAGACACATCAATAGACCAAAGTATAAGTATATTGCAAGGAGTGTGGACAGTGAGGGAAGATCTACTAACTTTGAGATTAGTGAATGGGAAATAGATGATCTACAAAGTTTGGAAGGAATTTTTATAAAAATATTTGGGTGGGTTGGTGATGTAGCTCAGTGGCAGAGCACTTGCCTAGCATGCACAGGTGTTGAGTTAAATTCCCATAATGGCCAAAAAAAAATGTTATGAGTAATGAGGAAAGAGATAGTTTTGCTGTAAACAATTTCAGTCTTTGAGAAACATTTACAGAATAATAATAATAATTTACTTATTTGCTGTTCTCATCATCCAGATTATCTAAGATTTTGCGGCATTTGCCTTATTATTTATTAGTCAGTATGCTTCACAACTAGTCACTGAATTCTTAGGACTTACCTGTTTTTTCTAAGAAAAACTATCTCCAAATAACCACTATACAACTGTCAATATCAAGAAACTAACACTGATTTAACATTGCCATCTAATTAATAAATCCCATTCAAATCTTATTGTTCAAAGAGTAGTTTTTTTTTGTTGTTCTTTCTAGATATGCATGACAGTAGAGTGTCTTTTGACATTTTATACAAACACAGAATAAGTATAACTTGTTCCAATTAGGATCCCATTAATGTGGTTGCATATGATCTGGAGTTACATTAGTCATTTATTCATATATAAGGATAGGAAAGATATATCCAATTCATTCCACTGTCTTTTCTGTTCCCATCCCACTTCCCTTCCCTTCTTTCCCCTTTGTCTAGTCCAATGAACTTCTAATATTCCCCTCCCTTGTTGTGGCTTAGCATCCATATATCAGAGAAAATATTCAGTCTTTGTTCTTTTGGGACTGGCTTAATTCACTTGGCATGAGATTCTCCAGTTCCATCCATTTACTGGAAAAAAAAAAAAAACATAATTTCATCCTTCTTTATAGCTGAGTAATATTCCATTATGTATATGCACAACATTTTCTTCATCCATTCATCTATTCAAGGGCATCTAGGTTGGTTCCATAGTTCAGCTATTGTGAATTGAGCTGCTATAAACATTGATGTGACCCTGTCACTATAGTCTATTGATTTTAACTTCTTCAGATACATACCAAAGGATGGAATAGGTAGCTCAGATGGTGGTTCCATTCCAAGTTTTCTAAAGAATCTCCATACTGCTTTCTAGGTTGGTTGCACCAATTTGCAGTCCCACAAGCAATGTATGAATGTATGTTTTTCCCCACATCCTCACCAATATTTATTGTTATTTGTATTTTTGATAATTGCAATTCTGACTGGTGTAAAATGGAATCTCATTGTAGTTTTGCTTTGAATTTCTCTAATTGCTAGAAATGCTGAATGTTTTTTCATATAATTTTTGACCATTCATATTTCTTCTTTTATGAACTGCTTGTTCAGTTCCTTAGCCCATTTTTGATTGAATTATTTTATTTAATACTAAGTTTTTTGAGTTCTTCATATATCCTAGAGATTAATGCTCTAGCTAAGGTGCTGGTGGTAAAGATTTCTCCCATTCTGTAGGCTTTCTGTTCACGTTCTTGATTATTTCTTTTATGATGAAGAAGCCTTTTAGTTTGATACCATCCCACCAACAATAGTCTTTGGAGATCTAGAATTCAACACAGGATTGATCATCACTTATAGGTCTCAAAACTCTCTGGTTTCTTTCAATTAATGAAAGTTTCTCAGTCTTTTGTTTTTTTATAATCTTAACATTTTCTAAGACTGAAATAATGTTGTCATAACCTAGTCCAATATGATGAGTCCTTATTCCAAGAGGAAATGTGGACACAGACATTCACAGAAAGAGGACATGTGAAGGTATAAAAAGATGGCCTTCCGTTATATAGGTTTATACATGTATATAATGAAAATGCTCATCATAATTGGTCTATATATACATATTTGCATATGTATCACTTGAGTATATATGCATACACATATACACACAGAAATGATATGTATGAATATTTATAAATGTTTATTTTGATAAGTTTTATTTTCTTTAAGAAAAAACATACTGCTTTTGCTCAACAGCCTCTAAGTTGATCCACAGTGACTCCCACCCCATCTTGGGCACTCACACACACTCTCTTGGATACTTCACCCTCAGGGAAGCCAGCTGTCATGTTGTCAAAAAGCCCTTTGCAGAGGCACACATCGATGACCTTGGCAGTGGATCTCCCCACCTCTTAGTGAAATATTCAGATGAGAATTCGGCCTGAACAATTTGACTGCAATCTCCTGAATGTCCTTGAGCCAGAGGCACCAAGCTCAGCCATTGTCACATTTCTGACCTCCAGAAATTGTGATATCATAAATGTTCATTGTTTTCAACCACAAAGTGTTGAGGTGAATTTTTTATGAGGCAATAGATGTTAATATATCACTGATGGTAAGATTATCAGTTCCCTCATGTTTATCAAAGTCTAGCACATGCTTATTTACCTCGAATATTCCACAGTATCCACTTAAGTGTTTAAACTTGGAATTATACGATCATAGAGTGAATCTAAGTTTTGCCATTTGCTTTCAATGTTTTCTTTTTGTGCCACAGTTTATTAATGTATTCAGTAAGAAAAATCATAGCACCTATATCATAGCTTTTTGTAAATATTAAATCATTTAGTATCTATAAATCACCTGATAAGAATACCTGGTATGTAAATATAAAGTAAATAATAGTTTTATTTGTCACTGCTGGTTCTTCCTGCTTCCTGAAATTCTTTACCTTTTGCTTCCATAACATAACTTCTTGATTCCCAAGAGCAAGTGAGTGGCTACTTACTCTTATTCCTCAGAAAGCTTCCTAATCCCTTTTAATTCATCACTCAAAATAAACTAACGACCTAGTGCCTCACCTTGGATATTTCACACTCACTTCAAAATTAACAGTCGTACACCTTCGAACCTGCTTTCCTGTAGTCTATATAGTAAATAGCTTGGTTATATATTTGTGAATCAAAGCATAAAAATGGATTTTAATTCAGTCCATGTCAGTAAAACAAATATTTTGAATAACAACTACATATGTAATTCTGGAATTAAAAAAATAATCAGAATGGAAATTATATGGGTCTCATGCTTGAGAAATGCACCATCTGCTGAGCCTACAGGGAGATGTGAATTATCTGTTGAGGTAATTTCTAGTATGACGTATGGCAAAAGGGTGGCAGGTGGAAAGAAATAAGTATAGAAGTCAATAGGAACAAATGAAAAATGTCCTGCTCTGCTTTGATAACGAGTCAAAGGGAAACCATTGAAAGATTATGTGTCTGCATTAGATTTTATACAGCCTCTACTCTCCTCCAATCACAAGTTAAGCTTTCAGTAAATTCACCGTGAGTCATTTCTCTTTGTGAATTCCTGCTGTGTTCACTCGTGTTCATTTAAATCCATCTTTTTTGTTATTTCTGGGATTATTGCAACAATATTCTAATTTTACCCATACTCCAACTTAGAACTGCGATGACAACTCAGTTCTCACACCTTAGCTGGCCTTCCATACGAAGAAGGCCCTGGGTCATCATCCCCAGGTTTCTGTAGATTCACTGGCTTCACTCACGTGGGCAACGCCAGCCTCCCCAATTGCAAGACATTTCACATGTCCTATCAGGACCACACGTTTCACTCTTCAGTGGTTGCACACACGCTGTTGACTTTCCTTGGAATTTTCCTTTCCTTACTCTACCATTCATCTACCCTGTTCTTCAAGACCAGCTCCTCTGAGGTGTCCATGTTGTCACCTTTAGTTTCCTTAGGTTCTCTTTTACAGACCTGGATTACATCCTTCCAGTTGTGACAGTAATGAGCTCTGTATGGACATGGTGAGGTGGGAGTCTTGAGGAGTATTAGAATAATCTGATACGATCCTGAAAGAAGCTTAAAATAACAAAGATGTATTTTCTCAAGGTTTCTGTGGATCAGAATTCAGGAGTAGCTTAGATGTTTGTTTAGACTCAGAGTCATGAGGCTGAAGTCAACATGTGGGTTAGGGCTGGAGTTTTCTGAAGGCAGGATATGAGCAAGATCTCCTCCAGTGAGAAAGCCTTACTTCTGTTTAGGGGCAGAAGGGCTCAGTTCCTTATCACATGACTCTCATAGTGATATCCTCACTCGATGACAGTTGGCTTCTCTCAAAGCAGATAGTTAGCAGCTAAGGAAGAAGTGCAGTATTTTACATGATTAAACTTGGAGGAGATACTGCATCATCTTCAATATCATAGTGTTTATACCAGTCATCCCTGTACAGAATGAGACAGGACCACATGGGGATGAATATCAGTATGGGCTCTCACTGAGGCTATTACATTTTTTAAAAAATGTAATATTACATAGGATTACATTAATTACTTAATAATACCTTAGAATCCCCTCAATTGTTTTATTTCATTTCCCTGAAAATATTCCTCAAGGAAATCCCAATTTACAATAAAGAGGAATAATTTCAAACCTTATTATGAATTTTATGTTACCTAAGTAAATATATATTTCACATTTCTTTTTTTACAATTATATTTCACCTTGTGAGGAATATGATTACTTTTAAAGAAAACAATCTATCATGGTGAAAAAAGTGATAAGTGAAAGACATTTTCTTTGAGGTAACTGTGAATCCTGGGGACTTCATTGCGCTTCAGCTCTATTGCCACTCAGATGGGCAAAGTAATTCATTGTCCTTACATCTCAGGAGACCAGTGTGAGTGTAAAGAACACTACTGATGTAAAGCAATAAGGAAACATTAACCAGTAATGGAAAGGTAGCGTGCTTCACTAAGCGATTTGTAAAAGTGTCTCATAAACGGCATTTGAATATTTGTAATTGCCTAGCATACATTACAAACAAATAATAATTAACATAATTGTTGTGTGACATTAATTTCAGATGACTTCTAGCAAAGCACCTTCATTCCCTACAGATGAGCTCATCAAGGAGCTAGGTTTACAATGCGACATGCAAAGATAATACTGATCTTCAAGTATCATTTATATTTATTCAAGCTCAGCTTGCAAATGCAAATGAAATAGAAAGACCCTGGAAATGTACATAAGACTCATTAGTGTTAAATTCCAGTGTTATTAACCTTTTCTTGAATGTAAAATGATGGACAGTAGAAGGTCATAATGGTAATTCCTGGGTTTTGATAGAGGAAGTTTTCAAGTTTTCAAAGTTCAATTTGTGAACATTCTTCCAAGAAAAAATAATATACTGCTTAACAATCTCACTGTTTGTGGATGTCTCCCAGATCCACAATGGTATGGAATTTGGAGCACAGACAGTGAGTGGTACTGCCAAAGCAATTGCCAACCAATCTGTACAGCACTGAACTCACAGTTTTGGTGTGGACCCAGACTGATGTTCCTCTAAAGTCATGTCCCCACTAAGAAGGAAGGCTTGACTCTACAAATGAGAATTTCCATGAACTACTATTGAATTTATTTTATGAAATATGTTCTGTATTAAACATAATACTACGTGATTTTTTAAACAGTAAATAATTTTTTCCCCCTTTAATTTTGGTTAGGCCAAAGAGTAAGAAACTACTTGACTTACACCAAGGATTGGTTACCAATAACTTGAGACATTGTTATTCTCCATCTTTATTTTAACCACAGCAAAACTGGGCCTGATATGATTGATGTAAAAATTACTATGTAGATATAGGAAATGGAGAAATAAAACTTTTAAATGTGTGTCATTTACTGAGGTCTTGTGGTGAGTAACAAGGAAACTGATAGTAAATCTGAAAGAAAAGTGATACAGAGAATGGAAAGGTGAAATATTTATTAATGTGTCTCCCATCTTACCTTAGATGAAAAATAATGTTGATCTAAGGGAAGAGGTTAGAAAATCAAATTTTAGTAATGTGTGTTAGATATTATTGGGTCAATCTGACAAGTTCTTACAAGAAGAGATAATCTTAAGAACTGAACATTTTTAAGTAGAAAAGAAAAAAAGAAGTAGTAAATTCAGAAACTTAAAGGTTTGGAAAATGCAACTAGGTCTTATCAACAAATAGTGAACCATACAATTTAAAAATTCAGAAAATTTTGCTTAGTGGCAAGAACCAAATGATGTCTGTCCTTTTACTCGTTATTGAAATTTCCTGCATGGCAATCTTTTCTTTTGAACAAATTAACTTTAGGGAATGAGAGAAAGGATATGCTTCTCTCACCAAAGCTTAACAGGTCCAACGTACCTACAATTAGTTTAAGAGCATGAAAAGTGAAAGTTCGGGTAATGATGAAAGAAAGAATGGAAAGAAAGCAATGTAATAAGTATATTCATAAAATAGCAGAAGGCAGCTATTGGCACATAGAGCTGACTGGAATTAAATAGACAAGAAAGCAACTAAGTGTTTAGAGAGTTGTTCTAAATGAAGCGCAAGCACAAACTGAAAGATTGTGCCATTTAGGAAGTAAACAATTATTGTCTCCTCAACATTGTACAGAAGAAAGTTAAGTTCTCAAGGAAGGCACAATACATAGTACCCAACAAGGAGGACATTAGGGAAAGAAGACTATCCCAGAACAATGACTGGAGAGTCCCAGGGAACAGAGATGGGTCTGGTGAAACACCATCTTCTCCTACAGGGACCTTCACCAAACATCTGCTGTGCAGGGTAACCGCAGTTGCTGTTGTGTGTCTCCTTTCTCCTTTCCATGGGTAAGAGCTCATTGTGATGGTCCTGACCTTATTTATCCACAGCAAATCTGGTGTATGAGAGACATGACTAGTCTTTTTGGTATTAATTATCAAGAAGCTCCATGTAAGGGTCTAAGGTATAGTCTCCTAGATCATTCCTAGAAGGGCATCTTAGATAAATATTGAACTATGTGATTTTTTAAACAGTAAATAATTTTTCCCCCTTTAATTTTGGTTAGACCAAAGAGTAAGAAACTACTTGACTTACACCAAGGATTGGTTACCAATAACTTGAGACATTGTTATTCTCCATGTTTATTTTAACCACAGCAAAACTGGGCCTGATATGATTGATGTAAAAATTACTAGGCTATCTTTATGGAGCAAAGGTGAAAAGGATTTCTATTTGGAAAGGAGAATGGATTGAATATTCCATCATCAGAAAAAGAAACCCTGGCAGTCATTAATACTGCTCAAGGATACTTTCTACATTCCTTTCCTAGTTACACAAGTAGGATGGGAATTAAAACTGGTTTGACTAATCTTTTTCCTGAGATGAAATCAACTCCCATAAATGAGACCATGGTTTCAGAATCTTTTAAAATGCTTATATATAATAATATCTTCTCTAACAAAGCTTCCTTCCCTGAGTCATCTTTTTCCTATCTTTAATATGGTGATAATCTTTTGGGTTCATTTGTAGCCCTAATCTTATACTACCTGCTCCCTAGGTGACCTTTTTTAATTTTATGACTCCAGCTATCAACTGTACTTTGGATGAATATTAAATTCTAGTCTAGATTTCTCTATTGAATTTCAAATTTAAATATCTAAACCTAATAGGCCCTTCAAACCCATTATTTCTCCTAAGTGAAATAATTATTTAATCACTGCAAATATGGTTATCTTCCTAAATTTCCCATCACTTTCAAAGTCACTGAAGGTCAAAAAAAAGTGATATTCTCAGAATTCAATTCTCTTTTCTGTGTCTCTAATTGCTTGTCATGTCAATTTTAAGTATTTTTAGGCTTCATCCAGTGTTCTTGAGCCTCCCCCTTACTTTCCTCACTAACTCATGACTTTATTATCTACTGTAGTTTTTTGAACAAAAGAAATTTAAATAACACTGGAGACAAAAAAAAGGTAATATTCCTGATTACAGTAAAACATAATAAATTCTGTAGTAGAGATTTGAAGGAAGTAACATTGAGAAGAAGCATCTGAAATTCACCTCACTTTAGGAAACACTTCAGGAACATCATACTACTTTTATTCATGTCACAGATATTTTGTGATGTGAATTCTCTCTGACAGATCAAGCTTTCCCTTTGAATCAGCCAACTTTACTACAGACTGGATAGAGTGATAGACATGATTAGACAGCATCCCTCTTGAATTCGCTGAATAAAATGTGGAAAATAATAGCGTAGGGTAGAGTGTTGGAAAAAAAAATATCATTCCCTGCAAGGGTAATAAGACTGGATTGAAATGTCCTTAATTGGAATCTGTGGGACATGAGTCTGCAGGTGTCATGTTGGACTACATTATGAAGGACCTTCTACACCTTGCAACACTTTTGGGAACTTATCCTTAGAACAATGGAAAGAATTAGCTTTTAGAGAAAGTATGATATGAAGTGAAAACTAAATCTTCCCTAGGTTCCAGCTCCCAAGGGCAGCTTAAACTGTTGTTCAGTTTAAGACAGGAGTCATGCTCACTTAAGATAATGCTTTAAAATATATACACAAAAATAAAAATAAATGAGATTAACCTAAAGGAATAACTATAATAAAGGTGAGACTCATAATTTGCCCAGATCAAACTATGTCTTATTGAGGAGTATACTGAACAAAAAAAGAAAAGTTAAAAAAATTATGATTATGGAAATCAAGTGGAGCAATGAAGCAGAACATGTTATCTGTTATATTTTTATAAATGGAATAATCACTTAACAATTTTTATACATTACAATAATTGTAAAATGCACATGTATTTTTTCATAATCAAGAAGAATAAAGATATTAGAAAATTTCAGCTGACCTTTCCAGGAAAATAAGTATTGGATGAAAAATAAGTCATTTCTCTTCATACTTAACATATATGTGCTTATGACTAGAGACTCTCTCTGCTAAGTTATTACCTAGTAGCTGGAAGAAAGTCGCTTTTCAAATTTCCAAAATGTTAGTCAACTTATCATGTTTTTCTACTTTGTGTTAAATTAGGAGCATACAAACAATAGGTAAAGAATGTTGGAAAGAAGGAACAATCAAAAAATAATAAATGAATGCACATGGTCCTTCTTTAGAAAGGTCTATAATTACTTGATAACTCTAATAAGATTATACCAACACTGTAAGCAACTAAGCAAAATTATTTTCCATTTGCTAATCATTTTTCTTGGGCAGACACTAATAAGAAAAAATATATGTTAAGATGGATAGGGACTTTATAAATTACTCAAATTGTTGATGGTTATAAAGAAGCCAAACTACTTGACTGATGATTTGATATTGAAATTTTAATTGTATCTTATGTAAGGATTTTTTTCCTGGACTATTTTAATACATTCTCTTGCTATTAGCAAAAATAAAATGCTTGATAATATCTCAAGACTTCATGTTTTTAAAACTGTGTTTTCTTTCTTTAGCTGGACTATTAATATAATTTGGGTCATTCTTTATTGAAGGTGACTTAATATTTGAGGCCTGAAAATAAAGCAATGTGAAAGAAATGAAAATCTTGAAGTATATTTTGCCCATAAGTGTAATATTCTAATGACCTTGGGACCATGGTAAGCTTTAAGCTATAGAGCCCTCTGAAGTATTGTGTGGGTTTTGAGCTTCTAGACAAACAAAGCAATATTTGGCAGAGCCACAGATTTCAAATTCACTGGTGCATTTAAGAATTATCTTATCTGACATTAGTCTGAGGAAACTAGGTAGAGAATGTCTCCAGGGAACAGCCCTTTATCCAGCATGTGACAGGCACGGAGAAGATATGCTATATGTGTACCTTTGTGTTTGTATACACCGTGTTGTAGAGATCTAATTCTACCTGATGGGGCCATGATGAAAAGGCAAACAACATACACACACGTAAGAGAAAAAGAGCTGAGGGATAACATATCATGAAATCCTCCATAATATGATCATTCTTGATACTTTTTGTTTTCACTTACACCCTGGTGTCTTTTCAATTTTCCAGATAACAAAATAAGGCTTTTAAATTCTTCTTTTGTAGAGTATAAATGTTCTGTTTCTATTGCTTCCTTTAGCTTCTGTCTCAAGGGACTACCAGAGAGATAGAAATATGAACTTTTCATCTTCTACTACTTCCTCCTTCCAAAGAAAATGTACACAAAAATGTGAGGGAAAGCTTCTCCTTATCTGTAATTGCACCAAACAATTGTCTTCCAGCAGCTTCTTCCAAATACAGTATACGTGTGTGTGTGTATATATATATATATGTATATATATATATATATATCCCATGTATTTATGTAATAAATGTTTGCATTTATGTTTTATATAGTTTACATAAGATATGTAATTTTAAAATGTTATTGGTGTTGCTGGTACTTACTCAAACATGACAGGCTGGAAACATAATGAATTATAAGACCAGTATTCTTGTGAGCACATACACATTAAACTTTGTGGCTCCAGCTATAAATACATTGTTTATAATTCTGTATGCCTGTTTCTGCTTGCCTGTATCTGATTGATTGAAAAGGAAACAGTTAGACTTTCCCTAATTTGCTGTCATCCATGACATTTATAAATGGCATCCTAGTTGTTAATAGTGAAAAATTCAGTAAATTCATTATTTTCTTATGATTTATTTTTTAACTTTCAATTCAAATCTAGTTGATCAGTTCTTTGATCCAGTGATCTAATCAAATAAAACCAAGATTCACTATTTGTATAACTATGATCTTAAGTCAAGAAAATTTGGGAAGGTATGAAAAATGCCAAAAACAGTTTTGGATATATTTTATTGACCTGGTGATATGTGTTGCTGTGTCACTATAACCTGTTTCACTGGCTCTTCCTCATTTATCACAGCAGAACACTAAGCTTCTTGTCATATACTGTAAGTGATTTCTGGAATTCCACAGAGGTTTCAAATACACTAATTTAAGAAGTGCATTTACTTCTCACCTGTACCCTGGATGATTTATGTGATTAACACAGACACATCCTCCTAGTTTCAGCCTTTTTAGTTATTTTTGTGAAGACAGGAAAACACTTTCCTTTCACGCTACCCTCAATTAGAGGATTATTGAAGTTACAGAACCTTTCTCTACATCATTTTAGAATTCCAGTAGCAAATGCTTTTTCAGATTTTACCAATGGACTGAGACAAATTTGAGTGCTAATTACAGCATGCTGTATTTGTAATCACAATTTCTTTCTGATGAGTATATTTTTTGTTATTCTGCTAGTTTTGTGACCTTAGCTCTTTCTTTTGGGAAGATTTTTTTTCTAGGTGGAGAAATGCAAAAGAACTTCCAGTTGACATATTCCATAAATCCTTGAAACACAAATAGGCACTTTGGATTTGCTTTGGTAGACACAGCTGGGATTCCCTTCTACATGGAGCTAAGGTCTTAGATTTCCTAAGTAAATATGATGATCATTCTTTTGACTAAATATATAGCAATTTATCCCCATCTGAATATTTATGCTTCCCACTGGGAAATACAGTCTCCCTCGTATGTGTCACCAGAACCGATTGGTTTTGTTTTGTTGTTTTCCACCCAACTTAATTTTTATCTAGATTTACTCACAAGGTTTAAATTTATTTTCTCTGATAGCACTGTGTGCAATTTTATAGGCATTAAAGATATAATCCAGTAGATAAACAAAAGAATTATTAAAGACTTTTCCATAAACAATTTAGATATGTCACATAATAGCTCAATTTACAAATGGATAATATGTGGCTGGTACCAAGTAGACATATAATTAAAATATGATCATAGTATTGTTTGGAATTTAAACTTCAATGTATATGCATCTCTCATAATATAATTATTTTTTACCACTAGTATGTTCTGTAAATATTTAGCAATTGTTTTTCCAGGGGTGGGAGACCCTGATTTGAAGCACTTGCAAATGCTCCTACAGAAACTGATTTCAAGCTACCAATTTGATGTCACAGAATGTGTAATTGAGAAAAAATGCACAAAATCAGCTCCCACTAGCTGATGCAAACCTATGTGAGCCTTCTGTAAAGGATCATTATATGTTTTTATACATATTATAATATGTATTAGTAAACTTTCCACTTCTAAACTAATGAATTTTTAATTTTGAAGTAAATTTCCATATATTTTTAGTGCTAATGTTATTTATTAGCCTGAAAATGTCAATCACTAGGATACTGCAAATAATAAGAATCCTGTATCCTGGACATCAATGATAAATATTTCTATAAAATAATAAGCAAAAATAATGGGACCAAACTCTGTGAGAAATATAATCTGTATCATAATAGAAACACATGGTGGGTTATATTCCTTAGAATAGTGTCTCATGTGTTTACCTTAATACATTTGGGAGTGGTCTTGATAAAAATTACATTGCTCAGAGACTATATTGTTCAATTCAGATGACTTTAACAGTGGAAAAATTACACTGTTAAACAAAAGTCTTCATTTTTCTTGAAACTTGGCCTTCACTTTTTCAAAACAAATTTTTAATTTTATGATTCAAATATAATCTTTCAAATATTTGTATCAGAAGAACTTAAATACATGGGATATCCAAGTAACAGACTAGAATATTTTATTTCGTGGAACTGTTACATTTATTTCTTTCAATAAGTCTGTTGTATAGTGGTATGTATTTGTATAGAACTGAAGACATCAGTTAAAGAACCTGCAAGTGATGCTGGTTTATGTAGTTCCATGATAAGACTTACACTTGATTCCTTACACATGTTTATTGTATATGAAAGTAACTCTGTGAAAACATCTTTATGCTTGAAGAATATTTATTCACTTTCAACTTTCATTCTATCTTTGGACATTCCTTAATATCAGAATTATCTTTTTATGATGAACTAAAATAGGTCTGTCTGTACGTTTTCTTTTGTTCTTGCAAAGCGTTGACATAAAACAATTTTCAAAGTCTACTTTGGATAGTTAAAACAGTTCAATGTCAGTCTTTCCTCAATGTTGTAAACTCACTCTCTTCAGTCACACACACAAAAAAGTTTTGTATTCTTAATCCTGATTACCTTTCTTTGAATGCTTCTAGTTTCTTATATTATTTAATAGCTTGTGCCTTGAACTGAAAATGTTTTCTAGATGTGATTTTGCCACTCAAGATTATAAAATAACTAAACTATCATAGGTCATTTCTAGCAACTCTGCTTAAGAAAACTAGTAGTCAACAAAGAGTATTTTAAGGATATATATCACAAATATACACAGAACACATACTACTTGATATTTTCATGTAGAGTATCATACACATCATTCTCTTCTTTTGCAATTAGAACTTTCTAACAATTAAAATATTTCTTATCTTTCCTTTTTAAAAATAAGAACAAATTTTTATTTATTATTTTCTTTAGTCTATTTTAGCTATATATCATATTAGGGTTTATTCTGATGTAATTATACAAGCATGGAATATTATCTATTCCAATTCAGTCCCTAGACTTCTTTTGCTCTCCTTCCTTCCCCAATCCCATTGCCTTCCCTCTTCTCTATTGATCTTTCTTCTATTTATTTATATTTTTTCATTAATTAGTGCCTTGTGGATATACATAAAGATAAGATTCACTGTGGGATATTCATAAATGTACATAGTAAAATTAGATTAAATTCATTCTACTGTTTCTACCCTTTTCACTCCCTCCTCCCTCCCTTCAATCCCCTTCCTCTGTTCCACAGATCTTTCTTCTATTTTCTATTTTTGTGAAAAAAAAATTCTTTCTTTCTTTCTTCCCCCTTATTTTGGTCTAGCTTCCACATATCAAAGAAAACATTCATTCTTTCACTTTCTTGGTGAGGTTTATTTCACTTAGCATGATTGTCTCCAGTTCAACCCATTTCCTGGCAAATGTCTTAATTTCATTCTTCTTTACAGCTGAGTAGTACTCCACCACATATATATACCACATTTGCTTTATCTATTCAGCAATTGCAGGGCACCTTGCTTGGTTCCATAACTTGGATCCTATGAATTGGGCTGCTATAAACATTGATACATGGATGTGGCTGAATTCCTATAGTATGATGATTTTAAACCTTTTGAATATATACTGAGGAGTGAGATAGCTGGGTCATATGGTGATCCCTTTTCTACTTTTTTGAGGAAGCTCCATGCTCTTTTCCAGAGTGGTTTCACTAATTTTCTGTCCCATCAACAATGTATTAATATACCATTTTCCCCACATCCTCACCAACATTTATTATTATTTGTATTCTTGATAATTGCCATTATGACTGGGGTGAGATGAAATCTCAACGTAGTTTTAATTTGCATTTCTGTGATTGCTAGAGATGTTGGACATTTTTTAATATACTTATTGGTCATTTGTATTTCCTCTTTTGAGAAGTGTCTATTTAGTTCTTTGGTCCATTTATTAGCTGTATTTTTGTGGGGTGGTGTTCTTCATATATACTGGTTATTAATCCTCTGAGGAGCAGGAAACAAAACTCTCCCATTCTGCAAACCCTCTCATCATGCTCTTAATTGTTTCCTTTGCTATGCAGAAACTTTTTGATTTGATGCCATCTCACTTATTGACTCTTGATTACATTTCTTGTGTATTAGGAGTTTTGTTAAGGAAATCAATTTCTTTGCCAATGTCTTGAAGTGCTGTACTTACATTTTCTTCTAGCAGTTGCAGAGTTTATGGTCTAATTCCCAGGTCTTTGGTTCACTTTGAGGTGACTTTTGTGCAGGATGAAAGATAGAGATCCAGTTTAACTACATATGTATGTTCTGTATTTCCAGCACCATTTGTTAAAAAGGTTATCTTTCTCCAAGGTATACTTTTGGTACCTTTGTCAGGTATCAGATGACTGATCTTTCCCTTTGATCTCTCTGATTTTTCAATAATACCATTTCAAATATGAATCTTCTGAGAAACTTCCCAGACAATGCCAAACACATTTTAAAAGATTGCAACTATAACTGTAATTTCTTTTAACAAGAAAGCAAACACAGTGAGGACTCTACCTCCTCTCTCCTAGTTTGTCATCATTTATAGCTTATACATGGGACCTTTGGATGATTGTCTACAATTTAGGAGAGAATATAAAATAGGACTACACAAAATTGTCAGTATTCTTGTGTTACATAATATATCATATTTCAAAAGTTCAGGAGAACACCATCATTCTCTTGTGCTCTGTATTTTCTCCTTTGGCTATGTGCTTGGCAAATCAGATACATGATATGCAGTTGAGGGCAAGGTTCTACTTTCTTTCTTCTGCATTTTTCCCTTGGGATTCTTTCCTCTACTCAATTACATGTTTGCTCTATATATTTATCCATGGTTTTTATATTTGGCCATGACTATCTTCTACATTGCCTCAAAACTATTTAAATCAAACAGGATACTATAATATTTCCCACACGCATAGATGTGAGGGTGTATAAGGGAAAATTGTTGACAAGTTTCTCCTTAATAAGATTTTGTGAGAGATGATTCAAGAACCTATGAAGGTAATGACTGGAAACATTTCCCCTTTTCCTTACATGAGATTTTCTGCTTAATATATGGACAATATTAAGTGTGAGATTTCCATTAGTTAAATTAATATTACATGTATGATATCAAAATTGTGAGTTTTCCTAATCATTGCTAAAAGACCTTAAATTCTCAATAAAAATTCCAGGAGTTTTTATTGCATTATAAATCCAGGATTTCCTGACTAAAAGTGATCCTGTGACATTGACCCATTACTTGTACCAAAAGGAAAGAGGTCATAGATCAAAAATGTACTATGTCTCTGGCACATCCTAGAAAGAGTTCCTTGTTCTTCCTGCCGATTCTCAGCCAAAATTTCATTAAAATACTTCTGTGCAATTTATAATATGAATTAAAGCCTATAAGAAGTGACGTAAGTATTCTATCAGTAACATAGTGACATAAGTATTCTAGGTAAAGATGAGAGAAAAGAGGTAAAGGTCAGAGTTTATTTTGCTGAGCATTTCTGGCACTACTACTGTTTTTTTCAATTTTAATTCTGGATTTTGTTTTCTTTATATTCCATTATTCTCTTACAGCCCTGACCAACAAGTTCTTTCAACTGACCCTGGATGGATATCCTTTGAAATTTGGAAGGTTCAAGAAAAGGGTTAGACACTCAAACTTCAAAAAGACTTCAAAGAAAATGATGAGCTGTTAATTAGTGCTGAATCTCATGGTTGTATTCCCTGGCCCTGTATTTCAGTCTTTACTTCTGGATTTTGATACATGCACCCTATTTTATGTCCTTCTCTACTTCTCTCTTCACTACTATCTTGCCATATTGATTTAAAACAGTAGTGCAATCAGTTTATTTTCCATGTGTCTGCTGTTGTCATTTCTCACTCTGCTCCATGTTAATTTTCTCACCACCTGTGTCTTCTGCCACAAGACTCATCTACCAGTCATCTGTTCTGACATAACATAAGCCAAAAATAAGTAATTGGAAATGGCTAAGAAAGGAGGGAGAAAGTACTGCGAATAACCCATTTAAGGTTGTGATGCATAGTTACAGTATTTGTCTTGCAAATGTTTTGATTTTGTTCATATTTCAACATTTTTGCAAAAATAGGCTCCATTAAGAACAAGAGAGAAAATTACACATGACAGCATTCTGACTTCATCTTTGAATTGTTTCATAAGTAAAAAATAATCAAAAGGATTAACATGATTGTCTGCTGAGTATTTAGCTGTGCATTGTAGCCTTAGAATTGTGTCCACAGTTTAATATTTGTGAGTCTAAAACAGTCTTCATGTAGAAAAGCAATTAAGTAAGAGAAATTTCATGTGTACATTGAAAAATAAAGAATATTCTTTTTTATTTTCCCACAAAGCACTGGTAAAAATGTGAACTTGAGATTTATCCTCTGCCTTAGATTTTTTCTTTTCCCTATCATGGTCTTTTAGCCTCAGTTGTATAATGTGGTAATTTTTAGTAAGGTAATTCAACTGTTTGAATGTGCTATTTGGGGCTTTACTTATTTTTCTTTCAACAGTTTAAACAGGTCTATTTAGGTAACAGAATTACCTTTACCATCTCCTCACTAGTTTGGAAGCTTAAAAAAAGATTTAAATCATCATGGTAGAATGTGGTAAAGAAACCAATCCAAAATGCCAAATATGTTCTAATATGTGCCAAAAATATATAATATTCTTTGAGCCAGTGCAAGTCAAGTAGACCATAATAACCTGTTGGGGTTAGAAAAGTTTATGCCAAGAGCGAATGATTTCCCTAGAGCCAATCAAAATGATGGAAACATTGGTGCAAAATCACAGCTGAGCAGGTTCAGTCCTCTCTTCACTAGCTACAGATGGCATGTAATTTAGGAATGCCCATTTGGTGGAATTTACCAGTTCCTCTAGAGATCACACATATGGGTTTGCATTTAAAAAGCAATTGCACCACGAATAGCTTTTTAAACAACAGATGTAAGTATTGACAGTAAAAGGATGTCCAAAAAGCAAAGTACGTCCACAAAAGAAAAAAGAGAGCTTATGTTATACTTTGCAGCACTTTACATGGCCTTTTAACTTAAAAAAAAATACTGAAAATAATTATAAAATCAATGTTTACAATGTTTGCCAAGCTTTCTGAATTAGATATGAGATTCTGTCTTCATACTTGAATACTTCCTGGTTTTATGCTCCTTTTTCCCCTTTCATATATTGCAACTATACTTACTCCAAGATGCCCAAAGTGTGCTAGCATTTCCTGAGAGGAGTGTGAGAAGTGTGTGCCATTCTGTGCCCTCTGATCTTCACAGTATTGGGGTTTTGGCAGGAAGTTCTCAAGGGATCTGTGAAAACTCTATTGTTATTTAAAACTTGAAGTTACCTGCATGTTGAAGTGTACATGAAAAGGATATTTATGTTTGCAGATGTGTGCTCTAGTTACTAAAGGATATTAGTTATAAACGGTGAGGTTTTGAATTGCCTGTCCTTTATTGCTTCCTTTAGAGAAGGAAATTAATTGTGCAAAATTGCCTTGCTGGTAAAGTGATACCAGATTGCAATGGCAGCACTGACCTAATCTAGCAGTAAAACAGGCAATCACATCACCAGTGAACACTCATAGAAATATTTGATTTCAGGAGTGTGTAGAACCAAAGTTCCCCTGGAGAAACACTCACATAATTTCTATTCTTGTATTCAAGGGTAGTTTCTGTTGTGGATTTTGCCTGTATAGTGCAAGCTCTTCTTGTTGTTATTGAAGGATAAACCTTTGTATCTCACAGTACAATCCCATATGGAAAGAAACTATAATTAAAAGGTTAGGCTTGGACATCAGCCTTTTGACACTGATTGTTTCTTGATTGAATAAAATAGGATGTTACTTTTTCTCCCATTCTCTGATGCAGCGATGCGGTGGAATACTAATAGCTATGCAAATGATGACATTAATGGCAAGTCCATTTCTCTGGCTGCTTATTACTAGCATCAGGTGAAAAATTGTGGGAGATTGGATTGCTTTTGTTTGGAGGTGCAAAGATGAGCAATTGGTGCTAGCCCAGAAAGCAAAGGAAAATGAAATTGCTTGTACAAAGGGATGAACAGATTCAGATTAGTATTGAAATATTTATGACACCATTACATGGGTATAGTGAGGATGCTGAATATGGAATGCCCATAAAGTACATATTCAAATAAGGAAACTGTTGTTATCATGCATCTTCCATATTCAGCTTTATTTCTGTACTGGCTATTTACACAGAAACTACAATATTGCCCAAGTTGTATTAAATTTGCGTATTAAATTAATTCAAGTGTTTTCTTCTTTCACAAAACAGTCTATATTAGAAGTGAAAATGCTTGTATATATTACATATATAACCATAAAAGCAATTGATTATTGTATTCCCATAGCGTGCTAACTGCTACCATACAGTTAGATAAAGAGCTCTGATTTTAGAAAATTACAATTTGAGAAAATAAAGAAACAAAATAAGCCTTTCGCTTTCGATGCAAAATTATCCATTGTTTTCATTAGGTATGGAATAATTTATGTATAATCTCTGCATAAAAGAATGCACATTATGGTGAGTTTTGAAAGAAAAGAGAGTATCCTCAGAGAGGAAGACATACTGAAAATTCCAGGCATACAGAAAAGCGCAGAGGTGAAACAGAAAATAATTGGGTGAATAACAGAGAGGATGGGTGAGAGTGGTAGCAACTATAATAAAGTTACTCCATGGTGCTGCAGGAGGGCTGTTATGGAGTATTGGAACATATGATTTTTCCTGCATTTCTGATTACTCTGGGTTCTTTCCAATGCTTAGATGCAGACAACCAAAGCAGAAGCAGAAAGTGAATATGTATGTACATTTGTGGACTTTAGATTTCAAAAGTGGCTCTTGGTTTATAGGAAAAGACTCAGAAATTATCAGGCAGAACAAATATTTGCTACCAATCTTCTTTTCTCTACTTATTCCTCTCTCTTGTCTTGTACAAACACATAATACATACAGACTATAGGAACATCATCTCCAGCAGTGAAAGAATTAAACTGGAAAGTGAAATAGTACAAGTAGTGCTGGTTTGTGCCCCTCAGAAGAGATCATGAGTCTTCCCACCCGCCAGGGACAGCCAACTATAGTACTGTAGAGTAGATTGGAGGTGGGTCTGGGGCATTCTTATTGAATCTGCTCCCTGAAGCGGGGCATTGAGATCTTCTTCTTCCATTGCCTGAACTTAGCCTGCCAGCCAAGATAGGGAAACCAGGCGGTGTTCAGACCCTGTTCCCAGGGCACATTAATACTCCAGAATCTAAATAGCTTCTAGGGAGAGATTGGGAAAACATGGAGGCACCATTGATCACATTTATCCTGAGACAACTGGGGAAACTCTCAAGCTACTGATCTTATCCTGAACTAGTGACTATCCTGAGCCTTACCAGATAAGGTGACTTCTTTTAGAAATACATTTCCATTAGAGAATATAATAATGAGTTACATCTTAGTGTGTGAATGGAGAATTCATACTTTCTATGTAATCAATCAATGAAGAAACATTTTGGAGAATAAAGGTGATTCCTGATTACAATTTAGTTCTGGAGATGAAATTGCTATACATGAGACAATTAGTGAGCTAACAGTGATGGTTTATTAATAAATAATGAAAGATAATACAGAGCACTAGTACTGTGGACATTTGGATGAAAAAAATAGGATTAGTGGGAAGTAGAGAAATTGCAAATGACTTGCTTGAAGTTTAGAAAAGATGACTATAATTTGTATGGAAAGACCATTTCAGATGGAAAAGGAAAACGAAAATGAATAGCAGGGAAACGACCGTAACAATGACAAAAAGTACTGTGTCTTTTACTACAAACTGTATCCTCACTGCTCAGTCCAACCCATGATAGTAATCAATAAATATTGAATTATTGATTGACACTAAGATGCAATCATTATAAATTCAAAATACAATAGGATTAGCTCAGGTTTTCTCCACGTCTGCAATATTGACAATTTGGACAGGATTATTATTTGTTGTGTGCGTTGGAGGATGTTTAGCAGCCTCTCTGACTTTTTCCTCTTGAAGCCAATAGAAAGCATTCTCCCTCAAGTCATGACAATCCAAAATGGCATTGCTAAATGTCCTCTGGATGGTAAAATCAGCTCTTGATGAGAAGTCTTAGATAGTCTGTCTGGAGCCTGATAAGGAAACGATGAAAGGAGGTATGACAGGTAGAATAACCAAAGGAACTTTTGCAGATACATAACTATAAACTTTATTTCATGAATGGAGTTACTGTTTTACTCCCTGGATGTGACTCAACTTACTGAGTTCATAGTCTGGTCAGGACATTGAATTAAGCACTTTGTAGTAGTTACTTAAGCCCTGAAATTGGTGTTGCTACCCTTATTTGCAGATAATAAATAGCCAAAAGTCATATAGATAATATTTGGGCCCAATGCTAATTCTAAAGTCATATTTAGTATACTTTACTGTTTCTCTAGAGTGCTAATAGTTCAACATATAATGCTATAATACAGATACCCACATATGTATCCATATCTGTACAGTAATAGATGACAGATAAATGGATAAATGATAAACAGACATATTTGCTTCATGTATTATGATATAGAAATAAATACACTGACTACCTTGAAGATGAGATTGTCAGGAATGGCATGGGCATCTCACTTATTACCTGAGCCATATTAATCTTGCTTTATTCAACTTGAGTACTGTGTTGACTAATACTGCAATTAGTTCCAGTTTGCTTGATTTCACACTCCATAAAAGTTAATGCTGGCTGTGTCTACACAAAGTGGAGATGAAGTGATTATTGCAAAATTATAAATAGCAAATACACATTCTGTTGTTGAAGAAAGGTAGCTTGATAAGCATGAACTATGCAGATTGCTTTCCATATTCAGTTGTTTTAAATAATGCATCCCTGAACTATTTTAAGGTCATAATATTAAAAGACAGAAAATGTTAATTGACCCCTGATGAATGTTACTATGTGTTATATTTATCTCTGTGAAACAAAGAAGAAAGTGAAGAATATTTCTGACATAACCTGACATAATCTTAAAGTAATATAATGCTAAATCTCAATTTTATACCTAAAGAGATTGTGAGAAATGAATAATTCTGATAGTCTCCTTTGAACTGTGCATCCTGGTTTACTTCTGCTGCTACATTAACCAAGAAGGCTGCTGACTTCTCCAGTTAGTTCAAAGAAAGCCTTCTATGTCCTCAGGACATCAAGGTCATAAGAATTTAGCCTTTTGATGCAGAGTGAACACAATATTCCTTTGTGTGTGTGAGGAGGTGGGGTCCTGGGGATTGGACCCAGAAGCATTCTACCACAGCAACATTCCCAAGCCCTTCTTTAAAATTTAATTTAAAAACAGAGTTATCCTAAATTGCCAAGACTGGTTCTGAACTTACCATCCTCCTGCCTCAGTCTAACGAGTAGCTGGGATAACAGGGTGACATGCGTCACCACCATGGTCACAATATTTGTAATGTATACAACACAATGGTCACTCACATCGAAACATCATAAAACGGTGTTGAACACTGCAGCTCTCTGACTTGAGTTTGGAGAGTAAAGCTATGTGTCCTTCAGTGCCTCTACTGAATATTCTGGCTTTATATCCCCCTACTCTTCAGGTTTATCCCTTCAGTTAGGGAATCTGATAGGAATCTGTTTTATTTTTATTTTTTTTTATTGTAAACAAATGGGATACATGTTGTTTCTCTGTTTGTACATAGAGTAAAGGCATACCATTTGTGTAATCATAAATTTACATAGGGTGATGTTGGTTGATTCATTCTGTTATTTTTCCTCTTCCCCCCACCCCTTTCATCCCTCTTTTCCCTCTATACAGTCCTTCCTTCCCCATTCTTGCCCCCATCCCTAACCCTCACTCTAACCCTAAAACTAACCCCTCCCACGCCCCATTATGTATCATCATCCACTTATCAGCGAGATCATTCTTCCTTTAGTTTTTTGAGATTGGCTTATCTCACTTAGCATGATATTCTCCAATTTCGTCCATTTGCCTGCAAATGCCATAATTTTATCATTCTTTATGGCTGAGTAATATTCCATTGTATATATATGCCACATTTTCTTTATCCATTCATCAACTGAAGGGCATCTAGGTTGGTTCCACAATCTGGCTCTGGTGAATTGAGCAGCAATGAACATTGATGTGGCTGTATCTCTGTAGTATGCTGATTGTAAGTCCTTTGGGTATAGGCCAAGGAGTAGGATAGCTGGGTCAAATGGTAGTTCCATTCCAAGTTTTCTAAGGAATCTCCATGCTGCCTTCCAGAGTGGCTGCACTAATTTGCAACCCCACCAGCAATGTATGAGTGTTCCTTTTTCACCACATCCTCGCCAACACCTATTGTTGCTTGTATTCTTTATAATCGCCATTCTGATTGGGGTGAGATGGAATATTAGGGTGGTTTTGATTTGCATTTCTCTTATTACTAGAGATGTTGAACATTTTTCCATATGTTTGTTGATTGTTTGTAGGTCTTCTTCTGTGATGCGTCTGTTCATTTCCTTAGACCACTTGTCGATTGGGTTATTTGTAGTCTTGGTATTGAGTTTTTTGAGTTCTTTATAGATTCTGGAGATTAGTGCTCCATCAGAAGTATGATTGGCAAAGATCTTCTCCTACTCTGTAGGCTCTTTCTTCGCATTGCTGATAGTTTCCTTTGCTGAGAGAAAGCTTTTAGTTTGAATCTATCCCAGTTGTTGATTCTTGCTTTTATTTCTTGTGCTATGGGAGTCCTGTTGAGGAAGTCTGGTCCTAAGCCGATATGTTGAAGATCTGGACATACTTTTTCTTTTATAAGATGCAGGGTCTCTGGTCTGATTCCGAGGTCCTTAATCCATTTTGAGTTTAGTTTCGTGCACGGTGAGAGATATGGGTTTAGTTTCATTTTGTTGCATATGGATTTCCAATTTTCCCAGCACCATTTATTGAAGAGGCTATCTTTTCTCCATTGCATATTTTTGGCCCCTTTGTCTAGTATGAGAAAATTATATTTATTTGGGTTTGTGTCCGTGTCCTCTATTCTGTACCATTGATCTATCTGTCTATTTTGGTACCAATACCATGCTGTTTTTGTTACTATTGCTTTGTAGTACAGTTGAAGTTCTGGTATTGCAATACCCCCTGCTTCATTTTTCCTGTGAAGGATTGCTTTAGCAATTCTGGGTTTCTTATTCTTCCAGATGAATTTCATGATTGCTTCTTCTATTTCTGTAAGGTACATCATTGGGATTTTAATTGGAATTGCATTGAATCTGTATAGCACTTTTGGTAGTATGGTCATTTTGACAATATTAATTCTGCCTATCCAGGAACATGGGAGATCTTTCCATCTTCTAAGGTTTTCTTGAATTTCTTTCTTTAGTGTTCTGTAGTTCTCATTGTAGAGGTCTTTCACCTCTTTTGTGAGATTGATTCCCAAGTATTTTATTTTTTTCGAGGCTATTGTGAATGGGGTAGTTTTCCTAACTTCTCTTTCTGAAGATTCATCACTTATGTATAAAAATGCATTAGATTTATTGGCATTGATCTTATATCCCACTACTTTACTAAATTCACTTATGAGTTCTAAGAGTTTTCTGGTGGAATTTCCTGGTTCCTCTAAGTATATAATCATATCATCAGCAAATAGGGATAGTTTGAGTTCTTCTTTTCCTATTCGTATCCCTTTAATTTCTTTGGTCTGTCTAATTGCTCTGGCTAGAGTTTCAAGGACGATATTGAATAGGAGTGGTGAGAGAGGGCATCCCTGCCTTATTCCAGATTTTAGGGGGAATGCTTTCAGTTTTTCACCATTAAGAATGATATTCGCCATGGGCTTAGCATAGATGGCCTTTACAATGTTAAGGAACGTTCCCACTATCCCTATTTTTTCTAGTGTTTTGAGCATGAAGGGGTGCTGTATTTTATCAAATGCCTTTTCTGCATCTATTGAAATAATCATGTGATTCTTGACTTTAAGTCTGTTGATATGGTGAATGACATTTATTGATTTCCTGATGTTGAACCAACCTTGCATCCCTGGGATGAAACCCACTTGATCATGGTGCACTATCTTTTTAATATGTTTTTGTATGCGATTTGCTAAAATTTTGTTGAGAATTTTTGCGTCGGTGTTCATTAAGCATATTGGTCTGAAATTTTCTTTCCTCGATGTGTTTCTGTCTGGTTTAGGTATCAGGGTGATATTGGCTTCATAGAATGAGTTTGGGAGGGTTCCCTCCTCTTCTATTTTATGGAATACTTTGAAAAGTATTGGAATGAGCTCTTCTTTAAAGGTTTTGTAGAACTTGGCTGAGAACCCATCAGGTCCTGGACTTTTCTTTGTTGGTAGGCTTTTGATGACTTCTTCTATTTCATTACTTGAAATTGGTCTATTTAAATTGTGTATGTCCTCCTCATTTAGTTTAGGCACTTCATACGTCTCTAGAAACTTGTTGATATCTTCGAAATTTTCTGTTTTGTTGGAGTATAGATTTTCAAAATAGCTTCTAATTATGTTTTGTATTTCAATCGTGTCTGTTGTGATATTTCCTAGTTCATTCTGAATTTAAGTAATTTGAGTTTTCTCTCGTCTTCTCTTTGTTAGTGTGGCTAAAGGTTTATCAATTTTGTTTATTTTTTTCGAAGAACCAACTATTTATTTTGTCAATTTTTTGTATTGTTTCTTTTGTTTCAATTTCGTTGATTTCAGCTCTGAGTTTAACTATTTTCTGTCTTCTACTACTTTTGGTGTTGGTCTGTTCTTCTTTTTCTAGGGCTTTGAGCTGTAGTGTTAGGTCGTTTATTTGTTGAGGTTTGCTTCTTTTATTGAATGTGCTCCATGAAATAAATTTTCCTCTAAGTACTGCTTTCATAGTGTCCCAGAGATTTTGATATGATGTTTCTTTGTTCTCATTTACCTCTAAGAATTTTTTAATTTCCTTCCTGATATCTTCTGTTATCCATTCATCATATAATAGCATATTGTTTAATCTCCAGGTGTTGGAGTAATTTCTGTTTTTTACTCTTTCATTTATTTCTAATTTCAATCCATTATGATGTGATAAAATACAAGGAAGTGTCTCTATCTTCTTGTATTTGCTAACATTAGCTTTCTGGCATAATATATGGTCTATTTTAGAGAAGGATCCATGTGCTGCTGAGAAGAAAGTGTATTCACTCTTCGTTGGATGGTATATTCTATAAATGTCTCTGTTAAGTCTAAATTATTGATTGTGTTGTTGAGATCTATGGTTTCCTTGTTCAATTTTTGTTTGGAAGATCTGTCCAGTGGTGAGAGAGGCGTGTTAAAATCACCTAGTATTATTGTATTGTGGTCTATTTGGTTTCTGAGATTGAGAAGGATTTGTTTGACATACATGGGTGAGCCACTGTTTGGGGCATAGATATTTATGATTGTTATGTCTTGCTGATTTATGGTTCCCTTAAGCAGTATGAAATGTCCTTCTTTATCCCTTCTGACTAACTTTGGCTTGAAGTTCACTTTATCTGAAATGAGGATGGATGCCCCAGCTTTTTTGCTGGGTCCATGTGCATGGTAAGTTTTTTCCCATCCTTTCACCTTTAGTCTTTGGGTATCTCTTTCTAAGAGATGAGTCTCTTGCAGGCAACATATTGTTGGATCTTTCTTTTTTATCCAATCTGCCAGTCTATGTCTTTTAATTGATGAATTCAGGCCATTAATATTCAGGGTTATTATTGAGTATGATTTGTATTCCTGGTCATTTGATTTATTTTATTCATTTATTTGTTTATTTTTGATGCGACTTGGTTCCTCTTTATTTGAGAGTTCCTTTAGGATAGCTCCTCCCTTTGCTGATTTGCTTCTTTGTTTTTCATCTCTTCTTCATGGAATATTTTTCTGAGAATGTTCTGCAATGCTGGCTTTCTTTTTGTATATTCTTTTTGCTTTTGTTTATCATGGAAGGATTTTATTTCGTCGTCAAATCTGAAGGTAAATTTTGCTGGGTATAAGATTCTTGGTTGGCATCCATTTTCTTTTAGGGCTTGAAAAATGTTATTCCAGGCCCTTCTAGCTTTTAAGGTCTGGATTGAAAAATCTGCCGATATCCGTATTGGTTTCCCCCTGAATGTAATTTGGTTCTTTTCTCACAGCCTTGAAGATTCTGTCTTTATTTTGAACGTTAGGTATTTTCATTATAATGTGCCTTGGTGTGGGTCTGTTGTAATTTTGTGTATTTGGAGTCCTATAAGCCTCTTGAACTTGATTTTCCATTTCATTTTTCAGATTTTGGAAATTTTCTGAAATTATCTCATTGAATAGGTTGTTCATTCCTTTGGTTTGTTTCTCTAAGCCTTCCTCAATCCCAATAATTCTCAAATTTGGCCTTTTCATGATATCCCATAGTTCTTGGAGATTCTGTTCATGATTTCTTACCATCTTCTCTGTTTGTTCGACTTTGTTTTCGAGGTTAAATATTTTATATTTTGTCTTCAATATCTGAGGTTCTGTCTTCCAGGTGTTCTATCCTATTGGTTGTGCTTTCTATGGAGTTTTTAATTTGGTTTATTGTTTCCTTCATTTCAAGGATTTCTGTTTGTTTTTTTTTTCAATATCTCTAAATCTTTATTGAAATGGTCTTTTGCTTCCTGTATTTGCTCTTTTAACTGTTAATTGGTGCGTTCATTCAATGCCTGCATTTGCTCTTTCATTTCATCGTTGCTTCCCTTATCATGTTAATTATGTACATTCTGAACTCCCTTTCTGACATTTCTTCTGCCATGCTGTCATTGGATTTTATTGATGTAACATCCAGATTTGTTTGAGGCATTTTCTTCCCTTGTTTTCTCATGTCATTCAGGTATCAGTGGACTGCTGAGATGTTGCAGATTTCCTCCATTGACTTATAATGTCCCTGAAGATTGTTAGTATATCCCCTCTTATCCTTCAGTAGCCTGAAGTCTTAGAGGAAGTTGAAACTGCGGTGCTCCCCAAGGAAGCTGCCTCTCTAGGGGTGGTGGTCTTCAGGTGGGGTATATTCCCTGCTAGTGGGCAGAGGTGCCTCTACTTGTTGACCAATGGTCATCCAAAGGGGAACTAGGCTGCGGGCTGAGGCAAGGCCTGTTTTGGCCTGTGTCTCTGGTTTTACCGTCCTTGTGGGAAAACCTCACCCAGCGGGGAAGAGTCACCCGATGGGGAGGTCCCGCTGGTCAGTTCCCCTCCTAGAGGTTCCCCTCAGTCCACAACTACTGCCTGGGCAGGGCAGCCTTCCCAGGCAACGTTCCCAGGGGCCCGGACCTACCTCCTGGGCCTGGGAGCCCTTCCCTTCGCAGACGAGTCTCCTTAGGTAGCCCCTCCTCAGAGAAGCTGCCCGCAGTCCTGGAACCTTCGCTCCGCCCCTCATTTTGTCTCTGTGTAGCTCTTTCAACAAAAGGCGCCTAGTTCCCCGGACTGGACCATGCTTTGCACCTAATCGCCTGGCTATGCGACCCCTCCTCTGAGCAGCCACCTGGAGCCTCATTCATATGCTCCGAGCCCCAGTGACCCGCCGCTCGCCTCTTCCTCCAGGCAGCCACCCGGTGTTCTGTGTGGGCGCTTGGAGACCAAGCAACTCACTCCGCACCTCCACCTCCTCAGGACAGCCCCCTCCCTGTTGTTCAGGCGGTTGCCGAGTCCAAATAGCTTGCCGCCCACTTCTTCCTCTGGCAGCCTCCGGAGCCCCGGCAGATTGCTCCAAAACCAATCGTTGTTGTGTGCGGTCTCCTCTGCAAAGTTCCCCGCTGTCCGTGTTTACCGCTCCAGTGGGGGGAGAGGCATCTCGCAGAGCAACTCTACTTCATAAAGTTCCCTGCGTTCCGGGGCTACTGCCCCCTCCGGGTCGCCTCCCCAATGGGAGAAACTCACCTGGCGGCTTTGAGTTGGTCCCAAGTCCCTCACTATCTCCTCTTTTGAATCTTGAGTCCTGGAGCAACATGAAATGCAGCCGCCCTCTTGTCTGCCATCTTGAAACCCCAGGAATCTGTTTTAAACTCCGTTTCCACATTCTGTATCATTTCTTCTTTTATGTGCCTGTCAGTTTAACATAGTTACATGAAGCCATCTTAGGATACCTCTCCTTCCATAGAAGTAGTAAATGTGCAGCGAATGGGAACACTGTCTCCAGTTCCATGTGTGGCCTCATCCTTTCAGTTTGTACTTCCCTGAGCAAATTATTGAACTTCTGAACTCAAGTCTCTTCATTTGTACAACTAAATGTACCTACCCAGGAATATTATGAGGAATAAATAAGAGAAATTGCAAAATGAAAGAAGACATTCATGACAATGACTACAATAATGTAAACCTTGGCTTAGTATTTTCTATTTCATATTATATTAGAGAAATAGAAAATTTTGGGGTGAGGTGCATAAGGAGCTGGAGGATTGTGAAAACAAATATTTCATATCGTAAGATTACTAGGCTTTAAACATACAAATCATCATGTCTTCTCTTTCTATTCAAACAAATATAATGTAAAACGTGTGTTTAAAAACTGTTCTATAAACTTTAAATGCTATGAAGCTTTTTTTCCCCAAAATACCAATTATACTCAATACGCTGAAAGCATTAACACCTAATATTCATCTTTAAATCACCACTTCGATGCCATAAATAAACCTTCTTCATATTCCTCCATATTTCTTCACAGAGTACTTTAAGGGAAAGTAAATAATATAGGTATTTTGTTAAATAATAAACTTTTTATTTACCAAATTATTTTCATACTCAACTCTCTGTTTCTCTAAAATCCATTTATGAAGCAGAAATTACAGTCTTTTTTTTGTTTGTATGAAAGTTCCCAAGGTTGCTGGTTTTTGTAAAGAAGGAAAAAAATTTTCTTTTGTACAAAACAAACACAATAGGCCTTTCATACATATGAACTTGGTCATAAGTCAATGCCAAGTGATGGTTTGCTTATATTGTTTAAAGACTTTAATTTCTCATCTCCAGCTTTCTTCCTCCTTTTTTTCTCCTACACTAAGATGTTTTAAAACCTAGAAAAAAAAATTAAATAATAGTGTATTAAATATTCATACCCCTGGATTCAATAATTATCATTTTATTTCATAATATCTGTCTCTCCATCTATACTAAACCACTTAAAATACATTGCAAACATTTAAACCTAAATACACATCAAACAATAAAAGTAACTGCATTGCATTTGATTATTTTATATCTTTGGCCTCTTTTTGAAAGAATAGCCCCACTACATTTTTTTTTAAACAATGTTGAATTAATTAATTTTGTACTGGGAATTAAACCCAGGATCGCTGATCTACATCCCCGGCCCTTTTGTCTCATTAAGTTGCTCAGGTCTTGCTAAATTTCTGAGGCTGGCTTTGAACTTGTGATTCTCCTATCTCAGCCTCCCAAGATCTTAGGATTACTGGCATGTGCCACCACACCTGGCAAATATTGATAACAGGCCAGCCAGGGGTGGTGGCACATTTCTGTAATCCTAGCAGCTTGGGAGGCTGAGGTAGGAGGACAGAAATTTCAAAGCTGGCTTCAGCAAGAGTGGGGCTAAGCAGCTCGGTGAAACCCTGTCTTTAAGTAAAATGCAAAATAGGGCTGGGTATGTGGCTCAATGTTTGAGTGCCCCTGAGTTTATTCCCTGGTACCAAAAAAAAAAAAAGATAACAAGTCAGTTAACTTTAAATATTCCACATGCTAGATTTATCTAAATCTTCTTTTTGGTTTCATTGAATTCATTCTCTTTTTCTCTGACATGTTCTATAAAGTGATTATCAGTTCTAAGATTTTGATTCAACTCCAAATAAAGACTTTTTGGTAAGAACGTATCACACAGAATTCCAGTTCATCATCATCACTGTTCCAATTGTGCGTCTGTTAAATTCATTTGTTCTGAGGTTTAAGTTAGTTCAGCAGATATTCATTGATAACCCATTGTGTTCTAGGGACACTGGCCCAACTACTTGAGCAAAGTAACTATCACAAAGAAAAAGAAAAAGAATACCATAAACATAGATCCCCTGCTCTTGAAGGATTCATATTCTAGTAATGAGATTAGGTGACAAAAATAATGTATTTATTTATAGTCTTAGAAAGTGATAAATGTTATGAAACCAGCTAGAGAAATGTCATGGTGTAGAATGTCAAAACGAGGGTTGGTGAGCAGGATGCAGTGATTTGTCTACACCTACATGACAACATAAGAAGGAAGCCAAGATTTGTAACAAAGGGCTTAGCCAAGTCCAGATCCAGAAGAATGGGGAAAGAGGTAAAGAAATGAGAGCAAATATGTGAAATGGTAGCAGCAAAGAGTAGCCCCATCTTTAAAGCCCTTCTTGTGTCTTTGACTTTTTTCTGGGTAACTTTGGGAAATTTTTTGTAGATTATGACTTCAAAGACTAATCCTGGCAATTAAGTTAATGCATTTGTCAGGATTTCCAGAGAAATAGAACCAATAGCAGTAAATACATATATAAAGTACACATACATACATTCATTTGTGGACCTGGGAATCCTAGTTATAGGAGAAATTGTGTCATATATCACATGGTGATGCAGAGCATATATAGTGCATGTATATATGAGAAGGTGGAGCAAGAGAGATTTATTGAGAAATTGGTTCACACAATTATGGAGACCCACAAACTCCTGTCTGCAAACTGAAGAACAAGGATAATTGGTACTGTGATAAAGCTCAAGTCCATAGGCCTAAGAAACAGAAAAACAGATGGAATAAGTCCTGGTCCCAGTCCAAAGATGTTAAGAACCAGGTGGACCAATGTTGGAAGGCATGAGAAGATGGATGTCTTTGTTCAGAGAAAGAATGTGCCTTCTTCCCTTTTTGTTTTATTTGAATCCTCAAGGGATTGGACAATGCCTATCCATGTTGGTCAGGGAAATCTTCACTCAGTCTATTTATTTAAATACTAATATCTTCTGAAAACACCCTCACAGAGACACATGGGAATAATGTTTTATTAATTATCTGAGCATCTTTTAGCCTAGTCAAATTTTTACATAAAACTAAATATCATAAGTTCACCCGTTCAATTTGATACCCATTTGTATTTCTTTAAACCATGCCTACTCTCCAAATAAAGATGATAATCACAAAAAATTGCAGTATTTCCTGTTACCCATTTCCTTCAGTGATGTTGACTCTTCTTGTGATATGGCATAACTTAATTACCATAAAGTGAAATTAACAATACTTAACTACTAACGATATATTTTACATTACATGACAAGGGAATAAGAGACAAAATAAAATAAAGATTTTTGGTTAATGTATGTCCATGTACATATATTGTATTCATAACAAAATACAATGCAACTAGTGTAGTCCTCCCTTCTACAACTGCCCATAAGGTCAGGTATTTATAACTACCTTCTGCTACATTCTGTATTCCTTTGCCTTCAGCAAATGACCCATCTCGTTGTGGTTTCATTCTTTCTCTTGCAGGAAAAACTTCCTTTCCAAGAGTTCAGGCTCTCTGTAGTCCTGCAAGGTTTGGATTATTGTAATTTTGCTTGATTATCCAGTCAAATTGGCATGTAAAATTAACCATCACAGTTCACAGTTTAAGACAGTAGACACTTAAAAGGAAAAGTCTTGAACAAGAAGAGGCATTAGAAGATTGTAAGTAGGACTGTTGGCCTACACCTGTAATCCCAGCAACTCAGGAGGCTGAGACAGGGGGATCACAAGTTCAAGGCCAGTCTCAGCAACTCAGGGAGACCTTGAGCCAGACCCTGTCTCAAAACAAAGGGGGCTGGGGCCCATTTGAGAATGTAGCTCAGTGGATAAAGGTCCTGGGTTCAATCTCCAGTCTTCCCCATTTCCCCCACAAAAGAAGATTGTAATGAGACTCAGTCTCGAAATAATGATGTCTGGAATTAGGGTAGGTTAGTGGGAGACATGAATAATGAGGGTCTATGGACACTTAGAAGTGCCAACAGGCTGCTTGACAGAAAGGTAGATCAGAGAAATAAAAAAGAGAGGTAGAAAGGAGACAAAGTGAAGGGTGAACTGAAATATAACTTCGATCTGAAAGCTTTATACTAAAGTTCTGCCTACTTCATTTCTAAGTCAATTTTCTCTCTCAGGCCTATAACTCCCAAATTTTGGAGAAATCTACAAATCTTCTCTCATAATCTTTAAGTTACTGAAAATTCACCCACTTATGAAAATTGCCCTGTGCATCCTTAATTAGCCTATGAACACATGTATTTTTCTAATAGAGGGAGCAAAGGGACAGATACAATCTGTAATCTAGGGTAATTTCCCAACCTTAACTATTGATCACATAATGGAGATCATGTCAGATTAGGGATCCTGAGAATTGCCATGTCACTCCAAACCATCCTAGGATCACTAGACTGCTGTCATTCCCACATACCTTCCCATATCCAAGCCTCACCAACTTTCCTTTAAAATAAAAGCCCAAGCACTCACAAAGCATCTCTCACTCCTAAGATAGTCTTCATTCTCCCTTGAATGGGTATTCCTTGCTTTCCTAAAGAAATCTCTGTGCCTCATTATCTGACACATGCTGAAATTCCTTTATCTTCAAATAAGTCAATGAAGTAGGTATAACCACAAAGATGAAAAATAAACAAATAAATGAACACACAATGCATGTAATACAAAGGAATTTGGCCAAATTTACCTGGTTTGTGTCTGAGTTAGGTTTGCACATATATGCCTCTGATTTCAAAGTTTGTAATATTAGTAAGTGATTTCTAATTATATCTCTTATATTTGAAGCAGAGGAAGGTATGATAGAATAAAAGAAAGAAGTGGATGTTTCAGGAATTCTTATGCAATGAATCTTAAATGTATTGATTTTGTTCATTTGCCTCTATTCCATGTGATAGGCCTGGTGAAATAAATGTCTGGGGATATCTGTTATTCAATATACATAAATAATGCTAGCTCAATATTTGTAAATGTAAGAGGAACAAAATTTAAAATGTGTAGGGCAAAAAGAGCTCAAGGCAACATCTAAAATTCTATTTCACAAACGAGATCCAACGTCACCAAGCCAAAAAGGCAAAGGTTGTAATTTTGATAGCATACAAATATATGATAGAAACTCTTACTTAATTTAACACAATGCACTAGTTTAGTATAAATATTTTTTTTTTCCTGAAATGTTCCCTTAGGGACGACCAGATCTGTTGTTCAAACACTGCCACCCACATCCATATGTATCATCTTCCCTGCCAATGTTTTTCAGTTAGTTTTTTGCTTTGTTTTGTTGTTTTGCTTTTGGCCACCATGTAGACCTTAAACAGCCAATATATATTCATACACATATATCACAAGGTATATATGACACATGCCATGACTCCAGAAAAAGTATTTTCAATTTAGGTGTAATTGAATGATGCTTGTCATATTCATGATGAATTCTTTGCTACTTAGTAAAAGGAAGTAGGACCTTCTAGAATCTAGATAATTAATACAAATAACACATTTGAAAAGTATGCCATATTATCACTTCCTTTGGAAGGAATTAATTTATTTCCCTGGGAATAAAAAAGTCTGTCTTTTGGAAAAACTTTCACTCTAGTTTTAGCACATTGTTTTGGCAGTTTATTAAAACTTCAAGTAGGAGTCATAGAGATTAGTCTAAATATCTTATTTTGCCTTAACACTAGATTTCTGCTAAAACAGAACAGATCATTAAATTCATTCATCATCATCTGACTGTGAGGCTGCTGTAATCCAAAAATAGTCAACACTTGTGGAATATATAATAATTGAGAGCAACAGCAAAATCCACGATAAGGACTCATCAAGGTGAGAATGAGACATTTCAGTGCCACTTCTTGCTTCTTGTTAGGAACTTTGCCAAGTTGCAGCAATTTAATGATTTGTTCAGGAAAGCCTTACCTCACTAGCCTTTCTTCTTTTTTTGAAGATGATCACCTGACCTAAAGCCATTTGCAACTGAATTATGGATAAGGCCACAAATTCCACTAATATCCATAAAATCAAATATGACTGCTAAAGGCACAACAAGTATTGTATTATGTTTCTATGCTGAATTCTGTTGCATCATGCAAATTCATTCTTATATTCTGTGGAAAAACTTAAGAGGACCATGATAATATAAACAGAAGGAATTTGTAGTAAAAAATTTCAGGATAACAAAATGACCAAGTAAAAATTCCTTCTATAGTAGTTTCTCTCAACTGGTATCCATATGTTATCTGGGATATGTATATTTATCCTAGTATATTAGAATATTTCTACCAGAATTTTTAAGGTGCAGAATTTTATTTTTAAAATAATAAAAAAATTAGTTAAGTTTCAACCTAAGAAACACTACATTTATTGAAGTGACTAAGAAGAAAAAAATTTGGAGAATTAATATGTAAATGATGCATGCATTCAAAAGACACCAGGGTATGTGTACTAATGAGTGTTTTACAATAGGTCAAAAAGAGATTAGTGATAGGAGATTAGCATCATTGTAAGATGCACAGTAGCTTAGCAATGCCAGACTTGAAACCACCTGCAGTCAGTCCCTAAACAGAGCCTTGTGCCTACTCTTTCATATTTACATATCCAGTGGCAATTTAATTTAGACAAAACACAATCATTCATCATGTTAAGTTAATTGTGATTAATTTGAGTTTTATTGGATTTGTATTTCAGTTTAAATATAATTTATAAATTTCTTTTTGTTTTTTAGATAAGAACTATCAATGTGTGGAAGTCATATTAGTTTCATATTTATTCTTGAACAAAAGTGAATACATTATAATACAAATGATTTGATAGCAACAAAACAAGATATATTTTCCTTTAAGGAAGTTAAGTGCTCCAAAAAGATATTGTTGAGAAAGCATCCTTTATAACATAGTTGCCAAGAAATAACTCAAAGGGTTGCCACTTTTTCACAGCAGTTAATTGTTCTAGTAGAAAACTTCCTATTAATATAATTTTCTAGACAAATCATGACCTTTCAGAAAACCAGGTTTGGTATGCACTGTTTCCATCTCCTAGAGTTCCATTCTTTCTAGCATTTTCACTATCCTTCCTTTCATTGTGCAAACCTCCATTTGTCCTTTACAATAACTAGGTAATTACTTCCTGTACAAACACTTTTGAGGAAGATGTTTGAAAGAATCAACTTACATGTGTCTTGGACACAAAATTCATTTAGTTTATATTTCTCAGCATGATCCTCTACCATCCTAAAATGAAAACCATCAAATTAGTCCTAAACACTGTCATTATTATGGTATATCCCTTGTCATAGTGTACCAGAGTTCTCCAGAGAAATAGAATCAACTGGAGAGAGACCTATCAAGAGCAAGAAGTAAAGATTAATTGTGAAGAACTGACATAAGATTAACCAACATGCCCTTTTACAAATGATTCAAAATAAAGATATTCAAAAAGAACATATCAGTGAGAAGTTACAATAATTATTTTATTCACTCCATAGTCATTTTAATCCTCTAAAAATATTGAATATGAAAATCATGTTGTAAGTTTTGTTTTCCATTTCATTGTTTTATACTACTACTCTGCTTATTTCCTAAACTGGGCCATAGTCTACTTACTGGGAGATGCACAATTGTACCTACCATCTATATCCCCAAGTGACCTCTCAGCTACAGATTCATTTAGTTCTCAATATTAAGGTATTTAAATATTAAGTAGTCAATATTCAATTGTGAACTGCATGTCAAATTCAGCTCTTATGTCTGGAGAGCTCTGAAATGGAAGAGTAATGAGAATTGAATAGCCACAGTTACCTGAGAAAATCCTAAACCAACAAATTGAAATAGGATAAAGAAAAAAGCAAAAGAATCTACCTTTTCATAAGAAATAGAATATAGACTGCACTAAATGGCATTTATCTTGTCAAAGCTCTCAGTAGAGTCTATTGGCAGATATTTAAATGTGCCATAACATACAAACATACAAGTCTGTTTTTGCCAGGTGAAGTATGGGACACTGATTTTACTTATTGACACAACTTTCTTTCCCTCCCACCAATACTCAGTAATTCCTAAATGTTGTTTTCCAGTTTTTAAAGTGAGACCATGTATGAATCAAAGGAGAATATTTGAAAGAATATTAGTTTTTTTCTAGTGGTTTTTTTTTTTTTTTTTTTTTTTTTGTGGGGAGCAGGTAATGATGGTAAATTCTAGAACCTGTTTTCAGGAACATAGACCTTTTTAAAAGTATATTAATTTTATTTTTTAAAGTATAATTTGTTTTAAATGAAAGCAATTACTTTTTTGAGTATAAACATTCTTGAAAATATGTGTGATCTTTAAAAAAGTGTGATCTCTTAAATCTAAATTATATTTGATATTTTCAGAAGATTTTTTAAGTCCAATATACTTTGCAATATGCCATTTAAAATGCATGGTTAATGAGGTAATGCATATGTTAATTAGCATGATTTAGCCATTGCATAGTGTATACATATTGCAAAACATCATGTTGTATGCATATTTGGTATTTTTGTCAATTAAAAATAATTAATAGTAATAGCAAGAGCGGGGTATGTTCCATTGTATATTTGAATGAAATAAACTTTCATTTAACTTTTGTTTTAATTTAATGTCACATATAAATTGCTGTAACATGAACTATTATCAAGATTTGTTCTTGAAGAATTTTGAAAGTTCATTTGTGGTAAAAATACTGCAAGTTTCTCAGGAGAATTTTGTTCTTTCTGGATAAAATTAATGACTATTTTACTTTCTTTTGAAAAACTCAACAGAACAGTTGTTAAATTTTAGGAATCTGGGAAAATAGGAAATAAAGTTGCTTTTTCCAGATTAGGTCCTGATTTTTTTCTTTGTAATATTGCTGACTTTGCCTATGAAAATTTCACTTAATCCTATGCCATTACTTTATATAGGAAGTTAAAACTGTTAATGAACTTCAGGAGAAAAGGAAACTAAACACTTGCATTTTTTTTTCCTTGAATTTTCCCTCACTTAGCATCTTGCCCACTTATTTTTAAATAATTTTATTGACCTCTGAGAAAGCTACTAAGATAATCTTTAATTTTCTAAAAGAATTTCAAACAAAGAACTTTTCTTTTTCTTCTGTCATAGGGTCTCTTCCCTCACCCTTTCTCCTCCCCTTCCTTTTCAGCTCTAAGCAAGTCTTTTCAATTTATTCTCACATTTTGTCACTTGTTCATCTGTGATCCCTTTGTAATTCCCAGGTGCTTGGTTTGAAGGATTGCATATGCTACACAAAGCTGATATCCTGTACCATCAAATGCTTAGTGCAGTATTTTCAGTGGAACACAATTAGGAATGATTTTGAGCACAATTGAGGAAAGGTCATTTCATTATTTTAAGTCAAAAATATTTGCAGTAGTGACACATATTTTTCTAAAATATCATTAAAACAATATTCTTTTCTGCCTGCTGATTTGACTTTGGGGAAAAAAAATCTATAGTTTTAACAACTGCCTTACATAACAAGGCTCAATTATACCAGGTCCTATTGACTGATGCATTTAATAATGTAATAAAGATGCCAACCATGACAGAATTTGTTAGTTTGAAAATAGGGCAAAACGCCATTTCTTCCACCAAGTTGGCTAATAAAAAATATTGCTTACAATGTGATGAGACTTGTCAAGTAAATTTATAGTATGCAAAATTCATAAACTCTTAAGTATTTCTTTGGAGTTTAGCAACATGGGCAGCTTACTGTGTGTTCTAAACTAATTGAAAGGGTGAGATGGCTAGAAAGCAGCCTACCTTAAAATTGATTAATTGGAAATATTTCGTATTCTGTATACATCTTTCATCTAAAATCTTCCTTTGTGAAGAATTCTGTATTTCACATTTAATTTTTATGTTCACTTGCAAGTTTCTCAGGTCTCACAATTCAAAGACATTCTGTAGAAGGGGAAAGCAGAGACTGTGATTCAGAATGCAGTGAGTCTAGTCCCTGCAGAAACTTGGCAGAGGATAGAATCAGTTCTCAGGATGCCAAATTTAGTGGCCCCAGGCCAAATGCTAATTTTGAATGCATGGCACACATCACTTTGTGTCTCGATTAAGCCATGTCTGTGAGTCCCATGCAAGCCCAGCAACAGATTTTATGCAACACATGTATTAGCGTTCAGGGCATCATTGATTTAATTCTGACTTTAAATGTGTGACAGAAATTGCTTCTTTTACACTATAACTTCCAACTCTTTGAAAATAAAAGAATACAGCATGTTAATTGACTTTTTGTTTCCCATAATTATTCCAAATGTATTTGACTTTTTGTTTTCCATGACTTTTCTTAATTTTTATATCAATTTTGATGATTTATAATGAAGGCTTATTTAGAAAGAGCAAGCCTTGCTTAATTAAAATAAGGTAAGTATAGTGTAAGATTACTGTTCCTCACTACTTACTTGCTTCTTTAGTATATTACCTAGAAACGTATTCATAAATTTGTTTGTTCATTAAGCTAATTCAGAAGTCTTAGAGAAGCCTAATAAAAATTATGGAGCAAAGAAAATTAGATGTCAGTGTACAGGACTGGATTAAAAGTTTGATTTGTTTATTCACATTTTTTTCTTATTTTAATCATACCACTGTTTTCTGAGCTGAGAACCTCGCCAAAATGTTTCCTTCTCTTTTCGGCTTGGGAAACTAAAGCTTCAGCAGAAACTGCAAAAACATGAACCTTTCCGTTGAAGTACTTCAGTCATTGTTCTTCTTTAGAAATCATTTGTAAATATGTGGGTATGTATTTTTAAACTGGAAAAAAATTAAGTGGCTAATATAGAATTTTTAAAACGGGAGTTGGAGCCACTGACTGATAAAGGATTGTGTGCTATTTTAATATACTTACCTTGAACTGTGCCAGCTTGCTCAATTTTCAGTCCAGATTTTAAAGAAAGAAAAAAAAAAAAAAAAGGACAGGATGAATTAGATACAGCTGGCTCTGTGAGTTACAATAAAGCATAGGATTCTTGTAAATCTATTGTCTGAGGGCTTTACACAAAAGTCCTCTATCTACACTAAAAATTAAAAAAAAAAAATGTAAAAGAAACCCTGACCTTTTGTTCATAGAAAAGTAAATCCATTAGTTAGATGAATGATTTTGTGCATAATTTTTTCTTTGCATAGTATCCCCCCCCCGCCCCTACCATTTTCTGTGTTGTTAGTGTTTTATACATATCTGGTTAGTCATCACTGAATATATAAAAGAGAAAGGAAGAGTAAAAGATATGAACAAAATTAGAAGCTCTTTTTGACTGGTTGGCTTTTATTCCAGCAAATCATCTGAGTCATAATAATGTCACTCTTATTTTATTTTTTTTTTAATTAAGGGCAGAGAAAAGAATTTAGTGTAAATTATATCATTATATTATGACATGTTTGCATTGGCCTAAGGGAAATAGGAATCAAAACAGAAGAAAATTTGAAGCATAGTATAAAAAAAATCATGTTTTCATCCAACCCTGATTTGACCCTATGTAGGTCCGGTCTAAATTGTGGGGACTGTGGTCATATATAATGGAGATGGGATTGGGGAGGCCTGACACTTCTTAATTTATTTATTCTACCAGTGTAATGCTAGCCACCTCCTGTTTTTATTATAGCAATTTAATGCCAGCCATTTCCTGTTTTCATTAGACCATTGTAATGCTAGCCTCCTACTGTTCTCATTAGTGCAGGACTGTGTAATGGCAGCCACCTCATGTTTTCATTATAACAGAGCTGTATGGTGCCAGCTGCCACTTGTTTAACTTCACTGAGAAGCATTTGACCATGGACTACATACTTCTACAAGCTAGTGGCAAACAAGGTAAAGGCCTCCAGGATTCTGTTGAAATAGTGGTGATGCTTAAGTGACTTATTGAGTATCAATATGCAAGGAATATGTTTGCTCATAATGGCTGTGAAACTGCAATAAACAGAGTAAATTCTTGAACTGGTTTGTTATTATTGTTGGTTTTTTGTGTTTTACTTTAGAATAAATTGAGAAAGACCTTTGACAAGATGTTGCAGTTAGTATTGTGATTGTGTGTGGATAGATTTATATAACTGTGACAAGAGTCCATTTGTAATGATGGATAACACTCATTGAGAACTTACTGTGTGTCCAAATGGTTTTAAGCTTTTCATGTAGTACCTTGTTTATTCCTTACTATTGCCATAGAAGTTTCTCTTGTCATTCACATTTTATAAGAGAAGAAACTGAAATACACAGTAGTTTCATTAGGCAAGGACCAGCATATGCCCTCTATAGAGAGATAAATCATATTTTTGGCTTTGTGGGACATATAGTTTTCTCCTAATATGTCAACTCTTTAGCAGGAAAACAGCCAAAAATGATATCCAAACAAATAAACAAAGGCCTTGACCAGCTTCCAACCTTCCAATAAATCTAAATCTTCATTTACAAAAATAAGCTGGGGTCTGAATTTGGTATAGTGGCCAGATTTTTTCTATTCCTGATGGAAGCCCGCATGGCTGGAGAGCATAGTTGTCGTTAAGATTCCCGTTGAGGTAGTTCAGCCATAGAGCTCATCAACTACCATCCTCTACTTCTTCTGATAACTTTGTAACTGGAAATACTTCCAGTTTCATTCATTTGGGAAACTGTATTGTACAACAGTAATAGTTTTCAAAGAGAAAAGTGACTTTGTTTAAGTATATGAGTTAAATTTTTTTGTCTAATTATTAGGTTATTATAGTTTTGTCCTAGTACTATTATTTATGCAACATCTAAGAATTATTTTCAGGAATAACAGAACTATGACATTTATTATTGAAAATTCAAGGAGTTTTGCCTGTGTATTAAAAATTAAACTTCCAAATATGTTTGACCTACATTTTCTTTTCTCTACAAAAAAATTTTATGGAATAATTCTTTAAAAATTTATTGCTTTGTCTCTCCCAGATAGTTGTTATTAACTTTAGTGAATAGGATAATTGACAGATGTTTGTAAGTTTGTCAAAACGATTAAAAACTGTTGAGAATTGTAACCTGTCAGTGTTCCCTGGGAAACAAAGTCCTCTCCATCTGTTAGGGGACTCTCTAGATGACTGTAACGAGTCATCTTTACAATTGCAGGTGTCACCTTAGGATTGGAATCTTGAAGTAGAAAAAGATGCATATATATAATGATGCATGTGCTTCAACAAGAAGAGAACATATATCCCCTAATTCTATGCTCTTGGTAACAGAAGGAAGAGGTTAGAAAGCAATGCTTTTTTATATTAGGCCATGATCTGCACTTTGGACCCTTGTCTGTCTGAGGCCAATAAAAGTCAGGCAGCAGGAGTAATGTGAAAGATTGGTAAATTGTTCTGTCTTCATGTAACTTTGCACTTGTCTTTTACATTTCTCAAACTGAATACACCCTCGCAATGAACTTAATATGGTTTAGCATTGCCTGTGGAAATTACCTTTATTGAACTGCAACAGTAGGGGTGGTGGAGAGGGAGAGGGAGGGAGGGTTGAAACAGCCAGTGCTTCTGTATGTGAGGGTAGAAAACATCAAGCTTTATCATGCTCTTTCCTGACTGTTAAATTCAGGGTCACCAACCAGGAATGGGTGGGGGTGAGATGTTTCAGATATTCATTCTCTTTTTCAACATTTCTACTTTCTTTCTTAGTTCTGGTGTGGTATTCTGCCTAAAATAGGGCAGGTGGTGTCATAAGATTTGCTGTGAAATAAAATGCAAATTTTGCTAAGCAAATAAACCATTAAGAAGTAAATTAACTTGAACCATAATAATATATCATAATTACATTGCTTTTTAATATAGGAAGCTGTAATATAGAAAAATATATACAAGTTTGTGTGTATGCTGGGAGATAACTGAGTCTTCACTGGAAAGATCACACTCAAGGCTGAGGCTCTGGTTTTCTCTTCTGTCCCTCATGAAAGCCTCTGCTTTTCAAAGTGGTCCTGGTCTGTGGGTAAAACTGAAATTCGCCACAGTATATAACAACTCTTACCTTTTAATGCACTCAGTGCATATGTAGCCAAATAAAAGCCAATCTCAAATGTGGATTGGCTATGGTAATTACTATTTATATTAATTGACTGTCAATGCACAGACTTTCAACTTTGCCACTGGAGTTCTTGTCACCCTTTTAACACATTACCATTATTATTTTAAAACTAGAGTCATTTCAAGTTCAAATTCATAAAATGTGCATTGGAACCGCCTACCCTGCATTACAGATGGGTAAAACAGAATATGTGTCAAGAGAAATAAAACTTTTAAGAAACCGTTTGCACTCACCTTCCCCTCACCTCATTTAGAAAGTCAATCTGACATTTTTTTGGCATTTCATGTATTACTTGGAAAGAATTAAAGTCAGTATTTATGATTGGAAAGTGACTAAGAGATCAATAGGGACATTCATCCTACGGCATCCAGGCTTAGAGATGGTCACCTAGTTCTGTTTGAACATTGTCATTTCTGTATCTACTACCTTGTACTATCACTGCTTTTCTAGTTTCTGGCTTCCATAAAGCCCCAGTGTGGTGGTGGAGACAGATCCCACGTATACACAAAGGACAAGTTACTTCAGGCTGGAGGATGAGTTGGTCATTTTAATTGGCCTATAAAACTAGATCTTTGAGGTAGTCCCAGAGGCAGATTCTTTTTCCTCCTATTGGGGACTGCTGAGGAATTCTGTTTTACCCAACTTCCTTAGGAAACCAGTTATAGACCCCTTTAGCAGGAGTAGAGAAAACGGTCATTCCCAAGCAGTTGCCTGCCCTTTCATTCTGAGAAAATTCATTCAATATGTGTGTTATTGGTACTGACAAGAGTCAGAGATAATTGTCTGAGGTGCAGGAAGACACTGGCCAACAACAATTACTGCAGAATACATCCACAAAAATTTGGAGAGAAGTCCTAGTCCTTAATGCTAAGGCATTTAGAAGAATTTCCAGGACTCTTCTCTAAATTCTGGCTGGAAACATGTGGATCCATTTACTTCAACACCAAATATCCACAAGTCAGGATTGTTCACTCCTCTTCACTACATCCCTTCTCTAAGGCAGGGTTTCTCAACCTGCAAGTTACTGGCACTTTTTGTAGGAGTGATTGTCCTGTGCATTTTAGGATGTTCAGTAACACCTTTCGTCTACTAGATGCCAATAATGACAACCTACTTAACTCCATGTGTTAACAACAAAAACTATCAACACTGCCAGATATCCCAGGAGACAAAACTGCACTAGTTTTGAACTACTGATCTACTGTAATTATACCCAATTTTTGGGGGGGAAGGAGTTCCAGGGATTGAACTCAGGAGTACTTGACCACATCCCCAGCCCTATTTTGTATTTTATATAGAGACAGGGTCTCACTGAGTAGCTTAGCACCTCATTTTTGCTGAAGCTGGCTTTGAACTTGCAATCCTCCTGCCTCAGTCTCCAGAGCCAATGGGATTACAGGTGGGCACTACCGCACCAAACTAATTATTCCCCATTTTAGTGCCTAGATTGTCAATAATCATAAGCTTCTGTATGCTTAGAATATTGTGGAATCACAATATTGGACATCTCTATCAGCCTGAAGAGTCTGGGACATACTAAACAATTCTTTGGAGTGCAATTACTCTAAATTTACACAGCAGATTCCAAGAGATGCTTACAGAATCCAGGAATATTAAAAAGCCACTATTCCAGGCATGGAAATCATCCATACCCTTGATTTTCACCTTTGTCTTGCCTCTTTGCCTCCCAAAGCTTCAAACATGATTACAGATTTCAAAGGAAGAATTATTTCTGGGAAACTGGAAACATATACATAAATACTCTGCTGATGGCTTGAAGCTGAGAATTTCAAGATTCAGCAAAGTTGGCATTGCCTCTAGAATACTTGGACCTGACCCAAGAACAAGGTGCTATTAGGCAGCATCTTATAAAGAACGAATCGCCAGGCAGCAGCAAGCTGTCCCAGTGTTATTTTCCTGAATTCACATTCAGCTTGGCAAACCTTCCTCAGAGCTTTCCAAACTAGTGAGGCTAATTCAGGTGTCCTTAAGCCTCTACTCCTTTAGGGTAGACATTCAAGACATCTAATCTATACATTCTGCACAGCCCACACTTGATCTAACCCACTTTTACCACCCTGGTACCTTTCTAATCAGAAAACATCCTGGCTTTATTTAAATGTCTCTTTCTCCAAAATGCATTTCCTATACAGCTCTCCTAAAATCCTGCCCCACCTTAAATATTCAGTTGGAATGCTGCTGTCTCCTAGAAGATGTTACAGATATTCCCATCCCACCTCAAAGTTCCTCAGCAGGAAGTAGTTGCCTTTCTTTTATTTCTTTTTTCTTTTATTGGTCTATCCACTGCAACTTACTTCTTTCATACTACCAACTGCAGCCTGCATTTTTAAAAAACTCTTCATTTCCTAGTATACTGTAAATTATACAGAGGCAGAAGCTTCATTTAGGTCATATTTGTATGCTCCATTGTGTCAAAATACACAATGCATGCTCCATAGATTAGTCTTAAATTGAATAGGGATGCCACAGCCTCAAGACAGAAAGGCACTAGAGAAGCCATATTTCACCCATTTATTTACTTCCTTTTCTCCTCTGGATTATGGACTGAGAGTAAATTTTTGTACTCGTGCAAAATGAAAGAAATGACAAACTACATGTAGTATTTAAATGTTGGAGATGTGTAAGGAAGAAGTACAGTTTGAAAATCATAAGCACATAATAATCTCACAGTATCTTCAATCAAAGTAAAACATTTAACATGATGAGATCTGAATGTGAGAATTTCTTAATGCATAGGATTGGGATAACATAGTAAGATGATTAGCTTTCTAATCACTAAGGCAACCTTTCTGTGAAGGAGTTAAAGACTCCTTTATAAAGATTTTCTTCTAAAATTCCTCATGCTAACCTATTTTCACTTTGTATACCTCCTGCTAGAAATCATTATGCATTTTGTCAATTTTAACACTTCTTATAGGTTACATCTAAAAATTGATATTAGTTTTACCATAGCTTTACAAAAGTGGCTTAGAGCCCGTGGGTGATGCATGCCTGCAATCCCGGTGGCTCTGGAGGCTGAGGTTGAGTCTAGACTATCTCAAGTTCAAAGACAGCCTCAGCAAAAGTGAGGTGCTAAGCAACTCAGTGAGGCACTGTCTCTAAAATAAATAAATAAATAAATAAATAAATAAATAAATAAATAGGACTGGGGATGTGGCTCAGTGGTAGAGTGCCCCTGAGTCCAATCCTTGGTACCTCCCCGCCACCGAAAAAAAAAAAAAAAAAAAAAAAAAGCCTTGGAAAATTTCTACCTACCTACTGTATTAATCTGGTAACTTCTCACTAGGTCCATAATTAATCTATAACATGCAGATTATTTTAATAATAGATAAAAAGATAACATAGTATTTAACTAATATTGAGAGAAATTATAGAATAAAGATGAAAATAGGAGATAATCACATGGTAGATAATAAAGAACCAGAATGTTAAATACTATAAACAAAGAGTTATAGGTGAAAATCAGATTTTTAAAGGGAAAGGGCAATTAAAGTTCAAAATTTCACTGAAAGTCAATTATTATATTTAAGCCAGTCTTTAAACTGCAGTGGTAAAAGAATAACATGAAAATGTGATTTAAAAATTTAAAAATTAGTACTGAGATATTTAGCTGATCAATAAAATGAATAAATATTACATCTAATCTATTTTAATTTAAATTTCCAAAATATACAATAACTAATTAGTGTTAAAGGGGCATTAAAATCTATTATGCACTGCTTGAGATTAAAATTCGATTTCTGTGAGTTGTGATAGAAACTGCAAACAAATTATTACTGAGTTAAATTCAGGCAGAATCAGATCAACTTCACTATTGATTAATCATCCTAAATAGTGACTTTGATAGCAATTGAAATGTCTTCATTTGATCACTGAAAAAGACAATAATATAATATTTATCCAATATGGATGAGACAAGTCAGAAATCTAAAAATATGTTATTCATCCTTAGCCATGTTACTATTGCTTAAATAACTTCTCCCTTTTATTTTCTGATGCTCATTTTTGAAGTTATTAGACTCTCATGACTTTATAAGTATATAGTATTCCATAGATATGGACATATTATTCAAATATACTTTTAATATTACTAGCATTTATGTAACCATTTCCAATAAGTTAGTTAGTAGCCCTATTATTAAGCATTCTTTAGCATATGCAAACCTTCATGATCTAAAGGAATTCAATGAAGTCAATGTGATTGCTTCCAAGTAAGAATATACCAAGTTCACTGGGAAATTCTGATGCTCCATAAAAGATTTTAGAAATTATACCATCAATGTTGTGAAATAATTTTGTAGATGGCAATGAGAAAAACTGAAGGCAGTCTTAAGACAGACCCAATTAATATAATGTCTATTCATTTTCTTAGAAACTATAAATTCTCTTCTCTTCTTCTCAAATTATTTAATACTAAATAATGAATCATTAACATAGGCACAGTCTAAAGGATACTGTGATTATCAAGAAAATCATACTAGTAGCATAATGTAAAAATTGTTTTTGAATAATAAATGGAAGATGCTAGAGAAGAAACTTTAAATATGGCAAGATTGCAGAATTCAGAAAACATAGAACAAGCAGCAGAATTAGACACTTAGTTCAAGTCTAAGTGGAAGGCTTCCCAGCTAGTTGCCCTTGGATAAGCCCAATTACCTTTTTGAGCTTCAGAATTCTTAATTCTGTAATGCCTTGTAAATTTGTGAAAGGACTCTGTGAGTTGGAAAATTTCCTACAACCAAAATTTATCAGTATTAATTTAGGTTTGTGGAATTATTCCACTAGTTGGTCAGAGTGACAGTGTAAACCCTTAGGGAAGTAAGCACAACTTTCATATAAGCTGCCTTGAATGACAATTTTTTAAACAAAATATGGCCATCTATATAACATGAACAAAAATGGGTTCAAATTTTGGTTTTTTATTTTTACTTTTTTATAATTTTAAAATATATGATAAAATAAAATGACATGTAACTTAAGTAAGACAACTGTCATATTCAAAATTTAGTCATTTTTAAATGTCATAATTTAATTTGTACATAAAAAAGGGAGTGAAACAAATAAAGTATTCCTCTTGCAGTGAAATATCCCAATCCTAAGACAAAGAAGAATAAATATTTATTTTGAATAAGGAGCAGTAAGTCAACCTGTGTGATACACATACACAATTTTGTACAACCATCTCCGAAAGCAGGTTATGAATGATTTTAAGATATGTTCCATACAGGACTTCCTCTCAGTTGTGGCATGGTAACATAGGGCTCTTCATCTGAATGATTCTGTGCTCTCTCAACCCTGGTCAGTTTCAGATGTTTCAATTAACAGCTTGGTCAACCCTCACAACTTAAAAGCAGTTCATGGCATGGTAGGCATATGGATTTTTATATTCTTAATAGTGAAATTATTTTCATCATGGAAAGGTAATGGTATAAAAGGTGAGAAAAGGTCAATTTGTATGTCAGTATATATCACCAAGGTACAAATTCTAAGAACTCTGAGAACAAAATGTAATTGGCTTAGTTCTCTGTAACTTAAGATCCTTCTATAGAAAGTGGCACCTAGATAGTAGTTGCTCAAAGAAAAAGACCAGCAAAGAAGGAATAGGCAAATTATTTAGCCTATACCAGTAAGTCTAACCAATAAAGATCTTCTTAAATATGGAAAACTTGTGCACGCTTATTGATAGGTCATGCTGTCATAAAACGTAAAACAAAATATTAATAGGAAAAATATTATGTAGGTTTGGAATTTAGAAGATACATTCACTGTGAGAGCAGAAATACAGGGTTTATGGATTAAAGGAGGAAAAACACAATCAAATCCAATGTACACACAGTAACTTACCTGATTTTTTTTTTTCCATTCGATTATAACCAGCACTGATTCCTTGTTAGCTTTTACTCCAGAGGCATTTTAGGCCCAGGCAAACACACAGTAGGAATTCAACAGATACTCTGAGTTAGTAGGAGAGGCTTATCATTTTAAATTAACTTGACACCATACATTTACTTCAAATTTCCTTTTGTAAATATGTGCTTTCGTTGGTCACGTAAGATTAAGAGAAGATTTATAAACTGAATTTTTGAAACCATTTGGGATTTCGTACCAAATTATTGATACACTGATGGTAAATATTAAGAGACACAAGAATTGTTAGGTCCTGACTCCATCACCATTTGACTAGACAACTTATCTAAAACATCTGAAAGATTTTTAATTCACTCCTGTAGAGAAATTGGTGACATTATTGTGAAGCAAATTTTGTAAAGAACCTCATTCTACTGGCAAACAGGTAATTAGCAAAAACAGTTGTGATGTCACATTTGCTTTTCCAAAATAATTATAATCCGGGTCCTTGAGGTATACAGTGTGATAATGAATTCAAGGGAAGGCAACGCCACTATTAGTAATAGCTTTTTATTCGGAGTCCTCATTTTCCAGATAGGTCACATTAAACACAGCCATTAAACAATAGCGTTGAGATAAATCCATACAATGTATGCTGCTTTTGTTGTTGTTGTCCTTGTTCACCAATCACTTGGTGCAGCTAAGAACCTTATGGAGTAATGGGGCTGATAAATGGGAGTAGCTAACCTGCAAAACACTGGGACCAGGAAAGTCAGACTTTAATCAGGTCTCATTCAATTATGTTTTGAATCAACACATCTTGATAGCCAAAACTCTCATTTGAATTAATGCTCTGATAAATGCTGTCTGTTGTCAAAAGAATATAATTAGACCATAATGAGTGGGCATATATTATGCCAGACCTTGGTCTATTTGTTGACCTCAGCAACTTCTCCTCCATTAGACAACAAACAGCTTTAACCTGGTTCTAATAAAGCATATTGCTCTATTACTACATGACTTATTTTTTTAATGGTGTCATTTTTTTAAAATTAAACTGTGTCTAGATCCTTTAAAGGAAGTCATGTTTTATAAGATCTCAGTTAATTTTGGAAAATAAAATAAGTCAATTTCCCAAAACCAGGAATTCAATGAATTTATGGAATCAGGGGCCAATTTTTGCATGTTGCCTGTAGTAAGGATAAGCCTATCAGGTTGAGAAACAATGTAAAGTATTCTTTGAAATTGCATGGTATGTCTCTTTAATGTTTACTTTGGTATAGGTGTAACTAACTGATTCTTACTATTTTTTACTTTTGACAAAGATTTGTCATCATTAACATCTAATGAAAAGATCACTTTGTTACTGATATTTATTTTTTAATTCATCAGTAAGCAAGTTTTAGAAATAGGGTTTTTACTAAATTCTATAAATGGATTCTTTTTCTGTGCTTGACTTCAGTTATTTAAGAACTTAAATGACAAAGTAGTATCAAATAGTTCATTCTGAAAGTGTATGTGTGTGTGTGTGTATGTGTGTGTGTGTGTGTGTGTGTGTGTGTGTGTGTGTTTAGGGGTTAGTATCTGAAAGATGTAATTTTTTTACACATTTCAAATTCCACCAAAACCCCTTCAATTCTCAGTGATTATGCATCACCATTAGAGCAATTGCTCCCCATAGGTGTGATTTTGGCATCTCATAGGCTTCCTTGGAAGCCAAGCACCAGAGGTCTGTGTTAAAGGCAGTTGCCAGGGAAATGAATAAAAGCAAGATTTGTCAACTACAAAAGCTCAGAGTCCTGACTGCTGAATTACCACCAACTTGTAAATAAATAATCACTACTAAATACAGATAATGTGTTAAACAGCTAACACTAGTAAATCACTGGTGACAGAGAGCCTAAAGGTAAATCCCTCACACATTGGCACAACCAATTCTTATGATCTTAAGGTGTCCTAATGTCTTCAGACACACAGAATAAATTGAACAACTGGCTACTTAGCGTTAAGAATGTTTTTAAAATAAATCCTACTCTCTTTGTTGATTTCATTTACATACTGCTTTAGATTTTACTAAGTGGTTATCTGTCTAGTAAGAGAGAGGCAACACTTGGTAAGACTAAATGGAAATCAGTTTTCCATCAAATTTTAGCTATCAAGCTAAATCAACCTGTAGTCTCCTGGCAAAATTAACATCATGTAACAGAGACAACACATTTCAGATACATAAATTGTCCAAAATATAGAGAGTCAATTAGGTTTCACATGTACAAGATCCCTTCTTTTCTTTTTTTTAAACATTTACGAATAATAAAAACCAAGAGTAGAGCTTTGGAAAGGCTGTTACTAGGAACAAATATAGTTCTCAAGAGAATAAGGCTGATGGGAGTTGTCCACTCTTTTCTCCCAAAGCAATTTTGCAAATGAGGTACAGTCTAAAATCTTGAAGTCATTTGATGGAAATATTTTCAGCAGAATTTTTAAGGTTTAAGATTACAAAAACTTAATTTAGTTCAATGTTTGTTTTTGCTTTTACTTTTGTTTTAAATATAAGGGTTTTATGACATTTATGCTGTTTCTACACTGGCTTGGTGGCCAGAAAAGAAGGCACAGAATTCTCCACCAGTTTGCAAATAATGCATTTTTCTGCTCCAGTGCACAAACAGCCTTTATTTAACTCAGCACCACATTTTCTAAGGTATGGGCTCCAAACTATTTGCCATGAAGCTGTAAAATGCCAAAAAATTTAAATACTGAAGGAAAATGTCAATCAAGGCATTTTCCCATCTGCTACTACTTCTGCAAATGCTAATTTTATTTTTCCCAATTCCTGAAATTAGAGGTTTCTTAGCCTCACATGGAAGTAAGTTTGAAACTTGCTAAATGTCACAAGAAAAGATGCAACTCAAGGATGGAATAGAAGGTGTATTGTTTTCGAAGGACACCAATAAAAAGAAGCAGAGTAGCACTGAGACAAAGGAAAAAAGATTTTGTTACGACCCAGACCTCTTGAAAAACACTACACAATGCAAGTAACCAGTGCTGGTACCACACATGCATTAAAGCATTTTTCATGTTTTTGAAATATAATGGAAACATACATCTGAACCACTTAAGATACTTTTGAGAACCAACCAATGGTATGATATCTACATAGGCAGAAGCTTTATGGTATTGAAAACAACATGAAGAAGTTTCAGGTATTGGTACAAATGTAATTCTTGTGATTTAGCATGACTTTAATAAAAGCTTCTACAAGGACTTGCACAGAACCATGACTGACGGATGTAATTTCTGACCTTTCAGTTAGCTCCATCAGCTCACTCAAACACATTTTGAACAGATTATGTACTGTAGTACTTGGTAGACTATACATTAAACAAGAGACTCTGCTCTGAGGCACTGCTTCCCACACTCCATGGGGAAAAGGAAGCAGGAAAAAACAAAACTCATAGAGTTCGACAGCTACCGAGGCAACACTTGCCATTTACAATATAAGCCCAAATATTTTTGCAACACAACTATATATTAATTTAATAAAATACACAATATAGCTCTTATACACTCAACAATTTGGCTCATATGCACGGAATCTGCAATAAATCAATAAAAATATGTCATTTGATGTAAACACATTGAATCTTCTTACATTTGCACATTTAAATGGTCGTGTGATTTGTGTATGTCTAAGACATTTTCACTTTCCTGAGCTATTTTAGTGTCCACAAATGAATAAGTCATATTATTGATGTTAATATGCTCTGAATATTACCACTTGAAGGCGACTATTTCCCAGAACTTTTTCTGTGTCAAACTTCAAACTCATCATTATTTATATCTTTGTTGGACACTAAATGCTAAATAGGCATTTTGAATCTTTAAATTTTCTTCTCCTTTAATGAAGTGAATTAGTCTACGTGTGTGCAGGACAAAATGGACTATATCTTTTTACATTTAACTTTTATACGACGTGAGGTGTCTTACAAATGACCAAGGGTTTTTTTTTTTTTTTTTTTCTCATTTTTTGTTTTTGTTTTTGTTTTTGTTTTTGCTTTTGACGAATGAAATGGAATGTTCTTTGTGTTTATATGTGTGGCAGGTAACTTTATACAGAAATGTTTACCACAAATATGTGTTAATGTTTGGTGTAGCTTGGACTACTGCAAGGTCTTTTCGGGACTTTCAGTAGAAGCCTGTGATGACTGCTAGAAATCCACCACAGATCACAAATGATGACCCTGCTTTGTATGGGGTTTATAGGTAAACAGTTAAGTCAGCATAAATCACGGAGGACAGTCTTAGAGTGATCAGAAACACTTCACTTCCCATACTGCATACCTTCCTAACAGATTGTCAAAAGGTAACGCCTCCTCCTCCTTTTTCTTCTCTCAATTTTCGTCTCTCTCTCTCTCTCTCTCCTTCTTTTCTCTTTAAGCATCGTTAATTTTGTCCTAATATAAGTTTGGTCAGAACAAAACCATTGTTATCTCTGAAAAAGAAACAGCAGTGAAAAGAACATACTTGTGGGCACTTCAGATGTTCACTAAAAGCCTTAGAGCAGCATTGGTCTTTCTTCATCCCTGTAAGATGGGTTGTCCCCAGGAGCGCTCATTCTTAAATCAACAGAAGAGACAAGAAAATGCCAATGCCTTTCTCTCCCGCTCGCTCTCTCTCTCTCACTTTCTCACAGCCACAGGGTCATTCCCCCTGCAGTCCTGCAAAAGCTTATCAATTTCTCTCACAACTTCCTCTGCATCCACGGACTCTCGGCCCAGATCCCTGTTGGGGTGGTCAAGTTGCTCCAGAACAGCACCCATCTCGCTGGAATCCCGGCTGGCTCTGGAATGCACATCTGCGAAGACCCTTGCCATCTGATCAGAAGCCATGAAGGGAGGGTCTCTTGGTTGCTTACTGGGCGACAGATACTGACTGTCAGTGGGCAAGTACTGACTGCTTGCTTCGGCCAGGGCTCCTGGTTTTGCTTCACAACCATCTAGGGAGCCTTTTGTTGAGGTGCAAGGCTCAATGCATGCCTTGGTAGGGCTGCTTGATGCTGAGGGGACCTCTTGGAGGAGAGGGCTCAGGGCACGTTTGGCTTTTAAATAAGGTTTAACATTGGCAATGAGAATAGTGTGCTCTCGCTTGTCTTTTCCAAATGTACAAAAAGTCTTTTTCCCAGTGGGATTCACAGTTTCATAATTCTCAGTCTCAACATTAGCTTCAACTGTGGGTACAAAGAGATTTGTGCGGTAATCTGCGTTTTCAGCCTGATTGGCTGCAGGGAACTGTGGCATCCAACACCTGTCAGAATGACCAAGCACTCGGCATTCATCTGTGCAATTAACACACTCTTCTGGTTCTGCAAAACAAAAGAGAAGACAGCAAATCCAATCATTAGGGTTTCCTTTAAATTTCTACAGAGGCTGTGATCAGCTCTCAGTGGGCTTGCTTGACCTCTGGTCTCTTAATTAAAAAGGAAAAGAAAACAATAATTAAAACATTTCAGGATGGTTGCATAAACCTGCTGTTTGAGACAATGGTTTTATTTAAGTCTATTCTCTAGATATTAACGAATTCCCATAGCCTGCAAAGAAGTAAAAAGTGGCCATTGGAGAATCATTCTCAGTAGAACAGAGCATCATCGTAATCTAATGTCCTGGGGATATCAGTTAGTCTTTGTTCTGTATAACCCATCCTGGAAACAGAGAACTTCAAAAAGGATTATCAGGATTAATTTTTCAAATCAAATAGCAGGGCAAAAACTGGATTGCAACTTCCATACCAAGTCCTAAGCTGCTTTTTAAAAAATGTCTTATCCCTATTTTACTTGTAATTGTTATTTTGGTGACAGTCATGAAATAAAAGGTTTTCTTTCAAAGCCTACTTTTCCTACTGAGAGTGGCAAATAGAATTTTCTATCAGAATGTATTACGAATTAGCTTGTCAAAAAGTGCACATTCCTGTTTTATTAGATATGCCTATGGATCATGTAATCAGTTTTCTGCACTTCAGCCTTTTGTTTTTAGTGTAAGCAGGTGAAAATGGATTTACTCAATAAGTAGAGTTCAGAATAAATGATGAATCACAATTTCCTGTTTTAAATAATAATGCTTTCTGTGAGAATTTTTACTTTTCTCCTTTGCCAATAAAGATATGGAGAATCTATGTAAAGCATTCTTTAATGATCCCTATTTTAAAGATGCAAAACAAGGAAATAAAAAAAAAATTCCTCCAAAATGACAACAGTTGCATATTTTTATTGACCCCAATATTTTAAACCATAACTTTGAAGTACATCTTCCCAGTTCTTCCTTTACTCTGCAAACGGTTGTTTTCATTCTGTTTAATGATCCTTTTTAAATCGGGGACTTTTACTTTCAGGAGAGGATATTTACAATTTACCTTCACGTGGTGGGAATAGAATTCCCTACACATTTAGTAACACTGGGGATTGCCTTTTAATTGATGCTAGATGAACCCTACAAATGTATAGTGTCATGTTTAAGGGGGGGAAAGTCTATGGACAGCAAATTTAATAGTATTGTTAAATTTTCACAGATAATGTTCAAAGTCTCATATGAGATGAGTTTATATTTAAAGTTCATGTATGATTCCTCATCAAACAAACAAAAACAAACGAGCAAATTCCATAAATCCACAACTGGTTTTATCTCAGTTTTAACAATAAATAATTTTCCTATGAGAGTAAATTTTTTGAAAAAGAATCAAAATGGTGTTTTGACAGAATAAAAATATGGAAATATTTTATAACATGTACAGTCTTGGAGAAATGCTAAAGAAATTCGTTGAGGTAGTTATGTCCACTTTATTTTTGTCACTTAAAAAATGATTTGCTAGGGGAGAATAAAATATTTGCTATTACGTAATGCAGGCAAGAAGGCTGAAAGTGGTCTTACACTGAAATCCACACCTATCGACTCACACATGCTACCCTTGGCTGGGAAGGCTAAACAGCTTTAGCGGAAGCTAGACACACAGTACATTCTGGGAAGCCTTCTTACATATTTAAATTAGAGCTGGGATTAAAAAAAAAAAAAACAAATAAATGTCAGAAAAGTTCAATATCAGCTGTTTTCTTTATCTACATTGAATGGGAATTATATATTACCTCTATCTATCTGTCAGTAGGTGTTAGAAACTACAATATCATTTCATTTGACCAATTCTACCCTTCAAAAACACAATAGAAAACAATACAATGTATTTTTTATTCATACTTTTGTATCTTTTTAGAGCCATGATTTTTTTCCCCTTAAATTCATTTACAACCAATACAATGTCTTTGAAATATGCCAACACAGTTTTTATATTCCAATATCGACTGGCCTTCCATTTCAGCTATTTGGATAGCCAGTGCTGAATGAATTCAATAAGAATTTAAGAAGAGGGAGAAAGACATAGACTAATGCAGTCATAAGAAAGTGTAAATCGACCTTGGATTTGAAACCACCATCATAAAATGACTGTTTGCACTTCACAGCTGAAAATCTGCAGCTTTTTACCTGACTCCTTCATGTCACATTCAGGGGAGCAAATTTTGAGTATTGATTATGATACATTACAAGCTGTTCACCTTGTGATTAGACTGTAATTTTGATGCCAGCAGTTCACAGACAGTGAAGAAAATTGAATGGATACTTCTGTACAAACAACAGAGACCATGAGCACAAAGTGAACCATAACTGCCATGGGTCAAGTTAGAGTTTATGAGAGAGTGGAATCATTTCTGAGAAAACATAAATAAATAAATGAATAGTTAGGTACCAAAAGGGACACAGGTAATCTACAATGAATGACAATCTAGACGTAAAGATATTAAATAAAATGAAAAAAAAGGTGGAGAAAATAGGGAAGAAATAATGCAAAGAGAAATGAGGAAAGGAGAAAAGGAGAGAGCAATGGAGGACGGAAGAGAGGGAAGAAGGAAGGTAGGGAGGAAAGGGTGGAGGAGAGATGAAGGGGATGTAGATGAGGGAGGGAGGGATGCCACAGAAGCAAGCATTTAAGACAAGGTGAGTTATACCAGTAAAATTTCTGCCATGTGCACCTTCTGCTATATATTTTTAAATTCCCTTAATAAGCTAAATGAGTATAATAAAAAATAATAGTGTGGAATACTTTTTAAGTCTTGTGGCTCTAAAGGTAGATAATTAAATTGTTCTCTGTACTTTGGAAAGAATGAATCCCAGAATAAATACATAGAATTATCAACTACACAAATGAAAAAGGAAGCAAATATCTAGGTAACCACTATTTGCATAGATTTGGTATTTGTACCAGAAAACGAATTCAGTAAATAGAAGAAACAAAAACAAAAATAATTGATCCAATAGTCACATTTTTCTTCTGATCCAGTGTAGAAGTCTCAAGAAATTATTTACCTTTATTTTCATCCTTTCCTAAATACAACATGGTCACCTTTTCAGAGAATGCTCCCCTTGGTAACAAAGAGGGGATGAGAAAACTGAGAGCTAGACGTGACAAAACAATTCTGAAGTCCAGCAGCTGGAACTCTGGGCAGTTTTGCCTGGACAAACTTTGCAGTGTTTAATCTGGTTAAAGGTACAATTCCTGACAGACCATATGAAAATCAAATCACTTTAAACACTTGTTCAGTATTCAGAATCATTTTCTATACTTCCGTCACCATATTTATTACACATGCTCTGAGAGGGAATTATTGAAATGCAGTAACTTTAGTTGGTTCAATTTTGCATCTTAATTTATACAATATTTTTGCAAAAGATATCGTGACTCAAATAACTATCAAATGACTGTAGTTGTTGCTTTTCAGCTGAATCATAAATCCCACGCACAACATACACAAACGTGTATACATCTTCATTTATATGTATCTGATAAACATTCTCCAGAACATAATCCAAAAATCTTTTAAAAATCTAAAATCTAAAATTCATAGCCATTGTATCCTGAATATTAAGATTTAGTAACTGCCACATGCAAATCATAAGAAAGTTCTAAATTCATAATATAAGATACCATAAATAAAATATTTTGTTTTTAATTAATTTTTTTATATATTTGTTTATATATTAACAAAATTCTTATATATAAATGCACACATATGAATTAATATCTTGAAATAAAACTTCCCAAAAATGACATTTTAATTTTTCCTTTTGCTCTACATCCATGAAGGTGAAATCTATGATTAGGTCAACAACTTAACTACCTCTAAAATCAGAATTTTGTACAATGAAAACACCAAATAATTCACACTTTCATCATTGGAGTTCAGCAGTCCTCCACAAAGGTTACTAACTTCTACATTGTGATTTTAATTTTGTAATGTCACCGTATCACTGGAAGCACATAGCCATTTCAATGATGGGTGAAAGGTGCCAACAATTAGCACGCATACAATTAAAATTTGAAGTCAGATCTCTATTTAAATCAGCAAGAATTAACAGAGATTGAGTAGGACTTATCTAGCATAGGTATTGTGGAAAAAGGAACGGGAAAACCTGCATGTGCTATGACTCTGTGGTGTCCACTACAAAGGAAACGTGTCCAGGAACCAGCCAAAAAATTTCTCACTGCAGAGCAAAACAAACTATTCTTTTTCTGTCTTGCTTTCAGGCAGGAATGTATCTCAAATCAGAAGACTAAACTTATTTGCCATCTTCAAAGTACTATACTCCCAGGGAGAACTATCCAGCCACAAATTTGTTACCATGTAGGGAGATGTTAGAGAATGTAAAAGTATTCCCTTTCCTTAGTTTAAAATTTACCTGCTGCCTCAGAGCTCGCATACACGTACATCTGAAAATATGTATATAGTTTCCAGCATAAGAGTCTCTCACACATGCATCTGGTACCTGCCTAAGATTTACTTTTTCATACTGAAGAAATAAATGTCTGTCATAGAAGTTTGGAAACTGAAATTCATAAATCAAGGCATCGGTGAGGAAGTTCTAAAGTGCTATGACCATGGAAGATGGATATTTAAGAGGGAGTTTTTTGTGGTTTATGACTGTCAACAAAATGGTTTTATTTGTGTTTTGTAAACAGCTTTAAATAGGAGTAGTGCTCCTCTATTACTGTGGTAGTTGGTACTGTTTCTAACAGTTTCTTAAAATTAGGGTTGTTTCCATACAACTCTATAAATGGAAGTTCATTTTTTATTTGTTCTCATTTTTCTTTTTATTTCTAATTTACCTTCTTTCACTAATGTAAGCTTTCTTAACACCTAATTAGCTGTTTGGAAAAGCAAAACAGGTACAAGTCTCTACTTATGGCTGATAGAAGAATTCTGTATATTAATTGTATAATTAATTGCTATAGTCAAGCATCTATCATGGATTCTTCATCTTCTTGCAAACCATGTCAAGCCAAGACCTTAGACTGGCAGTTCATGGGCAGTTGTTTTCTACTGAAAGGTTTTAATGGTGAAACAAAAGCTCATTTTCATTCTCTTTATTTGATGCAAACACACAATATCTCATGTGTCTGTGTACATACTTCTATTTAAGCACCACAAATTACAATATATCCAAATATATTCTAACATGTCAGAGAACTATCAATGCTAAAATAGAAATTTTGTCAGAATACAGTCCAACAAAACTAATAAAATAGGTTTCTCTTTCACTAAGTTGGCATAATTTGCAACATCCTGTGAACTGACACTTCTCTGACATAAAGAGTTCTTTCTTTTTTTTGACTATGTTGATTATTATTCGCTTGCTTCTTTTGACCAGCCAATAACATCCTTATGTTTTGTTTCAATGATAAAGTCATTCCATATAAAAGATACCTGAACAATTTAGTCATCAAATTATTTTCTCTTGTGATTTCTGTGTTCCATTTACTAGTATATTAGTTCAAAATGAACTGTCTGGTTTCACTCTGCCGACAACAGGAGTAAAACTTTCACTTTCAATATTATTTCTAAAGACAGAGCAGCAAAGTTATTTCAAAATAATTTTTCCTGTGCCAATAAAAAGTATTCTAATATTACAATTTTATTATATGTAGTTTTTTTCCCTACAAGTGCTCATGTGACTGACTGCCCTTATTTTAGCATTACTTTGAATAAGCTTGGTTTATATCCTATGCAGAGAAGAACAAGGTGAGTAAGAAGAAAAGTGACATAGGAGAGTTAATCACTTATTTAAATAAATGATCTTCTATTGCATTATATTTATCATGCTTTTCCCCTATGCATAAAGATCTATGTTGTTTTACTAATCAAGTGTCATAACTGATAAACAGATACACAGGTGTGAGATATGTTTTTGTTACGTTTATTTTTTAATGTAATGGGGAAAATATATCTAGTTACAATATGCTCATTGCATAAGGATGTCTATTCACACAGTGGTGGTATCTTAAAAATCACCGTGTATAGAACACCAGGAACTTAAATTATTTCAAAGTAATCACCCATAAGAAATAAGAATTTAGATATATAGTTCACATAATAAAAATATTGCGAAAGAAACATACATATTTTTAGGTGGATGCACTGCCAAGCTTGGCTCACAGATTTTACTTTAGTTGTGAAATGCCATTCTATCTGCTTTTGATAGGCAGAGAGCACATTTTGAAGGGGAAGTTATTATAATGCCATCAAATAGTCAAACCGTGGCAGCTTTGAAGTACCAATCCTCTAGCGTGCACCTGCGTTGCACAATGCTTCTGAATGTATTGCCATGGCTGCATTCAGACACCAGAAACCACTGGCCTATATCATATTCAAGTGAATCCAATCGCAGCTGGGTATCTGAAGCTGCTTGGAGCATTTGAACTTCCTATTGCATGCACCTGCACACCTTCAGGGATGGTTATAAGTGTTTGTGACCCTTCGGACATAGCAAAATATCTACCAGAATGACCTTTTTGCGTATATATTGATGATATCTAGATAGTGCTCTGAGATGAAGAAAATTTAAGACAAGTTAAAATGAAGTTTATGTTATGGAAAAAATGCAAAACAGTCTAAGGAAATTTGATATGGAAGCACTAGATATATAAAACAGTGAAAACCTAAGCCATGCATTGGAAATTTATGACACAAATATAATTGTGTCCCATGGCACACTACTCTGAAATTAACATTTAAAATTTAGTTGCCCCAATCCTATCCTGTAAGCACAGTTATTACCCAGGCAGCAGCAGATGCTTGGAAGGGAAGGCTCAGCTAAATGGGGCCATCTCTTTCCTAACAGGTACCCTGAGGAGAACTGGCTCTGAAGTTCAATGTTATACTAATGGAAGAAGGTTTGTATTTTCTTTGAGAAGTTTGTGATACCTCTCAAAGAAAAACAATAAAATGCAAATGTCCCAACAGACTAAGACTCTTTGGGTGCATTAGATATGAGTAGCTCAGCAGTTACTTTAAAGTAGTGTACTCAATAATTCATAAGGTAAAAATGCATTAAACATCTATTTTGTGCCCAGGTGCTAGAAGTTTCAACAGAGGCATTCTTGAATAGGTTGTTATGGGACGAGTGTTGCCTCAGGTAGAAGTTTATGGTAAGTGAACCTGAATCTATCCACTTTTACATTCTCAAGTTTGTATAACTAAGGCTCTTCACAAAGGAGTTTAAACTTTGAGTGTAAACTAGAAAACTGGATTTGAAACCAACATAGGGGAAATATTTCAAATACCACTACATTTTGAACTATGTTGTAAGAATGTCATATAACAATATCCAGAGACAAATGTAGATCGCAATATTGTAAAAGACTTTGCACAGGAGAGGTTGCTTGATCTGCGATTCAAGGATTATCAGAGTTTCAACCGGGAGTGGAAAGTAGGAAGAGGGTGTTTCAAGAAAGGCATTGATAAGAGAAGCAACTGCCACACATTTCATAAGGCAGTTAGAGATCAGTTTCATAAGTCAAAGAATTTATGCTGCAATACTAAAAAATTAAATAGTAATGCAGGTGAAATTAGCTAAGATCTGAAAAAAGAAACATTCTAAATAAAAGATCAAATTTAATGCAGCAGGCAATGGAACACAATTTTAGATATTTGCTCAGTTGAGCATACATCTCAGAAGATTCTTGAATTGAGTGTTTCATTGAAAAGATACTGGACAACATTTATGAACCTACAGAACTGGGATGAACTAGAGAGTGAATAATATTCAAATCAGCATTATTTCTAGAAACTGATAGCAAGAGTTTTGATATCTCCAACAGATAAAATAGAAACTGGCATGATTCATTGACCTCCAAACAATCATTGGATAATCATTCTGGTCCCAAATCTTGCCTTTTCAGCTTGGACCTAAACTAAAGAAAGTCTTCATGTTTGTTGATTCAACTGATATTTTATATTATCAATATAAATCCAGAACTTTATAACTTTACATTGGAAAAGTATTTTATTCCTACATCTACATTATTTCTCTTTGCTCCCTAATTTTCTGTTATTATTATCAACTATAATGATCACATATGATCACATATCTGAAAAACTGAAGGATTATTTTAGAAGACTAGAAGAGTTGGAAAGAAAAAGGATCTTTTAGATACTTAGGAAAGAAATAACAAATACTTCAATTAAGCAAAGAGGATGACAACAAATAAGTTAGAACTTTCAATCCCAGGAATATTTCAGGAATATTGATAGTCTATATCAATAAAAATAACTAATGAAATGAAATGACTGATTTTTTTTCTTCAGAGTAAACATTGCTATTTTGGATGAAAAAAATGTTATAATCTCCCTAGTAAATTACATGTTCTTTCTTGATTTTTTTAATCAGTTTTCCTCATTGAGACCCTCATGCCCTGGTATGCTCTTTGGGGAACCATTCCTTGAATGTACACAACACACTTGATAAACACTTTCTGAATCTGAACACAATGCTGTAACTGATATAAAGCATAATTAAATTTAAAAGGTATCAAATATTATTCGTAATCAAAAATAGGAACTATTACTTACAGGACTACTCATTGTCAAATTGCTCATGTGTGAATCTGTAAAGTCAGTTTTCAGAATGATGCCAGAACTTAGGAGAAGTCGTACCTAACTCTCTTCTGCTATGACATATACATTGTTTAAAATAACATTTATACTTGTCTGTTAAATACCAAGTTTATATAAATATCCCAAACTCTTTGTGTATTATTGACTATGCCTTTTTAAAACATGATATAAACAAATCTACCTGAAGTTCATTCCACTCAAACTTGGAGGTCAGTTTATTTTCCTTCACAGAATTTTTAAACCAGGGACACTGTTATTGATATAAAAACCTCTATGTAAATAATTGCCCTTTTATAATTTTAAATCATGGAAAACAGTGAGTATCCTGAATATCTACACCTTAGCACAAATAGGTTCCTTTATTCTCTCCTAGATTTCTCCTTTTCTTCCTTCTAAGGCATTGAGTAAAGTGAGTCAACTTCTATTTGGTTTTACATTTGTTGCATTTGTATCTTACACTTCATCTGAAAGCTACCATAAACACATAAATTAATTCATAAGTTTTTGTAATTTTAGAGTCTTGAAAGAGTTAATGCAGTTTCCAAAAGAACCTGATTTATATGCAGTGAGAAACCTATGCTGTGGCATGCAATAGTTAGTAAAAGCTGTTTAGTTTACAAGGACAAATATAAAATTCGAGCAACTTAAATAATTCTGTGAATTTCAGACCTAAGACTATGCAAATATGCTACCGTTCTTCATCTTTAGAGAGGATGTTTTCCTTATGCTTTTATTGCCTCTGTAAGCTAACCCCATCTCTGATAATGACACCATTTTTGATGACATGGATGAATACATTTAAGATTCAAATCATCCTCCTAGCAGAGTGGTAATCCTGTAAGGAAGGTCAATAAAAACATGCCTATTAAGCCAAACTCTTGTAAGTAGCAAGCAAGATAGTCTTATTAGTGCTTTTTTTTTTTTTTTTTTTTTTTTTTCTTTTCATGCCTGCTTACTGATTGCTTTGGGGAGGTATATCTATTTACCAATTTAAATCCTATTGTTCATCTTATTTCTAGCACTTCATTGCTTTCAGGTTCTAGAAACAAGCAAACAGAATTGATATCATTTTTAGCATTCTCTGAAAACAATTAATTCAGAGTGAGAGATAATCCTCTTCTGCTTATTATTTAGTAATCAATTCCTGTCAGTAGAATGTGGAAATTCCAGAAGATGGATTTTTAAGAAAAATTTTGTATTTTAATATTCTCAATGACATCCTAGGTCCCAAAAGCTACTTAAACTCAAAGAAATCAACTCTAAAGGTAGAGTTAAAGTTTAAATTATTGCCTTAAATTAGATGGACATGACTCCAAATGAACAGATAGGTACTCTGTTCAGATTAGTATTCAAAATATAATTTTTTAAAGAAAGAAATACAAAGCAGTGAGAGATATACAAAAATGATACACTTATCAATAAATGAATTCTTACAAAAATCACTTACATTGCAAAAGTTTAAAAATAAATGTTTTCCATGTGAATGTACACAAAGGCATGTCCATACACACATGATGATAATCATGCATTTTTACTATTTTCACTCCTGTGAAATTAGATATTTTTGAGAGATCTAATGAAACTGACAGAGTCCAAAGGTTACCATAGAATTAAATAGAGGAAGTTTGAACCTTAACAATTTGGCCTTGATCTAACCAAGACAAAGAACCCTACCACCAAACTGCTGATACTAGCCGAAGATAATTGACATTTTATATAAAGGCTGTTCTTGGAATTACTTCACTAAAATTATTCTGTTCTTATACCTGTAAGTGTGCAGTAAGTTTATTGGAAGCTGATGTTTTCATCCTGCATGATTGGGTCATCTCAAGAATGAAAATTTAAGCAAAATCAATGCATTCAATATCCATGTTCTAGAGTAAATACACAGAAATGTTTCTTGTAATGGATTTTACTGGCAATGACAAGCCATTTTTCTAGTAATGGATTTAATATTTTGTAATCCTTAAAACATACTGAAACCATAAGAAATTGCAAAAGCAGTCAGGAAACTCACATATTGAAAGAAAAGAGATATGTTCCTCTGGGTTCCCCTGCTATATATTCAAACCAAGTGTCAAAAAAAGTGATTGGAGAGGGCTCTCAGGCACATCAAGGATAACAAAGATGTGTTTTTAAAGCATATGAAAGTGATTCCACATGTAATGCATTATGTACATCAGAAAGTGGTATCTTATTTTTATTTATTTATTTATTTATTTTTAAACGGGAATGAATTTGCTAAAAGGAACAGGAAAAAACAGACACTCTCAAGAGAGAGAGTGGATCCTCTCAGAGATGACAGGAATCTACAGAGGAATTTTAAATGCTTCCTTCTATTGAAAAGTATTGTCTGCATTTTATTTGATAATCTACCATATTCAGAACAAAGAACAGATGACAAGACTTAAGTACATTCCCTGGGAATAATAGTAACAGGCAAACAAATACAAATATATGAGCACTTACTGTATTTGCAGATTCGTAATTGAAATCTAATCAAAAAATGAGTTTTTATTGATATATCAGGGAGAATTAAGATCTTTGTTAATTCAAGCATGCTAAAATTTGAAGTTTTCCCTTTAAGAAAATATATGCTTCATCTTAGGAATAAGTGATCTTTTGTTATTTCCAAAGTTATTTTCAAGTTGTTGCTTTTATAATTATGGTCATTATGGAAAAAAAGAACGTAATATGAACTACTGAATTTGGTGTTCAAAGCCCTCTGTAATCTGGCACAAATAAATTCTTTAGGAACAGATAAAAAAAAAAAAAAGCCAACACAAATTCTAACAAGTTGAATTTGTAGGTTTGCATGAAAGCAAATCTCTTTGAGAATGTTTAGGGAAATGGCAGTAACCTAACTAAATCTTAAATGCCTTTAGAAACATAATTACCTACATCAATTGGAGAATGTGGAAACCTACTGGACACATAATTGAAATCACCAATTTTCTGTGCAAAGGAGACAACTTGAATTTAAGGGTCGCTCTAATCTTAAATTTATTGGTGACTCAATTTACAACTCCAGATGAGTTTATTCCTTAACCTAAAATACCCAGTAATTCAAGGTTCAACTAGAAATAGAATACAATATGACTATTTGATTTGGCAAATTTCTAGTAAGATATTTAACATTCATTCCCTGAATAGATAAAATAGTTATGATCACAAAGGAAAAATATCTAGCTATCTGTAGTAAAGTAATATTGCAAAATAGAAAAATTATTAGGTTAGTAGTACTTGAATTTTCTCTCTTAGTCTTTTTTCTTATTAAGTATAGTTGTTTTATAAAAACAAATATATCTGCATATGCTTTTCCATAAAATTCCAAAAAGAAATGCATTGGTAAATTAAGCATTTATTTAAAATGATATATTTTAACATATACAGTCCAATGATCTACTTATTATGCATAAAGTTCAAGGGTTGTACAGTTGTCCCTTGGAATCCATGGGGAATTGGGTCCAGGAGCCCCTGCAGACACCAAAACTTGTGAATTCTTAGTTCCTTATATTAAATGAGGTAGTATTTGCATAAAATCCCTATGTATAAGTTCTTATATACTTTAAGGCAGCTCTAGATTAATTATAATAACTAATATAATAAAAAGTCATATAAATATCAGTATTGTTTGGTAATAATGACAAGAAAAAAATTGCAATTTTTCAGTACAGATGCAACATTTTTCAGAATACTTTTGATCTGAGTTTGATCAAATCCATGGATGCAGAACCCAAGGATAGAGAGGGCCAACTGTATCTATATTAAGTATTTGTTTGTGAGATAATTGTGATTAAAACAAAATAAAAACATATTGCTATTCTGATTATTTTATAACACAAAACAGTTATATTTTACTTAATAATTCTATTATGATAACCAAATTAAAATAAAAAAATTGCATTCAGTAAACCTCAGCAATTCTGTTCTAAATAAAAGGGTTTTATTATAGTATATTTCTTAATAGAAAATACTTTCAAGCTTCACTATCTTGATTATCTGATACTTATAGTGAGAAAATAAAAAGTTTTGAAATAACAAGATCATTTAACATATTTCAAATAAGTATCACCAAAGAAATGCAACTAAAAAAAAGCACGTATGTATTTATGCATGCACCCTTTGAGCACTTGATGAATTAAAAAATCGTATTCCAGATGGAAATGAACAGAAGGGGTCTTCCCTAAAGGTCAAAACTTCCTAGAACTGTTTAGTGGACATAAAAATCCACTTACTTCCCTTAAGAACAACTACTCTTCTTTTCCTGGTGCTCAATCAGCTCGTTCATGTTTTAACATGGTAAGTGGAAACAGTAAAACACAGGTGTGCACTTGCATGTGTGTACATGAACCTATGATCATGCATGTACATTTGAGCAGAGTGTAGATGTCAGAACAAGACAGATATACATTTTAGAGTACATGGAATTATGTACAGAAATTCGCATCCCAGAAGCTAAAATTATTTATTGGTACACATATTACTGCTGAATTTAATTTTCACAGAATGGAAAAACTCTTCTTTCCAACTGATGAAAATTTAATCAATATGAAATTATTGTAATTTAAGTATAACAAAGAAGATTTTATGTAGATTGGGGGGACGTGCATACATTTTCACACTTTGACATCACCACCCAAAATTCAGAGACAAGTATAACTTTCCACACTATGACGTTTTCTATTTAAGGGTTTTTCTTGTATGTTCTCTCAAATTTCCATTCATTTCCATACAGGAAATAAGGCAGTCTCTTTGCTTTTTATGGCATGAGTAAAGCAACACAAATAAAAATAACAGGGATTCTTAGATTGCTGTAATACACATGTATATTTTTCAAGTACAGCAACATTATGATATAAGCATTTTCTCCTGTGGTTTGACTTTCCCTTATGTAGCGATTAAACAGGAACATAATCAGATCTCTTGAATGCATTCAAATAATTCAGAGACTTAGACTATATATATTCCTACAAAGAAAAATATAATATGGTGAGCTAAAATTTCACCTAAAATAGAGAAACTCCTTCCTGCTCTTCACTTAATTCATCCAGTTATTTCAAGTGTTAATGTGCTTTCCGAAATTATCTACATCATATCCAGAGCATACTTAGAGATTAGAATACATTGACAAAATTTACGGAATTCAGAGGGTTTTATTATTGAGCTTTACCAATTATTGTATTTTTTATGAATTTGGTTCTGTCCTGCCTTTAGTAATCTATATTAAGGAGATGTGTAAAGATTTTAAAAACTAATGCATAAAGTACTCTTTAATATATTTCCATAAAATAAAACTTGTTTAATATGATATGTAATTGTCCATCAAAAAGGAGAGGAGAATTTGGGCACCCAGTTTCTTGGGTAAAATGCAGTTCTTCAGGCTGTGACAGTGAAACAGTTTGTTCTGCACCCATAATTTATACCAAAGGAAAGTAATCAGCCCCTCATTCCTGATTCAGACTACTCTCCATTGCATCCATTTCTTCACTTAGCATTGCCTATATTATCTTCAGTGCGAAATTAATATAAGTGGTAGACTTTCTTTAAAGGAAATGATTGAGAATTCGACTACTTAAATTTGCTTAAGAAAATAAATATCAAACACTCTGATTTAAATCGATATTTAGATTCTTGTTTCAACCATTAACATTCCATAGTTTGTCCTGAAGTACTAATAGCACCAACACAAAAGTAACAGGATCAATGAGTTAATATTTTTCCTTTAAGAAATAAAGTCTACAAGTTCTGCATGGCAAATGCATAGTCTTATGAGTGCCATAATCTAACAAGTCAAATTTGGATCACAGAGAAGAAAGCTAGCAGATGAAGAAATTGCTCACCTGGAGGAAGCAGATCAACAGACTGAAGTCTAGTTGTGATGGTGTGTAGGGTGAGGATAGCAAAGGAAAGCAAAGTCGGGAATGCTTGAAAAATAAAATATTTTTAGTTAACAAATAGAAAAATCAAGTGGGAAAAAAGGGCCAAATGAATTATGAATCCTCTATTGATTTTAATTTTATAATAAAATTCCTTAGATTGCTCCATCCCTAAAAGTTATGGTCATTGATATCGCCCCAAATAAATAAGAAGTGGTCTTAAAGGAAAAAATTACTTTTAGGGGGCATTTCAGTTTAAATGAGATGTAAACAGTGCAAAGTAACTACATGAATTCCTAGATCAATGGTAAAAATACTCTCATGATGATGAGGCACCCAATTATCTACACTAAAATAAATTATTTTCTACACGAATGGGTAGAAGATGTAAGCAAGAAGGACACCAAAAATACTGTCAGAAACTCAATTCTATAATAACTCCAGAAAAGAATGCTTTCATAAAAATGTTGATTACATCTTAATGTTTTACACAATTTATGTGGTCTACAACTTAAAACAATAGACAAAGTATAATTTAGCTCATTACTCAGTCACCTATTATTGACTTCAGTAATAACAACACACACATACACACACACACACACATAAGCCCAAATACATATATAGATAGAGATATAGATGGATACAGATATAGATACATTTTTGTAGCAACTTCTCTTTATTTACTTGAAACATTTATTTAATACAAAATTAAGGAAATGCAATGAATGTTTTATTTTTTGTTTTGCCTTTTATAAGCCTCTAACTTATATATATTATGGATACATAAAACTGATTTACTTCTTAGAGAAAAGACAAAAAAATTTCATTTTGCATTAGTGCTATTAAAATATACAGAAATTTAAGAAATCAATTGTTACCTAAAATTTTTGTTTCCCTTCCAAAAAAAGCCTGTTGGTAAGCAAAAGTAAGTTCACTTTTAAAATAAGACTTAGTTTCAACCTTTTTCCACATCTGTTATTTGCCCCTCCCCTGAAATGCTATTATGCAGGATTGCAATGTAAAACAGGTTGAGTAGTTAATAACAGGCACCTCAAACACTTCTGTCACTGTTGCCCTGCAGATGTTTCTTTCTTTTTTTTTTCTATTTTTCCTCTGGCTTCATGTTTAATTTGTGTATATTTCTCTCCTATTTTTAAAGTACACTCACAGGACAGATGGGAGCACCTGAAAATAAGTCTGCCACATGCACATGTGTAGAGTATGTCTCTTGTGCTATTTAACACAGTAAAGAGAACACAGAATATAAAGAATAGCTGTTTAGGAGAAGGACAAATAATGTATGAGTCACCTTATTATTATGCTAAATTTATAGTTCTGAAAGGAAAAACGTATAGTCTTTGACCTTCATTTATTCTCATCTTGCTACCAGACTCATTTGTCTTCTCCACACATGACATAGCTCTTCATTTTCAATCCTACCAGCAGATGGACTTTATTCTATCCAATGACCATTTTCCATTCACTTGATAATAATCCAAACTCACTATTCAGTGTCTAACATATTTTAGATATATTCAAAATGTCATGTTTTTTTAACATAAGTCACACAGAACTACTTTAATCAATCATATACTTCATCCATATTAGTGAAAAAGGAGCTATAGGTATGTGCGAGTTGGATACTTTGCTCCCAAAATTCATGTTAACCCAGGACATCAGAATATTACCTAATTTGGAAATAGGGTTTTTGCAGATGTAATTACTTAAAGTGAGTTCATCCTGGATTAGAATTGGACCTAATCCAAAAAAGAAGTACTTGTAGGAAGAGAAAAGAAAGATATAGACAGTCATGAAGAAAACACAATAGGGCTATGGAAGCAGAGATTGGAAAGGGTTTCTGGGATTGCTGACGACCAGCAGAAGGAAAGGAAGGGTCCTCCATTAGAGTTATTAGAGAATGCCTTGATTTTGTACTTCTAGTTTTCAGAACTGTGAAGGAATAAACTTCTGCTGTTTTAAACCAACCAGGCAGCAATACTTTGTTACAGCAGTCCCAGGGAAATAATATAAGCAGGCATAAATATAAAGTTTGAAATATAAAATAAAATAGAGAAATAAAGAGAGAGAGAGAGAAACTGTTGAGAAAGGCAGAACAACAATGGGACAAATTAAAAAGCTGGTGCTAGTAGGTAAAAACAAGAGTGAAATGGAAAAATTAAAATTAAAATAATGTCCCCTTCATAATGATTCACAGATAAACTATTTGATAAAAAAGACAAGAATATATGTCAATAAAATTGATGCTACTAACTATGAGACTTGACTGAAATCACCTAGGAAACAAGTACAATTATTAGAAATCATACTAAATACTTTGAAGTTCAGGGACTCCCCACCCTACTATACTTCAAATTATTTTTTTTTAACTTTATGGTGGCGAGAAAGCAACATTCAGTAGAATCTGTACTTTAAATGTTGTTCTTTCCTAGGCTAATGATATTTTTTTGTTTGTTTTTATTTTGCATGGGATTGAACCCAGGGTCTCATGTATGCTATGGAAGGGATCTACCGTTGAGCTACACCCCAAACCTTTTTATTAGTATTTTATTTTAAGACAAGATTTGGCCCCAATTGCCTCAGTGGGCCTTGAACTTGCAATCTTTCTGCCTCAGCCTCCCAAATAGCTGTAATTACAGGTGATCACCACTGGACCTGGCTGCTAGTCACATATGGTATATTTTCTCACTGGGCAACAACTTCCAGGCAAACACCTGATCATGAGGGTAAACTATCAATAATGTACAGTCTACTGTGTTGTTGAGCTATGATGTTCAGTAGGTTAGGTGAGTTAAATGAATTTGTTCTACTCGTGATATTTTAAACTTTATGATCAATTTATTGATATTTAAACCCATTGTAAGTTGGAAAGGATATGCAGGATATTTTCTTTAAAACACCAGCAAATTAATAGATCCTTTTGCTTATTTCCTAAGATTGGTGGATCCTTTTGCTTATTTTCTAAGATTGGTGAGGCTTCTCTCTTCAATCTTTACTGTTTGATTTTTAGGTATGGTACAATTACATTTGTAGCATCCTGTGAATGGGCAACTTGCTTAGAAGTTCCATATCCACTAGTGGGTTATTAAAAAAAAATTGTGATAAAAGGTATGTACAAATACATGCACAGACATTGGAGTTAACAATCAAAAAATACAATCACTTATAGGAAGAAAACATGCTCTATATTTGTAAATATGACTTCACACACATGCACTTTATTAGTCAAAAACAATATGTATAGGATTATCATCAATACTGATGATACTCAGCTTTATCTCAAAGCATATATTAATAACTTTTGCTTTTATTTAAGAAATAAACATTTAAAATGTTTCATATTTATACATTCCCATTAGTCTAACTGGAAAAAATAAGGTAGAAATACATTTTACTTAAGAAATTTGATGCTAAATTTCAACAAAATATACTATACATTAGCAAAGAGTTATATACATTATTTGTAAAAGCATTTCCTTTTTAAGCTAATTTATTACACATATTGTGTTTCTTTCAGAATTTATCCCTAAGTATATCATAATTTTCTTCTCTGAGATATTGTATTTAAGGAAAGAAAATCAATGCCATGGGAAGGAAGACTAAATGTCAAATAACTTTAAAAAAGAAATTGAGTCAGATCTCGCAACAGATTCATTTCTGACTAAAAAAAATACATTATTTTATAACCAATATAGATGCAGTATTCACACGCCCTTAACAAGTACAGAATCTAATAATTGATCTATTCAAGTTATACAGTATTCCTCAAAGTGACTGAACCTAATGGTGTTTAAAAAGTGACAACGGTATCTAACATATAAATGCCAGACAATATCACCTATTGTTTTGTGATATTATTCATAGTAGAATGTTTCTGTCATGTCAATTCAGTTTCTTTAAATGAAAAATCAATGGATACATTATTATAGCACGGCAAATTGCCCCCTGTCACTTTGTTTCAAATAATGCCTTCCAGGTACTGTGCCCACATATTAGGTTTCAGTGGTTTGGGGGATAGGAATTTGAGTCACCAAGCCAGGCTTTACAATAGGAAATAGCTATTAAATTAAAATTATTCTTTCATTTTTTTTCTCTCAATCATTATGATGACCCAGAAATAGAGTGGAAAACTAGATTAAAAATGCTTTCTATTACTAGAACTATAAAAGGAGAAAATGCTTGAGAAATATTTGGTTTTCTACAAAATTTCTGCTGCCCACTGAACTGCTTTAGTGAGCAGATCTTGTTATCTGTACTGCCTACCAAAATGACATGAAGATATAATAAGCCATGTAATCATCATTATCCTTGACAATGGCTAAAAGGAAGAGAGTGATCACCTTGAACCCTCTCAATTTGATGTCAAAACAAAATGGTACACTGGCAGGTACAAACTGGGATGTGATTAAATTTCAGACTACAAACCTATATAACTGAATTCTCATTCACTGATTCCTTAAATCAGTGTACTGGTACCTAAAAATACAAAACTATTCAACAAACTAAGAAATAAATCCTATCTGAAAATTACTCTGTGAATTTCTCAAACTCAACAACAATTGGAATGACTATAAAATGAAAAAGAGAAGACAACATTCTCATGACTGAAAGCAAACATCATTGTGGGATTATGTAACCTAAAACACTGAGCTTATTTGTATTCCACAATTTCAAATGAGTTATTTTCTGAAAGTTTATTCACTTTTCAGCTTTTGCAATTCAAAATGTATTTTACAACATGATAGAAAGGTAGGTTACTGCATAAAACATTCAGAGTTAAATAGACTTTGAGTTTAGTGTGCAAAAACATGCTAAACTCAAGGTAGCTAAACTGTAGTACTAAATACAGTACTAATACTGCACCATGCAGTACTAATACTAACTCAAGCGAATTAATTGGGAATCTTAGCAGCAGAAAACAATAAAGCACTATAGGAAGTTCAGGGGGAGAAGAACTACTTCCCTCCAAAGATATAGAAATGATTCTCTGAAGAGGTATGAAATAAAATTGTTTCCCTCCAATACCCTTTTCTTTCTCCTCCTTATCTTTTCTCCAATTGACATTCTCTCCTGTACCCTACATTTATTACATTTTCTCTACAATCCACCTGGGAAATATCTCCTAGGCTTATTTAACACCCCTAGAATTACTCTGTGCTCCCTAAATTATCTATGGGCTTTCTACCTTTAACAAAACTTTTTAAAACAAGAATTCATACTTAATATTGGTCCTAAAAGCAAGCTGATTGAATGATATCCAATGTGACTTAAAAACAAAAACAAAAACTGAAGGCCCTTTCAAATTTAGAGGAAAAGAAGGCACTTTCTATGGACTTTAAAATTAACTTATTTTTCTTTGACTTTAAAATTAACTTCTTTGTCAAGAAGAGTGTGTCCTTAACAAAGGGTAAACATTTGCAAAAGCAAATTAGTTCACTCTTTTGAGAAAATCTTAATAGAAGCAAACTGGTGATATGAAAATGGAAAAAAGAACACACAGAAGCACAAATGCACATAACGCCATACACACACACACACACACACACACACACAAATACAGACTTTGGCAGAGAGGCAGAAAACCCAGCATCAGGTGGGAGTTGGCTGGCATTCCTTGCTATGCCATTTCTAGTAGCCGTTTTATTCTTCCTTTTATTTGAACTCATCATCAGCATCAAGAGTTTGGAGTATAACAAAAACAATAGGGCCATGAGAGTTTTCTCCTATAGGTTCATCTGGGTCATTTGTGAGTCCATCCATGTGAGTCATTTATAAGTAGAAACCCCTTGTCTGTCACATGCACCTGCATTATACATTGCTGACTTCCTTCAGTACTCAGAACAAAGGAGGTGATTAAAAAAATAGACCATTTCTGGACTCTAGCTATCAGCTGTGTATGAATTGAAACTTTCAACCTTGAGAGTAAGAATTTTACAAACACTAAAAAAATAATGTTCGACAGTTACAGTATTGGGGAAAGGCAAGGTTGAATTTTGCAAGCTCCCATAGCTGGATCTAAAAATTCACTACATTTTCTAGATGAAATCTCTCAATTTCTCTAATCTTTCACCTTCTCATCTGTAAATTGGTGACACCCTCATAGGGTAGTTGTAGGGATTAATAGAATACCTGTGTGAAAAGCATTCAGACCGGTTCATGAAAAGCATTCACTGATTATGATGCTATGCGGAGATTTACAAGTCAAGGTAAATACAATACAATTCAGACAAAAATTCTATTTGGATGTAGACCTTTTACAAGCAAAAGTCATTCATTTGGGACTCAAATTTTAAAAGTACAGAGCAAATTATGCAGTTGTTATTTTTGTTTGCAACATGCTTAATATAATACTTCATACTTAAAATGTAAGTATATAATGAGCAATACACATGGTCTTTTGGGTGTGGTGTTAATTTACAATTGAAGTACAAAGGTCATAAATATCTTATTCTTTATCTCTATGTCATTTTTGTAACAAATGATCTCAGAATTTGAGAGCTATTGATCTGCTGGGTCTATGCTTCTCAAATAGGGACTCTTTTCAGGATAGATCAAACCAAAAACAAACATGGAACATTTTCTTGAAGAATAAAGTTACTAGATGAAAAATAATTAAAACATTTGATCTCTACTAAATAAATATCAAAACTTTTGTCATGGAAAGCAAAATCGTGGTATTTGCAACTTAAAGCATGAGAATCAAATACCTGTAGCAGTTATTGCAAAGCCCTTAAGTACTCATTTACTGTTCTCTGGCTTTAGGCACACTTTAAAAAAAAAAAAAAAAAAAAATTGAGATAAGCCAGAAAGGTAAAGAAATTTATCAGGCTCACATACAAATTAGAAACAGGTATTTAGAATGTAAGTCTATACCTACTCTAGGGGTCATTTTCCTACCTGCCTTCTAAAACTTATGTAACAAAAAACAAGGAAGTGGAAGATAAAGTGACACTGTGTCAAAGTAATTCAATTAACCAGAAAGGTGATGATAGATGTTGTCTTTCTTTGATTTTTTTTTTTTTGTTTTTTAGTAAACTAAATTCCACTTTTAAAAATTCTTTTATAGCCGATCTTAATACAGAAAAAGAATAATAAGGGAGGTTTATTTTTAGTTGGACCTTCTGTTCATTATTCATGTATTATTTATTGACACTCAGCAACAATTGCAAAATGCACAAAAAACACATCTTATTTACCTTTTAATGGAACATTGTAGAAATAATCCTATTTCCAGAACAGGATCAGTGTTCTGAACTTTTCTAGTCTGTCTAGTCAGGCTTTCATGTACATGACTGCTCACATACAAAATAACAGTTATAAGGATAGTTATAACTGTCATTTATATATAAAAATATAAAACTTTATATTTTTTCAAAGGCATTTGGACAATATCTACGTAAGTTCAAATGAAAGAAAGAAAACACTAATTCCCTCAATCCACCTTCTTTAATCTCTTAAAACAAACATATCCATCTAAAATCCTTTCCTTGAAGTTATTATGTAATTTGAATCTCAAAGGGGGAATAATATGGTATGATAGTTTATATTTCAAGGATGAGAGGAATTTTAAATAGCCTGAAATAAAATGCCTGCTTTTCAAATAAGAAAACTGAAGTTCAAAACAGTGGCAAAACAATAATTATTCTCCTGATGCCAAGTCTGACCTTTCCCCGACACTTCAAAAACCTATATATTTTTCCTTTTATGTTGCTTTGCTGTATCCACCTATATCAGGTTGGCCACATAATATATTGTCCTGAACAGGACATTTCTGAAAGTGATGAGGCTGCTATTAAAAACCATGACTGGACAACATGCACAAACAGAGATATTCCCCTCCCCACTGGGATAGACCATGATGTATGACAGCCCTATCTGTAAGGCAAAGAAAGACCAAGCTTAGTTGGCATCCTTTGTGTTGTCCTGAAAAGGTCATTTTTAAAAATAAACAAATAAAAATTTTATTTGAGTGCAATAATCTTAACAGATTTTTTCTGGAAAATAGCATAAATTTTTAATCTCCTAAAACTGAAAAACAATAGCAAATTTATTGACTGACTGAAAAGAAGCTTTCACCTATGCACAAAGAAAAATGTGGTAAAAAATTCATTATTCCTTTTCTGGGAAACAAAAGGTACTGCTACAAACAAAAATTAAGTTAATGGTAGGGAGAGTCATATAAAATATTAAGCTAATCAAGAAAATTTAAGCCCAATTAAGAATTATAAAATACAGCAATAAAAGTGCTTTGAAAGAAATCTAACATCACATAAAAAAGAATAAAAAGGCAGTAGATCCCACATGAGAATGTAAGTATGCAAAGAGACTGTACAAATTAAAAATACAAAACGGAAAAGAAATATATTGTGCAATTTTGATGAAAGGATTCTTTTGGCACTCACAGAGTAATCAGAGAAGGACAGATCAGTAATTAAAATTATAAGCATAGCCAAGAGAAAAATTACTTAAAAATTCAGGAAATTACTAGAAATCTCCACCTTATTTTCTAATTTGAGGAAGAAAAAAGATATATGAATTTTTTCATACACACAAACTTTAAAAACACAAATCAATGAACCATAACTAAGCATAAACTTTCTAATATCTCTTTTGATGAAACATCAAAGCCTAAAAGGGAATTCACACACACTGCAATAATACAAGCTAAAACCATTCAGATGTACCACAGCTAGTAATTATCTAGGACACTAAAAGATCCTGGCAATAGTTAATCTAATAAATCTGCCATTATCTCTAATACTTCAAATCTGTGCCTTGAGCTAAACAGTTGTCAGAATGGAATTCTGTTTACATATAACTGAATCAGAGTCAGGGGAAAAAAGATGTCAAGATCATTCTAATTACTTTTTTTTTTTTATTCAATTCTTGACATGGAATAGTCAGCTGGTATTTTAGTCTAATTTCCTAATTTTCTACATGGTACTAACGTTCTTTTTTTCCCGCCTTCCTAAAAATATGCTACTTACCGGAAGGTGACTGCTCATTTGAGTCCCTTAGCTCTGAAAGCCAGTTTTGGCAGTGTGCAAGGCCTAACAAGACGTCATCTCTGATTTTCATGTATTTCTATGACCTGAATGAATCAGTTGCAGAGTGAAAGACAGTATGTTGAAATAGTCTTTGAATGGGTAATAGGATTCAATTATTTCTGTGTAATAGGTAAATTCATTTCATTGTATAGTTCTCAAAATTAGTCATTGAAATTTTGAAAGCTGCACTATGTTATTAGGTATTTTTCAGAAACATGAACAGGAATAAATATCCAAATACTACAATCAATCTCTTCTTTCCAGGAAGATCAAGAGATAGCAGCATGATTTTTATAAACAACTGAAGACCAATATCTGAACTCCGAATTTTAAAACTATGAATTCATACATGATAAATTCCTTAGCCCCAATTTTCCTATCCAGTCAACAAGGAAAGTTTGCTTCTACAAATATCTTCCAGGAATGATACTTAAAATAAACATATGAAAGAAGGATCTGGAGTAACTAAAAATACCTAATATATATACTCTTTATACTCTGTATATTCTCTCTTCATATTTTATATAGAAATGCAGTCAGTTAATCAACTCAGAACATTTTATAGGTTGATAACACCACAAAATGCATCAAGTTAAAAACCTTACTTGATAAAATGTCTGTGTACATTGTTACACCAAAATGCACATTCCACTACTTTTCCACAGCAGATGTTCAATGTTCTTGAATTCAGGTGCTTCACTGTGTGAGGTGGTTATATATGAAAGCAGTTAAAAAATATCTGCGACACTAAAATATGCTTTAATATATTTGAAGGAATAATAGAACTTCAAAGTAGAATTATGATGTATTTGATTTTGCACAGTGAAAATAATTCAAATTTATGTAATATGTTTTGTCCCAGTCTAGGGGTTATGTTTTTAATCCCCTTCTAATATTCTTTGTACCAAATACACAGTCATTTTTTGTTTTGAGCTGTAGGATTTCAAACATACACTGTGCTATTTTTTTTTTAATTTTTGAAAAAATGTTATTGAATATCTGACTTTTGATTTTACATAAAGACAGTCTTATCCAGGCAGTATAACTTGATATCAGGTGGTTCACAGTAAAATTTGTAACTTGTTTATGTTTAAGTAGCCCATAACATAGTAGGAGAGCTATTCATGACAGATATAAAAAACAGTTAATATCTTAATATTATTTAACCAGTTTTGCTTATGTGGCAAGATCACTGCATTGCTTAACATTTGATATTAGACATATTACCATAAATCTAAAAGTTCGACTTTTAAGAAAACCTGTAATATCTCTTCAGGAAAAAAAGAAGGTCATCTTAGATTTCTAGCATGGAATACTCTCAAGCTAAAGTTTGCCGACTCACTTTTTTGCAATATGTCTAACTACATAAAACCATTTATTTCATAAATAAGTAAATACTACTTTTATGAAATAAATACAATTTATTTCATAAATAAGTAAATACCTGTATAAATGATTATTTATACAGGAGTGTATAAATAAGTAAATACGAGTGGAAAGGTAGCCTGAAATTATGGGCTTTTTACTTAATGAAAACAAATCCACATAGCTCAATGAAGATAGGGGAATCTGAGGTGTCACAACAGATTGTCTCCATAAAAGATGAACGCTCTACCTTAATAAAAGCAAATGATTCCACTTGAAAAAGAAATTTCCTAATGATTTCTTCAAGTCTACTTAAAAATAAAAAAAAAAAAAAAATTATAAGAATTGTTTAAAATAAACCAAGTGGGCAATTATCAGTTTGTTGAGACTGTCAATCAATTGTAGATGTGGGAGGAATTTAAGTAGATGGAAGAACTGCTAACCTTCATATTTGACTCCTTTCTTCTACTAACAGACAGAAACTTCAGTAGCTTCCCTGCCATTTAAAAGGAAAAAAAAGGCTTTTTTTCTCATTGTGAAATTCAATGTATAATTCCTTTCTAATCTCTATTGTTAATAATCAAAATGTGTAAAATCTTGTATCTTATTTAAAAAAAAATGAATCACTAACATCTTTTACTCAGTGTAAATGATAAAAATAAATTTATTTTCACTCTTATTGCTCTAAAATAGGTAATTTATTTTCCTGGGTATGGCTTAAGATAGGCTACAAAGGATTCTAAGGCATTTCTTCAAATCATTTTTACTTGGTAAAAGTATGTATCTGTTTTCCATTTGAAGTAATGTCATTTTATGTCAACATTCTATTTTATTATGCTTCTCTGTTCAACTAATATGGTTTTCTTTCTTAAAATTTAGGATTAAAATACAATTATTCATATGAAATAGTGAATAAATCTGGTTTTTCTTTTGAACATTTACAAAATCAGAAGAATTTGGCTATCTAAAAATAAATGTTTAAATAATGTTATGCCATCTTCAGGTTTTGCTCTCTGAAACCAAGAGAGCTGGATGTCTAATGAAAGTTAAAAGTAATGTTTTGGAAATACTATCTATTGAAACTCAAATACTGTCTATTAAAAGTTAAAAGTAACTGGTTTGGAAAACCAGGGTAGTAGTTACAAATAAAATATAAAGATCAACCATTTATTCCTATTTTCTGTTAGGAACAGCTGTTATAATAATAATAACATCTGTATAGAGTTTTCACATTGTATTCACAAAAATTTCTTTAAAGAGGAAGCAAATGTTGTTCATTCTGAATTTCAAAGGAGGAACTTGAATCCAAAGAATTAAAGGAACTTATTCTGCATTAGAAACTGACAAAACCAACTAGAACAAGTTTTTGATTCATTGCCTACTTCTACATGAAACAACAAGTTACCCTAGGTAAAGCATAGACCTTAGCTTATAAAAAATATTCTCTGATCCATAATATTCTTTTACTAGTATGGGAGTAACATCTAAATTACAGAGGTTTTTTAATCTATAAAGACAGAAACAATATATGTAAAGAGCTAGATACAAAGTAGAGGCATAGTAAAGAGCAGGAGTGTATTACACTGTGTTGGATCATAAAGTTTAAATTTATTCCAATTTTCCAACTCCAAATTGATGTTTAATTAGAAAAGTTAGGTTTTTGAGGGAAGGATGATATTAGTTATATAAGTTAAAAATTGATTGTTTTCCTTTGAAGTTGTTGGATAAAATACAGGTTTTTTTTCCACAGAAGACATCATTTACCTCTAGTAATCAATCTTTTCTCTCTATTCCTTTCTTCTTGCCTCCCCCCCCCCCCCGGTCTTCCTCCTTTCTTCCTTTCTTTCTTCTTTCCTTCCTTCCTTCCTTCTTTCCTTTACCTTTCATTTCATTTATAATTGCAGTATTACCTTGTATATCTTTATACGAAACCCAACTTTGGAAGTATTTAAAAACCAAGTAGTTAAGCTAGAGTTGCTACATGAGAGGCAATAATTTACAAATAAACAAAATTGTGCCCCTTATTTTTGATGATTAAGTTTTTAAAATATAAATTATCAACATACTTGTAGCCATTGTTAGAAGGAAACTCAATCTTCCGTCTGTATATGCTTCATTTTAATTTATTTACAAAGAAAGACATAATTTTTTTCAGATAGTGGGAAAGTTTTCTAAAATTCTAGTCAATTGTATAATCAAGATTTTCACTTACTGTAACAAAAGTCTGCTGAGCAGCAATCAAGTGGTTAATGGCATACAAAACCCTATGGTCTATATAGTAAAAAAGGCCAATATATTTCTAGTCCTCAAGAGGGAATTATAGAAACATCCTGACCCAGCTCTTTGGACACACAGGAGTTGCCATCCCAATTCAGAACCTTGATTAATATACTCTAGAATGATACATGTGGCAATGACCCATATAGGAGCTCTCTGAGGAGTGGGGGGAAAATAAACTATTAAAATGAAACAATTATTCTATCATTCGCTGTTTTTGCAGTTTGCAGCACAACAAAAGAAAGAAAAGTTAAATTTTTTTAAATAATCAAAGCTTAGGAGAAGAGACTTCACTTTTGAAAAATGTAAAATAATAATGTTATAAAAAAGATAAAATTTACCATTATAAAGTTTACTTTAAAGACCAAAACTAGTTTTAGGTATATTTATTCAACAATGAATAAATTCACACATACTATATTTTGAAGGTTAAAATTTTTTTGAACTTCTGAATTATCTAAAGTGTCTTAACACGTTTCTAGACAAGCACTTTTCTTAGAAGAAACAACTACATACAAGAATACACACGCTCACACACACACGCACACACACAATAGTCTTTCACTCTCATCAAAATATTTTCATGTTCATTACTCACTAGATTCTAACAATTGCTGTATATGGTATATATGATTGCTTATGTAATTTTTACACATTAAAAAGTAGATATAATAAAATAGCAATTATATTATGCTCTAAAAACTGTTTCAGAGATAACTTCCCTCTCCTGAGCATTTTTCTGGGCATGGAGCTACCAGTTATTGAGCCCAGGGGCACTTAATCACTGAGCCACATCTCCAACACTTTTTATTTTTTATTTAGAAACAGGGTCTCATTAAGTTACTTAGGGCCTCATTGAATTGCTAAGGCTGACTTTGAACTTGTAATCCTCCTGCTTCAAATTCCTGAGCTGCTGGGATTACAAGCATGCATCACCATGGGACATACTGAGCATTTTTAACAAAAAACATCTTTGGCTGAGGAAACAAGTTAAAACTAATACACTTGGACTAACTTGCTTACTTCCAGATTCGCATCTTGACAACTAAGTCAATGTGCAGATTTTGCTAGATCAAGGAAGGACTGATTCCATTTTTCATCTAACTCGATCTAGATAGAAATATAAAACTCAATTTCAGGTGTGGTATCACATGCTTTTAGTCCCAGCTACTTGGGAAATGAAAGCAGGAGGATTCCTTGAGCCTAAGAAATTCTGGGGCAGCCTAGGCAACATGGGAGGATCCCATTTTAAAAATAAAATAGTAGATAGGTAGATATATAAATACACACACACACATTTTTTTCTCTCATATATAAGTACATATATGCATAATGTATATAGCTATACTTACTATCTACCTACCTATCTATCTATCTATCTATCTATCTATCTATCTATCTATGGCTATGAAATGTCCAAGATGTGTTGCTTAGATTTTTCTTATTTGTTATTCTTTAATGTGGTTTGCCTGAAAAATATTTCCCTAAATGAAGCAGTATGATTTCTGAGATTTGTGAATCTACAATTTATAAATTAGAAGTATCCTTACAAAGTACTTTTACTTTAATTGGTCTCTAAAGACATAACATAAATTGTTATAAATGGGGAAAATGACACTGTAAAAACTTATTAATTTGGAAAATTTAAGAATAAAATTAGCAATTTATATAGCAGGTTTTTTTTTCTAGCAATATACACACTTCAAAAAGATAATAACCTTATAAACTAGAAAATACCATTAAATAAGCACTATCTAATTAAGAAAATGATTGGAAAGAAATGCTTTATAATAACTTCTAAGAGATATTTTGTGAACTGAAAATTTAAATATAAAAAAAAATCATTACTATTCAATAATTGTATCCCCCCACAACATTTGAAATAAGATCCAAGTGATTTTAAGCAATGTGATTCCTTTCACTATTGACAAATATTATATATAGACTCCATATCCACTTTGAGCTACCTGTGATTCCCATAGTAATATGTCAAAACTTTAAAAAATAAAATTTGAAAGAGCAGTGTACAATTTTTAATAGATCTGAATCTCAAAATTTTAGAATTACTTTAAAGATGATACTTTGAGTCCTAACTTCTTGAAATACCTATGAACTTAAGTGAAACATCAAACTTCCTTTTAAACTTTTTTACTAAAAATGCTATTTCAATTCACAAGGGGCTATCATATAGATATGGAAAAAAATGTTGATCTTGCATGTAGGTGTCACATTGTTTGATGAGCACTAACTTCCTTGGTATTTGAAAACTGGAAACGTGAAAATGGAAGTACTGTAAGAGGTACATCCCTTGAGGTGAATAGCCATAAACTGTAACTGCCATTTCTGACTGTGTAATGGAACTGGTTTTTGGCTATGGGTAAGTTGAGAAATTTCAGTGCCTTTTCAATTGGAGAAATTCTTAAACTTTCTACAAGTATATCTGTGTGTTTATAAGACAAAAGGACATAAAATAATGGATTATAAAACAAGTTCAAATAAATATAAATTCAAAGATGTTACCATATATGTTACCTTTGTACTAAATGTACACGTGTCCATGTATAATTTGTTTTTAATTGAAATAGTTTTAGAAATGAGATTTACTTTCAATAGCTGAGTTTAGAAAACTAAACAAGCATTTTCCCTCCCATTTAAAAGTAGTGAAAAAGAGACTAAAAAGAGTAAGAAAGAAAAATAATACTTCAAATGAATGAATGCTAAGTGAAAGTTAATTTGTGTTTTTTTCTTTCTGCTCTGTTTTCTATTAGTTCATATGATATTGTGTCTTTTTATATTGCCACTTTTGGAGATGTGTTCCCACTACAGAGATACAAAATACAGATAACATTTTAAAATTTCTAGATATAGCTCTTATATATTAAAATATCTAAATTACTATAGAAGTAGCTAATATATTTTAGCTCATTTTAATGCAAAATGTTTAAAAATTTACTTTAATGTGAATAAGATCACCAAATGTGTGTTTAGTTAACCATGAAACATATTATAACACAAAAAGTAAAAATTTAAAATATTAAATTAACACAAATATAATTAACTATTTGACAAAATTTCAGATCAGCTAAAGTAATTAATTGATGTACAGAAATAAAAATTGGCAGTGTCCTTCCTGAGCATGTCTAAGAAATAGTGAATTTATCATTTATTTCTCCATAAAATTGCAGACAATTTAGTAGTAAGCATGAAACTGTTAGTCAAAGCATGAAAATGATAAATATCGATGTCTAGATACCAGAAAAGTAGAGAATCAAAAGAAATACTAAGAGAAAATGTTATCAGCCTGCACCATGAAACATTATCAAGTTAAAATTATCTTCCTGAATTTTATAAGCCTTTTAACTTCCTGTTCTCACTGGCATTTATTAAACCATAAGTCACCTTAAATTGGTTTACTGGTATTAAAATTTAATAAGCTCAACTATACTTTCAAAATAGAAAGACTCAGAATTATACATACTCAAACACAGGTTTGCTTTTAATTCAAAAATGAAGTAACTTTATCAGTTGTTATAATGTTAATATGTTTATTAATTAGGTAAAGTCAAACTATGTAAAGACAATCTACTTCCCTAATGGGAGTTACTAAAATTATTCTAGATAGGCCATTTTATCTATGTATTAAAATTTAAATGATTTTCTCACAGTTTCCCTATTAACTTACTCATTTCTACTTTTAAATACACAAGGGAAATACATAAAGCTATTTGTAAAACAATTAACTCTTATTTGATTGGTACACATACTAAATCTATGTGTTACAAAAATACTTTGTATTCTGTTTAAATATTAAATGTAGATGTTAAAAGCTTAACATTAAAAAATAATCACAAGAAAGTCAAATAGAGCAATATTTGGTTTTACTTCTTACTATTTTTCCATTACACTTACCTTTTGCTTTCCCATGCAATTGCTCTTTATTCTGCTTTTTTTAAATGTAAGTTCATCTTTACTTATTATTTAAATTTTTTTCTGTATTATGTTAATTTTAAGTTTCAACTTGCCCTGAAAAGTCTGGACCAGTAAATGTACTACAAGTATCCCTTTCTCCTTAAAAAAAAAAAATTAGTTATTTTGGGCAATAAGTTATAAATGATTGTCCCACCAAATATCTCATTATGTGCTACAAAACAACTTGAATTAATGAGTGAATGAAGTTCATCGAAAATGAACAAAAGATTGGCTTTACTTTCACTCTATTTTTACATTAAATAATATATAATTTTTTTGTTTAAAATAATTAAATATTTGGTCATAATTACTTCAAGCAATTTTGAGTAAACTGGTAATTTACTAAAGAATTATCAGTTTATTACACTTATATAAGCAAGAATAGGTGGATAAAAAAGGAATAACTTTTTTCTAAAGGTGTGATTTTTAACTCAAATGCATGTAACTTAAATATCTGCAAAATGCTTCTGCCAAAATGTTGATACTGCATTTAAAAACCACAAGGGATACCATTTTCAAAGGCTACACAGTTATACTGTCAAATGAAGGGCATACAACACAGCTAGTTAGAATAATGCAATTAGTGAACAAGCTGTGGTTAGATTATTATGAAAATTATACCTGGCACAAGGTAAAGACTACAAGATTTATATCAAAAATATATATGACACAATACAGGCCCTGTATTATGGATCAGGCATTGCATCATTCTTTCCTATCCATGAGTTTTTTCAGTTTCATTCAGTAGTCGTTCTATGATCATAGGTGCATACTAAATATATATTCTTCCACCTACTTGAAAGTCATGACTTTGCTCAATTTCCCTTTTCTATTGAGTTTCCATTTGCATATTTTGGAAAACAAGGTATTATCATTTGCAAATGTTATAATAGTAATTTTAAGTTTTCTAAACTGCTGTATCTAAAAGCTGATTTCTCGTACAAATCAAGTGATCTCCTTATATTTTAATTAGATTATACCTTTGCATGTAATCTCCTACTTTTTATTACGTTAAAATATTCTAATAATATTTTTAAATAGTTTGTCAAGTGTTTGGGTCAATAAATGGAAATAGTACAATAAAGATCCAGTATGATTACATTTAGAATGCTAGTCAAAGAAATGTTTTTTTATATAAGATTTCTGAAATCCAATAAACATGAAAAACAAAATTCTAAATATATTCCTGTCTTAATATTTTCCTTTGGGACACTGGACTGGTTTTCAACGTGAAAATATTTAGACTCTATACCTTTTTAATGGTATTATAATTTACTATGGAGTTTAAGTTTTTATCAAGAACTTTTAAAATAGTCATATTCTTTGAAATAGTAATTTTGTTTCTAGTATCACATCTTAAGGAAATAATTAGAGATATTATTTTAAGAGATATCTTTAACAGTATATTATTTGCAAGTGTAGTTAGAATAGCTCATTATTTATAAAAGTAATCATAAAATGTGTACATGCATATTCTTCAAATAGAGGACTACATCAACAAAAATTTGCTCAACTGCAGTTTTGAATACTGAGTTGAATAAGACTAATCTTGAAGAAATCAGGGATGAGGGGTTTACTCATGATATTAAAGGAAATGCACAAATTATATATTTCAAATGATGCCAAATATGCATACATAAAAATACATTGTGTTAGAGTCAGGCTGAGTGGTGTATGCTGCAATCCCAGCTACAAGGGAGAATGAGGCAGGAGGATCATTGAAGTCCAGGAGTTCATGACCAGCCTAGGCCACATAGAGAACTCGGCTCTCAAAAATAAACAAACCCCAACAACAAAAAATACAATGTGTTATATGTGTGTGAATATATTCATATAATACATACATATTAAATAACATATAACAATAACATTATATATGTAATACTGTTATATGTTTCTTAATATACATGCATTCAAAAGAACCTATTGAAGAGATGTGCAAATATACAATGGCCTAGGTAAATTCAGTTATAGTCTATAATTCTTATAAAAAATTTGCATCTTACTGTAAGAGGACCTCACCTGGATGATTCTTAAAAAATAAAAATAAAAAAATAAATGTTTCAAACATCATCAGTAGGGTAATTCACCAGGAATTGTGTCCTTCCCATTTTCTATAAGGTACTATACATCCACTTGAATTTTTTCCTTTCCCTAACTGACATGTCCTGCTATCTCAAACTCACCTTCTCTGCCCCAGCTGTTCAGAACTTTGTGCTTTTTATTCAACTAGCACTGGTCATTCTCTCAGCTTGAAATTCTCTTCCCCAGAGGTACTGGATGCTCCTCCTCATTACTTTCACAGCTGTCCTCCCTCACTACCTTCATGTGTTGAAAGAATGACCTAGTCTCCATGAGGACTCCTGTCTACCTGTTTTACAATATATCTGGCTTATTACAATATCTCATGAAAATTCATTAAATGATTGAGTCTTATTTTGCAGAAATACTTTTCATCATCACATTATCAATCATTTCTATCATCAACTGAAAATTTAGAAAAGCACAAATGAATTTTCTAAGAATTTTTAGTTATTAATATTACTATATGGAATTAATCATACTAAGAAAATAATTGATGAGTTTGAGTAGAGATTGTCATATCAGCATTACAGAGGTGCAACTTTTCAGTTTCCATATATGCAACATGATGAAGTGGTCAGACAAAGTAAAGGTAATCTAGTTTGGTCCTCTCATTTATGGGCAAAGCATTTAAGACATATTCAAGTTGGGAAAGGCCCAAGACAAAGACAGATAAGCACTGTTATTATAACTGAGTGGTCAATACAAGAACTCAGTTCACTAATTACTGATCTAGTGTTCCCTATATTGATACAGAATGTACCAAGTCTTCTGTTGTGTATTTAATAATATATTAAATTGCTTCAATACAATACATAGCATTTATACAAACACCCATCCAACTCTGACACTTCAATAGTAAGTAACCATTTGAAAAATAAAAACAAAACTTAAATGAACGATTTGCCTTAATGAATACAATAACTAACCTTCCTTTTTTCCCTAATGCATACTTTTTTAAAATGCATGTTGATTAGTACCAAAAGGGAAATTTTATTTTACTTATTATAAATGAGCACAATCTACCCCTGCCTAATTTAATGCCTTACCTACATAACAATCCAAAGAGAGTTGCCCAACACCTCTAGAGGTCTCAGAATAAATGGGGCAGGGTTGGGGAGTGGAAGAATGTTGGATTAAGTTTTTTCATTGGAGGAAAAATTCCCCAAAATGTTTCCTCTTCACTGTACTATGAGTGACCTAAATTAATAATCTCTCTCCATACGGTTCATCTATTCTAAACACTCTCACTGAATTCCAACTATACTGAAAAGGTGTGCATCTGTTGGAGAGGAAGATAATCTGTCACCTGTGAAGACTTAGCCCCACACAGGGAGCTCTCTCTACAAACAGCTTCAGCCTTGGACAACAGTGTCAATGGTAAATAAGAGATTTTAATAATAAGTATGATCTTATTATTATACTTCACTACATAAAAATGAAAGGTATGGTACAGGCCAATAAATAATGTAAGTATTTTTTTACACTTTTTGGTTTATAGAGTGCTACTTCATAGTTATCTTTTGGTAATGCAACTTTAGATTTTTTTTTTAATGAAGACTTGGCTTATTTAATAAAAAAAAAAGAGAGAGGAATGATAGTTACCAGAGATTGGGAGGGGAGAGGGAGAGAAGGATGAAGAAAGATTAGTTGATGGGTTCGAAATTAGGTAGGAGACAGTTCTGGCATGGTATTGCACAGTATAGTGGTTATAAATAACAATAGAAGGAAGAATTTTGAATGTTTTCACCACAAAGAAATGATATGCTTACTCTGATTTGAACATTATAAAATGTATACATGTACCAAAACACCACATGATACTCCATAATTATGCACAATTTTTATGTCAATTAAAGAAAAAATTAAAAAGAATGATCCCAAAGACCCCCATCAAGTCTATGAAATGCAAATTTAAATCTATCTCTGATAGTGCTTCACCTAATAATAACTTCTAATTTGCACATGTCAAATCACCTGCACAAACTTTCCAGGAACCTCCACAGACATCAGGGGGACTATTTCACACACCTTGGAATAAGTTTCAGCTCTAACTCATATTGGTGTTTTCTGGGTCATCTTCGAATTCTAAAAGTCCATCTATTTCTCTTTCTTTTAAAGTTTCAGAAGTTAATTTATTTTCTACTTGTAATATAGGGAACAAAAAATTATTTTTTTAAATAAAAAGTAGAAATGTAAATGAGAATAGAATAAAAGTTAACTACTTAATATTTCATTTTATCAAATGAATTTGGAATTACAATAATGTTCCATTTTTAGACAATCATAATCATGAATAAATATTCTGGATACATGTTAGAGATTACTGATTGAGTGATAGTCTGGCAGCTAGAAAAATCTTATTTTACTTTGAACCCTTAGTTTATGTGTTAAAAGGATATAGCTTACTGTGTGTTCATGAGAAAATGCTAATATTTCAAATATGAATACAACCGTCATGGCAAAAAGATTAGTGCGACAGACCACCACAACATTCTAGACTTGAAAATTCCAAGCATTCTTTGTTCACCGCTAAAAAGTTTTCAAATTATTTAATCACAGAACATTCCTGGAGGAAATGATAAAACTTTTATTGAGCCTTGGGAACTCAAATACATCTTTTACCCTACCAGACTTAACACCATCAGCAAGTGTAGATTCTAAGTTTCAATTGTATATTTTTATCCTATTCCAAATCTAGTTATTGTGTCATAAACATCTCTAAATCATCAGCATTCTGTTTGTCCTACAGACTTTATAGTCACATAACTGTTAAACACCATTAATTATTTGCAAACTATCAAATTTTGATCTGTCAATTCATATGAATCACCACATAAATTCTGGTGTTTATCATTTTTATATGGGAGTTATTGACTTACACTGGCTTCCTTGATATCACCTTTTCCTTCCCACAACTTACGTGTGCAGTCATAGAAAGGGTTTCCTAAATGACTGCACTAATTATGCTCCTTTTTGTACATTTTCAATGGTTTCTTACCAATCATTAAAAATGCCAAATGCTTTGGTTAACATCTAACATTCTGCACAATTTGGCTTCAATGTATTTTCTGCTAAGGTTAATGATTTTTAAAATAAACTTGAATACTTGCAATATTGCATAAAAATTGAAAAGATACTACAGAAAGTTCTAAGTACCTCACACCTTGGTTAGCCCTATTATTAACATCTTTACATTCATCGCAATAATGACAGTACTGATTCTTCATTATTAACTACAGTTCCTACTTTATTCAGAGTTCTATATTTATTAACAGATTCTTTTTCTGTTTGAAGACCCCATCCAGGGTCTCACTCCTCAATTTTTTTAATCTATATGAATGGAATAAAATGTGATCCTACAATCCCCAATATCTACAGATATAATGTATTTTTAACCTACTTAATTTTTATAGCCAAATCTCATGTATTATCACTGAAATTCACAGGGCAAATCTAAGTATTCTTTTAGGCGTGTGTTTATCATTGGCAAAACATCAAACTAGATGTTGTTCCAACAGTTTTGAATAACACATGTGTTGGAGTGGCATAAGCAAGAAATCAGGAATTAAGTTGGTTTGGGGCACGATTTCATCATTTTGTGCCTTATTGTGTGTCAAGCACAAATAACTGTTCAATCAGTTAATGCAAACTAAATTTGAGAACGCAGAAAAGAATGTACACCACATTGAAGAATCAGCAATGCTTCATAAATAAGCACGATTATTACTGGATAGATTTTTTACCTTGTCCAATATTTTAAATAGATAATGCATTAAGCACATAAGCATAATTATAAGGGGATATTTACAGTACCAAGGAAACAAATTACTTCTAATCTCCCTCAAATAAATTAGAAAGAAATTTTAGATAACATATTAATTACTATCTATCATATCTATTCATCTTTGCAGGTTGCAGTAAGGATTTATATGGCAACATACTATTGACTCAATTTGAATTTCAGCATGACGTTGAATCAAAGCAAGTAAAAATCTGACTTCTTTTTAAAGTTATTCATGATGCAGCTAAATTCCCCCTAAGGTAGAATTAAAGACTATGTTGTATTATTAAAGTGAATTTGAGTAGTTTGACATTATTGAACTGACATCAGAGAAAAACTTGTTACATCTAAAGAAAGTAATAACAATCCAGGAAACAATGATGGCACTAGCAAATATGTCAAATTTTTAAGTGAAGAGAAAATACATAAGTAACAAACATACTCATATTAATGTACATATTTATATTTCCAACTCCATAATTCTAAAACTAATGAGATATGTAATACTTAACCTCTATTTTAAAAAGCATAATATATACTCAATATCAAGCAAATAATATGACTTTTTAAAACTGTTTTTTTTCTTCACTCTTTTCAGTATTCAGTATTTTTTAAATGTGGGTTAATAAAATATTGTCATGTGAACACAAAAATAAGCAAGTTGATAAATAATGGTTTTTGAATACACTTGTCCTAATAAGTTTATGTGCCAATCCATTATTACATATTGTTTATATAGTTTTCAATTTCAGAAACAAATCTCTAGCAACCTGGTATAATTTCCATGCACAATTACAATACATTTGAAAAGTAATGTATCTGGTAAAGTTAGTAGGCTAAATGTAATTTAAAAATTTTTAAAAAGCTTTGCCATGCAGACTTTAAAGTTATGTGTGTGTACGTGTGTATACAAAACATCACATATATTATATAAATGTGTGTGTGAGTATAATATAGAAAATATGGTTTAAAAATCAAACATAAAAAGTTGAAGTTACATCTCATTAAAACAAATCTAAGAGAACATTTATTTCCTAACTTTTGGGGCTTTACATAAGGAAAATTCTTGCAAAAATATAGTGTTGGTGTCCTCTGTAAAATATAAGGAAGAAAACTGGAAAATTTTGGACCCTGGAGAGTTTCTACTTTAACATTTTTATTTTAAATAGATGTTCTCCAAGGGATTACATTGTGTCCTGAAAGGTACACTTACCCCTCTCTCTTTAGAAACTTTTTAATAAATGAGTACTTTTCTTTATTTCTTTTCTTAGTGATGTTTTATTAGCCCTTTTGGCAAATCTTTCATTTCTTCACCACATCCCTGTAGCTTTAGATGGACTTACATAAACTGATGTTTTATAAAATCAGTATTCATGTGGTTGCCTATATCAGTCTAACAGTGGTCCACTTTATGCTTTGAATATATCCCTTGCTGCTCTGCCACTAGGACTTATTTTTTTCTTAAAGTACATTTCTTTCTCTACTTCTCTCCCTCCTTCTCCCTAATCTCTTCCTCTCCTTAATCCCTGGAAACAGGATTACCTTTCTTTCTCATCCTAGGCAGAGCTACCTGTCCTTGAGCACTCACCCACCACAGGAACTAAGTAATATTCAGACTTGGGAATGTTCCCAGAAGAGCTAAAAAATGACTATCTCCCAAATTAACAATGAATTAAAACTCTGGACAGAAAACACTTGGAATGTAGCCTTTGATTCCCCTCTTTTAAAACTCTCTGTTCTCAGAGAATCACAGCCTCTGAGATAGGAGCACCCTGTTTCCCCTTTGCTAGAAAAGCAATAAAACTGCTTTTTCCTTTTTTCTCAAAACCATGTGTTCATTATTGAATGGGCACTGGGGACAAGGACCAAGCTTTCAGTAACATCAGTATTTCACAAATAAGTGAATACTACTATCTGGCTTTTCAAATTTAATTATTTCATTGCAAATATGTCTTCTGGGTCCAGTAATATGAAGTGCTACTTCTGAGTCCTGTGGCATCTTTACCAGCTTCACCTCAGGTTCTTCACTGCATTTACTCACAGGATAAGCTTTTATTTTGCTTATTTGTCTCCTGTGTTTCATCATATTGTCAACTTGATTCACTATTTTCCTGAATGTGTCAGTTTACTACTTGCTTTTTTTGTGTACATACTTATAAAATCCAATATTAGTTATAGACACTCAAAATCTAACTCAAATTTATTCATCTCTCCCTTGATATCACACTATATTCTTGAACATCTAGTCTCACATTTCAAGTGGAGCAGTCACATGTTTCAAAATGGATTATACACACTTTCACACTGTCTCATTTCTCTCTTCACTCTTCCTGTACAATCATTTGCTTTCTCTGCATGCCATTTTTGCCTGCCAATACTATTCCATAGCCCAGCAGTGTTGTTAAAAACCTCTTGGTAGTTCTGAATACCGAAAAATTATGACAACCCTTTCATACTGTCTATCAGAAGGTTAAGGCCTTTCTTCCCCAAATGTGATCAGCTCCATGGCTCCCTTGTATCTATCACTTAGAAGGGTTAGTACTTCATTTTTCTTACATCATTGTGAAATAATAAGACCCATGAAAATAGAATTATATATCCTAAGTTAAAATTTTAACATAGCCACAAAAAATATTGGTGGCCTTAGACTAATCAGTTCCTCTATTTAAAATGGAAATAGTTAATACCTACCTTATTAAAATCATGTATGTCAAGTGAGAAAATTTAGGTAAATGTGCATAATTCAGTTCCTTGCAATGTCATCACATGTTGGATGCCTAACAACTGGCTTCCCTAAAGGGTAAAGATTAGTTCAATACCATGACCTTTACCTGATCAAGATTCTTTATCATTTTCTCAATGACTTAGATTCTCCAAAATCTTCTCATCCCCTGGTGTTAATCTTTGATAAATTTTTCTCTCTTTTTCAAAAGATCATTGGGGATACACTGGATAGTACAGCAAGTATACCTTTCCCCTCTGCCACTTGCACATTATTGGGAAGGCTAGTTAGTGCAAAAAGATCTCAGTGCTAGAAGTCTCTATCTTAAAAAAAAAAAAAAAAAAAAAAAAACCAGAAGAAAATGGAGAAAGGAAGGAAGGGAAGGGACAGAAAATGAAGACAAAAGGAATGTGGAGGGAGGGTAGGAGGGGAAAGAAAGTCTACACAGCTATAGTGAAGTGAGCAAGCCTGGTGACTCAGAAGACCAACTCTGAAAGTTCAGATTATTTTTATAAATCTCTGTGGAAGTCACTTTAGGGTTTTCATTAGAGGAGGAATGATTAATCTACATCTGTATGAGATGACTCTCTTGCTAATGGTTGGTGATTTAGATAATAGTGAACAAGGACCACCCTGAGGATACTGTGACCAGAAAGGGCCCCAGACTTGGCAGAGGGAAGACTTTGAAGTGGAATTGGGAAGAAGTAACAATTGGAGTTAAGGGTAGATTTTGGAATTAAGGGAAAAAAAAAAAAAAAAGGAGGAATTCTTTTGTTTCTGACTGAAGACTAGGTGGATTGCAGGATTATCTGAAGGATGCTGGCTGGGAGACCTTGGGGAAGAAATGGAGATAAGTACTGGCAAGTTTGGGTGGGGAAAAATAAATTGAATGGAATTTAAACAAGAGTCTTTTTGCTCCAATTTAATTGCATGAAAACTTAGATCAAGTACCTAGGGAACTGTGAAATGTTTTAAGATTATAGGGGAACTCTCGCATATTATAGATTCTCAATATAGTAGAGTGAACTTTGTTTATATAACATAAATATCTCTGAATAGTCTAGAATAGTTCTAATTGTACCATTAATGCTAGAACTTAAATATAAACAAAAGTAATTTTACATATTGTTCCAAATTAGCAGAACTACCACTGTGACAAATTTAAGAGGCACTGAATGAAAAGACAGAACATAAATTTAAAATTGTCTTCTTATATCCTGTTTTACCAGTGGTTACACATTAATAAGTTTAGGTCTCTTAAATGAATCTGATGCTTAGGAGTATATAGAAATTAAACTATTTTAATGAGTTAACATGGAGTTATTTGGTGCATTCTGCTCATTTTTTATAACACCTTCTAGAGTTAACAGAAAAACAGTAGTCATTCTGAGTGAAGGTCAGTAGACCATACAAATATCAAACAAAAAGTCAACCAGCGAACCAACAAACAAAAAAATTCAAGATATAAATCTCATTATTAAGTACTAAGCAAAATAAGACAAAATAATAATAAAAATGATAATAAGAATTAGTCAGATAACTATGTGGTCCTGAAGTACCCTTCATAAATCTAGATACGTAGAAATAAAGTATCAAATTTAATTCTTTCAAAAGTAACATACTAGGGCTTGGGTTGTGGTTCAGTGGTAGAGGGCTTGCCTAGCATGTGTGAGGCACTGGGTTTGAGTCTCAGCACTACATATACATAAATGAATAAAAATAAAGGCCTATCAACATCTTAATTTTTTTTTTAAAAAAAGTAACATACCATATTTTCAATTTTGAAATTCTTTTCAACTTAGTATAACTGCCCTGCAAACTCTCCTTTGCACATTATTATTGAAGACTGTAAATAAGCAAAGGGACAAGAATGGAAAGAGTACAGACATGACATCAGACAGGTAACCAATGCACTGCTGAGGACATCAACATAAGCAAGTTACGTCAGACCTCAAATGCTCAAGTTTTTCATTTATCAAAGGTGAAAACAGTTATCATATATTCAGCTGAGGACAAGTATATTTAAAAATAATTGTGCAGTGCTGGAAACACAGTAGTTGTTCAATAAACATTTTTGTTTTATTTGTGCTACTGGGGATTGGAGCCAGGGACACTCTACCACTGTGCTATATCCCAACTCTATTTGTTTTTGTTTTGGCATGGAGGTCCCTAAATTTTGGTCTCTAACTTGTGATCCTCCTGCCTCAGCCTCCTGGAGTTGCTAGGATCACAGGTTTGCACCACCACACCCAGTTTGTTGTTTCTTCCTTTAAATTCTCTCTTACTACTGGCTGATATTTTGTTCTCTAATTGAAAAGATTCAACCAGTTTTCCACATATTTACAATCTTTTAACGGTTTCATCAATACCGCTTTTAATGTAGGATTGCTATCTCTGTTGTAAATGAGAATTAAATGGAAAAAATCAACTTTAATCATTATCAACAAAGAGAAATAAATAGTATTTGGAATTGCACAATCTTTCTTCTGAGTTATTGTTTATAGCTCAGAAGCATTTCAATAAAATTCTATAACACAGCAATTATGATATATAAAATTTAAAAAGCATTAAGCAAATCGCTGCCCTTTTGAATCATTTGATGTGGATGGGTATTTTGGCCACTGAGCTCTTTTTATTTCCATGTTTCTGTTGGACTATCATTAATTCATAGTTTTTTAGCTACCTATAGAATAACATAAAAACTTTTAGTACTGCATTCAAGGACTTTCATAATCTGACCCAATGAATTGCTTCATTCCAATTTATTTCCATTATAACTCCATTCTCCCTTCTGATTCCAATAAAAAATAGCTTTATTTATTTGCCATTCCTGAGTTATGCCATGACTTGCCACATCTCTAGTTCTCTGGTGATATGATTATCCCATCTTTGAATATTCAATTCACCTTCATCTAGAAATCCTACTTTACTCTTAAGGCTCTATTAAAAATCTTACCTGATTTGTGAAGTTATTTTCTATTGATTTCTCTTGTAGAATTTATTTTGTTTATGCACATAAGACAGTATTTATCTAATGGAATTACAGCTAAACAGAGGGTTGACAACGCAGATGAAACACCTTGCAGGCACAGAGTGTCATATACATGAGTGCTAAAGTAATATGCACTGAATTAATTTATTCATGTATTAATTCATAGTAATAAGATCTACCCCTGAGCAAAAGTCACAATATTTCCTCATCAGTAAACAAAAATTCCAGATTCATGTTTACTTAAGATTCCATCTATCGTCTACTGTTTTCTAACTGTGAAGAGTAATCTTTACAGAAATCATTAAGTGATTTTTTTTTACACATTAAAAGTTTTAAGGACTTCTTGCTTCTTACCTGAAATCTTAAGGTACTGCTAGCTTTTAAGGGTAACAGGTCAGATGTCTATATAAATGAATTAAGTAATAAATATAGTAATTAAAATTAAGAAGGAAATGACTGAGGACAAAAAAGAAGTGGAACAATTTTCATCCTGCAATATGAATTTCAAAACCTCAAGGAAAATAAAATCCAGAAGAGACAAATCAATTTCCATAAAACACATATTTGGTTTCAAAAATAAACTCTGTATCAGGGTGGGGGTGCCTTTCTTATTAGTCTACGAATCCTGAAACTGCTACTCAAAATGATCCTATGCTGTGAATAACATTTCAAATTGTCAAGAAAACATTTCAGCTTCCAAAGTCAGTATTTATTATATTGAAACTATTACACGGTGATAGATTACTTTTCCTATATTCAGTATGAAGCAAAATTTCATAGGCTACCAGATTAAATAATTTTACTTTTTCACTTGGTGGTAGACAACATTTTCATTATACTACTCCTTGAGTCATCATTACAACTTATGTCAGAAATTTAAGGAACAAAATAGTATAATGTGCAAATTAAGAACAAATCAACTTATTCCTTTTCCCTAAATTTAAAACTTTTTAAAAGAGCAGTCACAAAAGTGACCTGAAGTGACATAAGCTATTGACTAACTGTTGATGGGTTTGAATTGGGATACAACCACTGATTCCAGAAGGGATACTACATGATACATGTAGACGCATCACATAACCTAAGATAGGAAAAAAATTTAATTCTGGAAGACATTCTATTCTAAGAATTGTAACTCTATATATCATAACATCAGCTTTCAAAAATTCATGAGGCCTATGAGATTGAAAAGGAAGAACTGATTTTAATATGTTAATATATTTGGTTTGATTTATTATATTTTCTTATTTCTTAACTTTTTACCAGCTATAAATAAGAAATAATGGCTACATCTGTTTTTGACAGACATATGCCTCATGGTAAACTATGGTGGTAAATTCCTGAGCTTCTCTGGCTTTTTACATATCTGAGTGTCATTTGTATAAAAAGTGTTTATATGCAATAAGAGAATGATGAACTTCACCTTGCACTTTATAAAGAAGAGTTGGAGACACCTCTAAGAAACTCCTGATAATTATTTTCCCCTTATCTCCACATTGTTATTTATCCTTTCAAATTTATTTCTCTTATCTATCCCTTACAGAGAAAGTTTACTTTAAAGTTATCATCCTCATAATGCTAAGGTAAGTATCCTTTGTCTAGTTCAATCCTTCAATATTTCCTTCCATTTGGGTCACTTGCTTTAGTATATTGATGTTCAGGTGCTTTAAATAATCAGAGCAATCCATAACACCATCTTCTTAGCTGTTTTCCCCAACCTCCTTTCTCTTCTCCATTATTTGAAAGTCTTGAAAGGGCAGGGAACCTATCTCTAATTCTAAACAAAATTCTAGGAAATATCATTTGGAAAATTATTTTCTTTTTAAATTTTTTATTCCTTGCTCTTAACTCCTCTCATTGAAATCAAGTGATGTGTTAGCATCTGACTGCATAACATCCCTTGAGCCTCATTTCCTTGGTGTTCTCTAAAGAGGCAACATTGTTTCTTCTTGGCTGTCTTTGACCCTGTGATAAAACAGCTTTTTGAGCCCTCCCCTTCCTTATTAACTATTCCTTTCCTGGTTTTGATAACTCTTCTTCTTCCTTCTTTCTTCTTCTTATTGGCCATTCTCTCCTGGATATATCGAACTATTCATTATCCCTCAATTTCATATGTACTTTTTGTATCTATGATTGTGTTTAGGCTATTCAGTTTCTTCTTTCAGAGTACAAATCCTGTTCATCTATTATGTCATACCTCAAATTTCATTTCTCAAGAGATCTTCATTGGACAAGTATCAGTATTCTATCCCTCCTATGAAAGCATCAGATTTCTTTACCTAAACTTAAATAATGACACACCATTTCTACTTTTTTTTAGTTCTTTATTTGCCTTACTATACTATAAGTTCCTTGAAAAAAGTTTTCATGATTCCAGGGAGGGTTTACCACGCAATTGAATCCTCACTAGAATGTAGGTTCCCTGAGAGCAGGAATATTTATTTCACTTAGTATTCCACCCTTAACATTTGGAATAGTGCCTCTGACAAATAGCAAGAACCCAATAAGTGTTTGTTGAGCAAATATTCACTATAATCAATAAGATGGTCCCATGTTCATAATAAATATTTAACAAGGAATTAGTTAAAAATCTAAAACTGTTCCAAGTGGAGGTTTCTTTCTTAAAAATAGTGAATTACACACCTTTACTACTGATGTCTAGTTGCACATTTGAAAGTATCCTCAGAATTTGTCAGTCATTAAGTAGAACCAGCATAGTATCATTTTGTTTCAGACAAAATTATCTTGCTAATATATTGATTTAATTTGACTATCGATTGTATTTGGCTGACAATGAAAAAAAAAACTGTCTCTTTTAGTCAAATAACTCATTTAGAGGTTTTCAGATTTTGGATTCACACAGAACATACTACGAATGTTTTTTAAACAGGTTGAAATATTAAACTTTTCTTCCCAACTTTCAACTATTGTGTTCTGTAGGATTTTGTCATGGTCCTTATTTATTTTTTCTTTGTTTTCTTTCTTATCAATTTTCTTGGATTAAAGTAAAATTTATGTCAGTGATTTCCAAAGGTAGACATCCAACATTTCTGGTAGTCACAGTGTAAATGACAGGTGCCTCTTCTGATACTTCCACATGGGTGCCTCAGACAGGTCTAATTAACAAGTTTAATTCTAAATTCTTCTATTAATGACCAAGTATTTTCTAATTGTATTCTCCCTGCAGTGACCTCACCATGTCTTCACCACATTAATAAAGTGAACCACTATCTACTTAAAGAATTCACGCTCCTAAGAATTAATAACACATCATTTTATACTGTTTCCAAATATTTTCAAAGATCTGAAAATGTTTTTTATTTGCTGTTGTTTTCCTAGTATCTCTGAAAGATAACAGTTCAAGTGATCCATATTACTGATTCATTTCAAGTATAAAATAAGTATTGATCATTTAAGAAAAATTAACACATGAATGAAAATTTTATCTTTCATTTTATATACAGCATCTAAAATGTAAAATGTTAAATAATTCAAGTGTTATTTCATTTATGAACATCAAGTCATTTTTCCCTCTTAGAATTCCTCATTCCTAAATCAATTTCAAGTAAAATACTAACCAATTCATTATAACTATCAGTAGCGGTATATACCTAAATGCATTTTAAATTTTTTACTTAGTTTATTCCTGCTACCTCATCATAACTCTAGGTCTCATTTTTCCCTGCCTGGGACTACTTTCCCTTGCTTTCTAATGGTATTACTGTCTGCCTAGGTGTTGTCAGAAAAATCATCTCTTTAAGATCAAAGCTTGAACTGTTACCTCCCTAACTCCTCCAGCAATTCCCTATCACACTTCACTTCACTGGACTTCCAGTTGTGTCCCTAGTCCCACATCTGTCATTCCTAGTCTCATGTAGCAGTACTCATCTGCTCCTATAAGCAACTTGCCACACATTGCTTCATTTCATCTGTGTTTCTGAGAACGCCCTGTCATCTTCTTTTCTCCAACTTCATTTGACCAAGTGAGCAAAAGGATCTGCTCAGATATCTTCTAAGCCAAAAATATTATTCAATACCCTAACTCTGGGCTGGATTTTCTTTTTCGTGACTCTATTATTCGTGTGGACTTGTTTCACTGCACTGACCTCACAGTTTACATGTCAAATTCTCTTACTACATGGTGAATTCCTTGACCCTGTCTGTGCCTTAGCTCAAGTCTATATCCATGAGCACAGTCATTTGTTAAAAGAATGTTTGAATAAGTAAATAAATATTAAGTGATTGAAAATCTCTTCTGCCACCCCATTCTCAATGTGCTAAACGGTCAAGGACCAACAAGTAGAAGTACAGATAATGTGCTCAGATTGAACAAATAATACTATCCTCGTGTTTGGTGATAAATAGCACAGTAGTATCAATAACTACATCTGGAATTATATATTTTATTGTACTCTTAGAGATTTTATTCAATATTTGTTATAGAATCAAGAATTAAGTTCTTCATCATGACTACTTACATAGTCAGATTCATAAGGAAACAAAAGGTGCTGTACAGATCTGACGTGCCTGTTTAGAGACCTGGAGGTCTCAATTGTGTGCTATAGGAAAGGCATGGTAGGATAGAAGGAGATTTAAACTAGACATTTATAAACCCAGAACCAACCTTACCTCTGCCACTAACTTAAGACTCTGGAATCTGTTTTCTTACCTGCAAAATGAAAGATTCAAAGTTCCTTCTTAACTGAATATTCTGTAATACCGCTTTCAAAAGAACAGAGAACTTCCAATATTGAAGCATGCTATCAAAGTGAAATAAATATATAATTTCTTGGGGAAGCTTTAGACCTTTAAATTACCAAAATTATTTTCTCACAGTTCTTAATAGATGGGTTGATTATTATACCAAACATTTGTAATTTATAGGCACCCTTTTAATTTCTTAAGTTTGCACTTAATATTAGTAAAAAGATTTTATTTAAAAGTATTTTCATTACAGAAGTTAAAGTTATTTGGGTTGTATTGGGATATTTGAGAGGTACAATACCTTTAAGGAAGGGAAGGGTGCTCTTTGATACTCTGAGAAATAATGTCCCAACATTCCTAATTGGAATGTTTAACAAAATTTATTGATATGTCTATTAAAGGAAGACAGTTTCCCAAATTCCATCAACTCTGTAGTAAATCATTCAACACTTTTTCAGTGGTTTTACAATGAACAGAAGATTTGAGAGTGATAATATCTCTTTCTTCATTATACCAGCAGCTAGATTCTAGAAGCAGATGTTTGCACATGAGAAAAAGAGATGTCACTGAAACTATTAAAGTGAACTAAGGGGATAGTTGTGAAGTTTAATAAGCAAAAAAAACTAATGCTGCTTTTAGTTTGGAGAATACTTTATCCAGTAAAGTGTATGGCCGACTGAATTCTGAAATTCCTAAAAGATAGCACAGGAATGTGGGAATATTGATACTTAAGTGTTTTTAGGTAAATCCAGTCTAATAAAAATATACCATGTTTGAAATAATACAAATTCTTGGCAAATAATATAATTCCTCAGATGTTATTTATATGAATTATAAATTATCAATACCTTCAAACATTTGTAAAGTATTTTCTCTTACATTAAATATTCAATAATTTTTTTTAATTCCCTGTATATGACAGTAATTTGGCTTGTGAACTCCATAAGTGACAATAGTTACACGATTCCAGAGTTTGGTAGAGATTCTAAGCTTCATTCTTTCAAATCTCTCCATAGTTCACTGTGTAATGACTATGATTTCAACATATTTCTCCTTATAATGGTCAATTTCTTTCATGAGACCTATTTGTTATTCACAAATTTATCACAACATTTCTTTTAAAAAATTGTATCAGAGATTGGCCAGTGACTGCTAAGAGGATGCATGTAGTCATCACCTTCTTCTTCTTGCTCATAAGGAAGTGCTTTGGCTGCTGCCTGCTCTGGGAGGTATAGAAAAAGGAAGCCTTGATAGGAAGGGTCCAAACTGCCCGGATCATAATGAGGAAATATAACACAGAGCAGAAAAGCTCGAGAACATGCAAATATTATCCTATTATTCCGAGTTAGTTCTAGAGAAAATTGCAAAGAATGTCAAGTGTGTGTTCAGCCCCTTAGTACTCTGGCTCAGTACTTCCTCCCCAAATCTGCATGTGTGGTTTTGGACTCACCCAGTACACAAGATCCTAACTCCTATTCTCTAACTTCCCTACTACGGGTTTCTTCAACAGCTCTTTCTGGTGAAGTTCAGACTGTGGGAATTTTCTTAAACTGTTTCCTTTCTATATACAAGTAGAAATATGTTGAAATCGCAGTCATTACACAGTGAACTATGGAGAGATTTGAAGGAATGAAGCTTAGAATCTCTACCAAACTCTGGAATCATGTAACTGTTGTCACTTATGGAGTTCATAAGCCAAATTTAAATACTGACTTACTGGGAAAAAAACATACTGCGATAAAAAAGATCAACTGGCTTTAATTCTGTAGTTTTCTATAAGACACTCTAGGAAGACAGGAAATTAAGAAATTTAGCTTTAAAGTTGGAATTAATGATAGCAAACTAGGGTTACTTGCTTGGTATTCTGCTCTTAATTTTCCATGGAATTTTTAAAAGTTACATTTTAATCAAGGGTTGTACTGTGAAATGCTTTTGACCAAAATACAATTTAAGAAGTTATACATTCTAACAGTAGAAAAAGGATATGGAAGTCACAGAATGAAATATAAAAAATGCAAATTGTAAGGCAGTTAAATAAAATGAGAAATGAGAAAGAATTTGAATGGAATCAATACCTAGGAAGCAAAAAATTCTGGAATTCAGTCACAGGGGAAAGGGACTGACAGTAGCTACTAGAGGCCTTAAACTTGGTAGTGTTCCCATGGCCAACTCAGGAATAAGTTGTCAATAAAATTACAATGTACAGTTCTATTTCACTAGCTTCTGTCATTAAGGACTTGGTTTCAGTCATTTATAAAGATATTAGAAGGACTGATCATTCTTGGAAAAGCGAGAACTTTCACTTGGTCACCAATAAGATCAGAAAATTACTGGTAAGCATTTATGAAGATGCACATTTATTATTTGGGAATCAATGGAGACTATAGGATTTTAGGGAATGCTTATTAAATCTTTTGGAATGAAAAAGTTATTGCTAGCATTTAAAATCATTCACAAGGCTTCTAGTGGGTAGAATTCAAAGGTACAGTACTTCCTTATAGAAGTCAAAGTGTGAATAATATTCTGCAGCATAAAAAGTAAGTTAGCTTCAAAACCTCTTGAGTTTTATTCTTTATAAATCTGTATGTTTTTCTTCTTTACAAAAATAGCATTATATGTACTTTTATTAGTTTTTATATCAGATTTTCTTATTCTAAAATACAAAATCAGTAAAATAAGAGCAAGTACAGGTTTGATCAATTTTGTATGCCTTTTTTTGATAGGACAATGGCATATTAAGCATAAATATATATTTACCTTTATTTTCAAATAATGTGATATTCAAGTTCCAGAATCTTTATCTATCTTCTATCTATCTGTCTGTCACTTATCTATCCACCCACCTATCCATTCATCTACTTACCTACAATATTTGATAAAGGATGCACAGAAGGTGAAAAAAACAGTACACAAAAATGCAATCAAATAGAGAGAAACTAAGTACATTCTTGAGAATTTTTTTCATTCTACTTGAAAACCCTACATAACCTCTATCTACTACAGGGTTTATTAACATGAAATCCTTAAAGCTATTGTCTGCTACAGTATAGCACTTGGCACCTTCAGTTAGCTGCTGAATCCTTTCAAATATTTTTGCTAAAATAATGGGTAATACATACCAGTGCTGTGTATCTGGACTTATTAAGCTGGTAATAGCAAAAATACACAACTCTGAGGAACAGAACAAATGTGAAAAAATAACTCAAAGAGAAGAAAAAAAGTAACATTTGAGTTAATAAAATAAAAATCTCAAGGGGCCTAAGTCATTTCCAGAGAAAAACTACTATTAGCAAAGAAAGCACCATTGATAACATGAAAATTATTTTTAGAATTTATTTGAATTGTGAAAGAGTGATAAACTGGTTTCTTTTTAATTAACTCATCGTTTCTTTTTTTTTTTTAAGGAGGAAATTTACTTTTGTTTCCTAGGATATTTTTGAAAGTACTAAAAATTAGGATCTAACATTTGAAATGTACATGAAATAATTATTTGGATATGGCTGTCACAGTCTCTTATCTGTAAAGGAAGCTGTTCTTTTTATGTGTGCGCTGAAATTAGCGTGGCCTTGCTTGTCATCATGCTTTTCAAATAAACTAACAAAATGTATTGACCAAGAAAATAGTTGCATGCTTCTTCAACATTTTACATTTATTTCTGAGTAAACTGCTCATTATGCAAATAGCATAAATCACTGGCCTAAAAGGGTAGGCTCGAATGGCATGTGTTTTGTTGTTGCTCTTCTTCTGTATTTTTTTTTTAAGTTTAAGTCTTCCTTTACTACTTATAACTGCAGAAAAATTTAAAAAGTACTCAAGTCTATTAAATGTGAGAGTAATGGTATTTACCTATCTGTAAATGCTATGAACCGTATAAGGTTTTTAAGTACTGAGCAAAGTACAGTGGATAGACAGTATTTTAACCAATACATATGAGCTATTTTAATTTTGTCCCCTGTGACTTACATGTATTAGCTCAGCTTTTAACTTATTCTTTAATGTTTACTTGATCTCTTGTCACAGCAATGAATTAAAATGGCATTAGATCAAATTCTCCCATTTAGACACAAAGGTACACAGAAAAGACACAAGCTTTGTCCATATTTAGGTCTAGGATTAAACTTCAACCTGCTATGCAAATTAGTAAATTTGAAACAAACTTTACTTTCTTTAGATAAGATAAAAAAACTTTTTAGATATGCTGGTTAAATAAGCTAATGTTGGAATGAAATTTGCCTGTTTATGAAAAGTACTAAGAACTCCATAAATCTCCTCTGAATCTACATAGGAAGACCAAAGAACATAGATACACACATAGATAAAATTGACGAGACAGATGACAAAATGAGATAAAGTAATAGATAAATGAGAGGTAAATAGGGAGATTATGACAGAGATAGATGAAAGATTAGAGACAGAAACAGAGGTTTCTCCTTTCTATTAGCTACATATGGTTACTTGAAAGCAAGATTCAAGTAAAATTTATTTTTGACATTCCTTAAAAGTTTCCATCCTTCCTGATATATTCAAAACACTTGATAAATGTATATCAAAAGTGCATAAATGAAATCAAAGAATAAATCAAGGAAATATTAGTATAGATAGCTTTAAAAATAATATTTTGAAATGGAGGTTAGTTTTTCTTTCCTGTGTAATTGATAGATTACCTAAATCCAATTTCTAGATCCATAATAATTTCCTATATTTATTAAAGGAATTTATGGAAATTATCTGCCTTACAGAATTTCTATTGGCATTCTCATTCTTATACTACCAATTATTTCATGCATGATATTAATTAAAATATAAACCAATGTTGGCCTCTTTTAAAAGAATGATAGCCACTTTCCCAAGAATTAAGTTTTTTATATAAAAATTTAAAAAATAACTTTTTATTATAATATATCTTCAGAAATGAGACTTTCCCTTTTTTTAATAGGGGAAATATCTCAAAGATACTTCTATTAAATATATTAGTGAATGCAAGCAAATCAGAGTTAATATGAATAGCAAAGTTTTCTTTTGTTTTGTTTCTTTTATTTACAGAATTCCTTATAAAAAATATGATAGTACATGCAAACTCTTTACTTACTCTGTGCAGCTTTCTGAATAGTACCTATAAATTACTTTATGCATCATACACATAGTTGGGTCTATCTCATGCTGTGCATTCACAAATCAAGATCCAACAACCCAGTATTTAAAATGTATCTAACAGGACTCTATATATTACAATGTCACAGAGCCACAACTCATTATGACCATATAAGTCATTTCAAGTAAACAACTAAATTTACAGGAACTGTAAATATCAGATATGTATTCATATTTCTTCTGTTAATAATAATTTTGAAAATAGAATTGCATTGTTACATGAAAAGCTTTTATAGTAAAAATCAGGGAAATTGTCATCAGTCTAACACTATTTAGCAAACAAGGCTTTCTGTGAGGTAAACCTTCAAGTAAATTCAGGAAAATTATATTTGTGGAAGATAGAATATAAACATTTATTTCTGTTTTGAATAAATATAATGATTATATATAAACTTTTTAATATATTGGATTATATATGTTTGTACTGAAATTTCAACATGAATTGAAAAATTAACGACTGTACCTACTCAAATATGAGTACAGAATGTACAACAGACAAAAGTTTGCTTTTTATGAATCATCAATCAATAAATAATTTAGAAGCTATGCTCACATGTAGTTTCTTACTCCCAAAACCATGAAATAATAAATATTGAGTATATTTAATATTATATCTACTATTCTAACAAATGCATTTGAAATAATAAAATCTGATTTATATAGCATTCTTTTCATTTTTTACACTAGAACATAAAAACCTGTTCGTAGACTGTTTTTCATATTAGAAATGTCTTAATTTTCTTTCGATGAATCATTAGCAAGTATTTTATTTGTTTGAAACAATAAAAATATAAACATTAATAAATAATATTAAATGAACAAATTAAAGATAGGCTTTTAGAAAATATGTATTTATTGTTATATTTCTTTATATCTCAATGTAGGCCAGTTCCTGTTTATTTGATATCTGTGAAGATTTATAGATGTAAAACAAAACAAAAGAACCCAAACTCTGGGTTAGTTATTATTTGACTCTTGAAACACTTATATGAAGCTAAACTCTGAACTAAAAATAAATCAACACTGATAAGAGATTCAAAATTCTGAGTTTTCATTTCAACTAAAAATCATCCAATTTAGTGATTTTAATATTATAAATTAGTTTATTATAATGTACATATCTAATTAATATTCACCATAATTTCCTTGCTAGCAAAACCCCAAATAGGAAAGGTTAGGAGCTGTCTATGAAATAAGAATGATCTACTTAACTTTGGTCAAGTTCCCATATTAAGAAGATTATCCATGGCCCTTCTTTATCATTGTGACTGTGATATTGAATAGTTGCTTTTTATCTGAGGTAATCGTAGGATTTGCTGTTTCTTTGATCTATTATCAATGGTCTATTCCACCGTGATAAACTGCAACTCTCGGTCTAATAGGTTTATAATGATTGCTTAAGCTTTACACTTTGTAAGCATTGGAAGACTTCACTCACCTTGTTCAAGTGGTTGGCTTTTAGTTGAAGTAGTTTTCATCTTGAGTGCCTCCCTAACAGACATGTCACAGCAGGAGCCTTTGTTAGTGTCTTGGTCACTGTCAGCCTGATCACTGTCCCCGTGCCCACTGTCTCTCAGGCTGGCTCTTTCTGGGTCCTTAAACGTGGAGCTACTGAAATACATATAAAGAAAAAGAAGAGAAAGTGTTGTCTCTACTAGTTTAAATCTGAAGTGTAGTCTCTTGCAAAGCAATTTTGACACGAATGCAAATGGAGAAGCTGAGAAAGTTATTTAATAGGCCTTACCTTTGAACAAACTGCTGCCTGCTGCCCATGTAATTGGGCTCTGCGGGAAAATTGTCTGTCTGTGAAAAAGAAGGAAAAAAATACGTATAGTTGTACACTGGACAAATCTCCTGCAGAGCAACAAGATTTCCTAGTGGAAAAATGATTAATAATTTAAAAATTCCCTTAATCTTCAGATTTGTACATTTTAATTAAATTGGAAATTGCTGACATGTAATTATGTACTCAGAACAATTAAATGATTCCGGTCCACAAATTACCTGTTAAAGTAAACAAAGAGCCTGTCATAACTGGCATTCTCTGTTAGTACCAGGATGGATAACACTGTCTATGTTGTTTCATTGCTTAGATATTAAGATTGAATATTTGTGGGAGGAGTGGGAAAATGACCTAATTTCTCCATATTAAAAGTGTGAATTATTTAATCAACTCATTTTTAAACATAATTACATCATCTGCTGGGATTCTCTGACCTTCTCCAAGTAATATCATTTAAAGTCATCCACTCTTCTATTAAAAAATACAGGGCCTTTACTTCAAATTTTGCCAGAAACATATACAACCATGTCACATGTGGTTGAACTCATCTCTAATTCATTCTCAGTTACATTCCAACTATGGAAATTATATTAATCAATTAAATGGAAATAGGTATCACTTTCTGGTTCTTAAAAACAAAGTAAAAAAAAACAAGAAAAAAAAAAAAACACGTTATTTAAAATATCGAGAGTGAAGACACTGAGAAACCAGGCTTGTTTTTGTGGTTGTTTCTACTGCTTCCAAACTGATGTGGAGGTCTGCCAAAAAGAACTGAATTCTCCTTGTATCATGGAACAGAGTCTTTTGGGAGAAAGAGACTGGATCTTTCATAGATCTCCCTATACTGTACATTCATACACGTTACTTCTTCTTGCAGCTGACACAGTGACAAAGCTTCTCCTGTTTTCTCCATCACTTCATATCACACCATTATGCCCTGAAGCAGCTATGGTTCATACAAGACCATCCAGCATGCAAAGATCAGTGACACGGACCACGCAATTTATGAAGCAGAGGGTCCAAGGTAAGGATTAATGCAACGCAACATGTGCTTTCTTTATAAATAAGTCTGACTTAAAATATGACTATGCGTTTTTCTTTCAATATGACAATTTAACTTATTTGACTCTGTCAACTACTGCTGGAAAAGAAAACACATTAAGAAAAATTACTCGAACTATTATGTAAATTTCATTATTCTCTAGAAGGTTAGTGGTAGAAATATCCCTATGAATTTTTTTTATTTTGCAAGTTTTTTCTTCTTCTTCCTTTCTTTTAAGGCCAAATGACCTTTCTCAAACTACATGCAATGATGAAGGTAAAAAGTGGGATCCATTTCTCACTCCTAAACACTTTAATTAGTATTTGTAGCAGACGTTTTTCATTGACATGTGAACTAGATTCTGGATTCAGTGAAATGTTTTAACTTTTGCTTTTATATTGACAAGCTCTTAACTTTTAATGATAACTTGGTCATCTAGTAAAATTAGTAGTGCTAACCTAAACAGGCGGCAAAAAATGTTTGCTAGAGAATCTAGCCAATTTTTTGACTCAAAATTATTTAGAAATTTTATGTACTTAATACTAGTTTATCCTTTGAATTGGTCAAAAACATGTATACAACCCATCGTTGCTGTTAGTTAAAAGCTAGGCCTTAGTGTCTTAGAATAACACTTCAGGAAGACAAAATCCTGGGGAGTAAGGAGAAAATAAAATTTTAGTCAAGCACAGTAGTGTATGCCTGTAAGCAGCTCAGGAGTCTGAGAAACAAGGATCGCAAGTTCATACAAGCCTCAGCAATGTAGAGAAGCCCTAAGAACTTAACAAGATCCTGTCTCAAATTTAAAAAACAAACAAACAAACAAAACAAAACAAACAAAACAGGGCTGGGAATGTGGTTCAGTGGTTAAGAGCCCCTGGGTTCAGTCTCTGGTACCAAAAATAAATTTTTTTTAAAAAGAATGTCATGTGAAAATGGAAACTCTCGTTAGAAAACAGGCATTCTTACAAATAGTCTTGTGATTTTAATGGAGTCAGTTAGATGAAGTCTAGTAGAATGAGGATCTGTATTCAGTTAGACACTGGGAAAACTTCTCTTATTCTAACAGGGACAATATCTAAAAATGTTTGCAAAAAGATTTATGAAAGAGGAGGAGGCAGTGTGGAGGGAGGAAAATAGGAATCTAGAAAAATCTAAGCTGATTTATGATCACAGAATATTGCAGAGTACAGTTCAAAATTTACAAACTGATAAGTACCAGAGTAATAGAAGTTTAATAATGTCTGCACTCATCCATTAAAGTACACAGGAATGTGAGAGAGTGTGCAAGTGTGTATATAATTAGCATAATGAAATAACCAGTTGGCCCTTAACAAACATACAACCAATTCACTAAAAAAATCACACTGATTTAATATAAAGAGTAACATTTTCATTACCTAGGCTCCAAGGGTGTCTGAAAACTCATTTAAAATAATCTGAATATGAAATAACAGCATTTGCATAGAAAAATGAAAAAGGGAAAAAGCCATATGTATCACAGCATCATTTAATTTAGAAATAGAAGCACTTTCAGATATTTTACAACACTGTACTCTAAAAATTGAGTGCTAGCTTGTACATTTATAATTCTTAAGTCTTGAATTTTAAGTCTTAGAAGAAAATAAAATATGAGATGAGACACTTGTAACTCTTTAGGTCTCAACTGAGTCTTTTAATATGCATATTTATAAAACTTGAAAACTTTATAGTAGTTTATAATAATTAATCACTACAATGTTTTCTTCTCGAACTCTGCTTGGACACAGTGATGTTTAAATCTTATTTCAAAAACACAATATTTGTCATAAAAATTGTGTAAATTGAACTGGTGGGTAGATACAGAAATGTTCTCAAGTATATATTTTTTTTAAAACTTTTGGATTTGATAACCTATTAAATCAATCTCAAAGTCAGGAATCAATGAGACAAAAGTTAATATTTTAAAAAATCTGATTATTTGCTTATAACAATATTATGAAGTAGCATAAACTTGTGCCCTCTGGCTTTGTTGTTGTTTGTTAAAGACAATAAAAATTTAGAGATTCTTTCCTTTTGCACAAAACAAATGTAAGCAAGCAAGCAAACATTTAAATTGAATAAGGTGTGTAGGAATTGACGTTCCTTTGATTATTGTCTATACACATTTCTCTAGTAGTACTCAGCAAATTATAGTACATTTATAAGTGATATTCAAATCAGAATTTTTATTAGCAGTAATCAATAATACACTAATCCTAAAATATGATATTGTCTATAATTTACTCATTCTACTAGCATTCTGAAACACTAACCATAATTTCAAAAACAAATATCCCAAAGAAAGGTTAAAAAAAAAAAAAGTGCATTAGAACAAGACCCTAAGCAAACTAGTAAGGCCCTGTCTAAAAAATATAAAAATAAAAAAGGAATGGGAATGTGGCTCAGTGGTTAAGAGACCATGGGTTCAATCCTGGAACCAAAAAAAAAAAAAAAAAGTGCACTTTTAAAACTAAACCATATTGATAGAAATGGAGAAAACTAATCGTGAAAGTATATTAATTAATATGGACACTTCAATGTGCCTTAAGAAGTTGACCTGAAAGTAGAGGGTAGATGGATTGAAAAGAATTTTTACTATTAAAATATGAAACATAGAAATTTTGAAAAATGTATCAAGCCTTTGATAAAATTCAACATCTATTAATAATACAATTCTCAGCAAATAAAAGAAAAATTTCCCAACTATATAAAGGGCATCTGCAAACAAACACAGCTAGTATCATACTTAATAGTGAAAGATTGAATGCTTTCACCCAGGCAAGGAGGTCCACTCTCACCACTCCTATTCATCATTGTGCTGAACGCCGTACTAAATAAAATAAGGCAAGAAAAATTAATAATGCTCAAACTAATTGGAAAGGAAGAACAAAATGTCCACAGGTAGTGTAACTGTATTTACAGATAATATTATCATTTAGGTGGAAAGTAGTAAGAGCCAAAATAAACAAAACTTCCTGGATCTAATAAATTAATTAAGCAAGATTGATACATTCAAGACCATCACAAAAAAATCAATCATATGTCTAAATTCTAGAATGGACTATGGGAAACCAAAATTTCAAGCAATACATTTATAATAGTTCCCCAAATCAAATACTTAGTGAATAAACATACATTAAAAGAAACTTGTAAATGCAAATGAATTATAATAGCCAAAATAGTTTTGAGAAAGAAGTATGCAGATGAAGAAATCACATCACTCTATTTTGAGACTTACAATTGAAGTGAAACAATTAAGTCAGTCTAGTATTGCCTAAAGAATGGAAACGCAGATCAATAGAACAGAGGAGACTATACAGAAGTCAACCCACACAAATGTGGTCAATTGATTTTTAACAAAGGTGCAAAAACAATTCAATAGATAATCCAGTGGAAATGAATAACAACCTATGCTTTACAATTAACACACACACACACACATTCAAACATGGATCAGAGATCTAAATGCAAAGCATATAAAGAGCTCTCAAAACTAGCAAGGAGAAAAGAAAATCTTGAACTGATACTTTATCACCTAGAATAAGTTGGTGGCACATTAAAAATATTTGTAGTAATTAGCTATTAGAGAAATATAAATTGTAATTTAAATGTAATGTTAGTATGTATCTATGAGATTTGATAATTTAAAAATTAATAATACTAAGTACAGACAAGAATGTGGAATAATTGGAATTCTCAGTATTTAGGTGGAAATGCAAAATAATGCAGCTATGGTGGAAAAAAATTGGGGCACTGTCTTATAAAGGCAAAAATAAATATATCATATAACTCAATAATTCTACTTCCAGGGATTTATCCTATAAAATTAAAATTATGCTCACAAAAACATCTTGTATGTACATATTTACAGGAATTTTCTTTGCTAAAAACTGGAATTAGTCCAGATCTCATTCAACAGGTAAATAAACATACATACATATGTAAAATGAAATACTATTTAGCAATGAAAAAAATACACTCTTGATGCAAAAACTTGAATGAATCTCAGAAGTGTTATGTTCTATGAACAAAGCCAGTCCCCCCAAAATGTATACTACATGATTACATTTATAAGACTTTACAAAAAAGCAAAACAATTATATCAGAGAACAGATTAATCATTACCAAGGGTTAAAGTTGAGGAAATGTATGAGAGCATAAGGAAACTTTTTAGAGTGATATGACTCTTTAGTATCTGCCTGTTTCATGGTATGACACATTTATAAAAACCCACAGAACTATACATCCCCAAAAAGAGTCACTCTATTGTATGCTAATTTAAAAAATAAATGATACCCAAATACATGTAACATGATTATTTGTATCTCATATATGCTGAGGATTTGTCTATCTCATAGAAAATAATACATTTTCTTATTTTTATTTGTCATTTTTATGATTAATACTTGCTAAAACATTTTTTAACATTTATTATGTGCCTAGAACCATGTTTAGCATTATGGTATATTCTGAAAAAGTCATTTCCAATCTAGTCTTTTACATAGTATAAATATGAGATATTGTTAAATGTTGAACAAAAATGAGAAGAACTCCCCAATGTGTATCAAATATTGTATGAAATATATATATATATTATATGACATGGGGAGTGGTAAAAAATGACACCCTAAACATTATTAAGAATAATGCTAACTTTTGGGCTAGAATGTTAAGATATATATGTGTAATGCATTGTTTGGGCATTTGACAAGAAAGTTTATTCAAGAATCAATGGCAAACGGGGAAGAAGGGAAGGGGGGGAATGGGAATAGGAAAGACAGTAGAATGAATCAGACATTACTTTCCTATATTCATATATGAATATACAACCAATGTAATTCCAAAACATGTACAACCAGAGGAATGGGAAGTTATACTCCATATATGTATAACATGTCAAAATACATTTTACAGCCACATATAACTAGTAAAAACAACAACAAAAAATCAGTGGAAGGGGAGGGAGGAGACAGGAAAATGGGATGAAAAAGGGATGCTCATGAACTGAAATAGATTTCGAAGCATGTACGAATTTGTCGGGATAAACCCAACTACTACATATAAGCATAAAGTTCTAATAAAAAAGTAAACAAACAAACAAAAAAGAAAAGAAAAAGTAAAATAATACATTTTCTTAAATATTCTCAATAAAGAGTGTTTCTGAACTTGTCCTTTGAAATGATACCAGGTCAACATATAAAACCTATATGAAAAGTTCATCTTCATTTGAAAATAATACAAATGGATTTGGGATATAAAGATTTATTTAACCCCTCCAGTAAAACCAAGCAACCACTTTATAAAATAGTCACCTTAAATATAAATTATTTAACTCAACTTTTATTTCTTTTAAAGATTATTTTTTCTTGTATGTATCTCCCTATTTACTTAGCCATAAAATAAACGTTTTAAATAAACATTTTAACTGCATTTATTGCAAAGGAGTAGCCAGCTTCCCTTTTAATACAAGAAACAAACAGCTGATCATGGAGAACTGGGATCCATCTTCAGAAAGGATAAGTTTTTAAATGTAGAAAATACCTTGAAAGACTGACTCTGCATTTGGGAGTAATATCATAGCATACTTTTGCAAAAACTCAAAGGACAGGAAATGTAAAATGACCAGCATCTGTGAGGTACTATGTATGCAAATTACTATCAAAATAATTTATAGAATTGGTGATAAAATCAGGATAATAGTATCCAAAATACATGGTTGTATATTTTATATGAGATAATGTATGAAAATTGCTCAGTTAAATAATACAATTTCCATTAGAACTTTTTAAATTTTTTAAATCCTATGTGCAGCACAATAATGATCATGAAATAATAATCAGACAAAAGTGTGGGAAATTTAAAAATGATTCTTGGATTTCTACAAAATGAAATACCTGTGGGATTGAAAAAAAGTAAAGACCTCATCATTTTGAATCTCAATTTTAATGAATTCTAAGAAAGAAATATCTAGTCTTCAAACATGTCCCTGCAAAAGGAAGAGAGAAGAATATGAGCATTTGGAAGCTGCATTCTGTGGTCAGTTTTTACTTTCATACATATTATTTAAGTAAACACTGGAGAATCCAAACTGTGATTAGTGTGATCACACCATGAAAATTAAATTATTAAAAAATAACCTTGATGTTTAATTATCCAGGATTATCTTACTCCAACATTTAGAGAGTCTTGAGACAATCAGAAAACTTCCTATGAAGGAAACAATTTTGACACACATAGTAGCTCTGGCATTTCCAAAATGACCATCAGAGGAACATGGGAGGCAGTGGACTAGAAACTGGTATTTCAGATGTCTTGTGCCTTTCTCTGCTTCTCTACCAGAGAGGAGGCTGAAGGACTGACATCATTCCTCAGACAGATAGGTAAATTCACATTAGGAACAAAGTGTACAAAGGCTATAAAACAACAATATAAAATTCTTAATATCTGAAATCCTGTCAGGAATTACATGGACCAGGCAAATATAACCCATATGTGGGAAGGAAAAAAAAAGAGAGAAAAGTATTAAGAGGGAAATGATAGAACTTAATAAAGAATTTAAAAACCTATTTGAAATGTTAAAAATGTGCTTAGGAATGTGAAAGCAGGACACAGGTGTACATGATCCTTAAATTTTCTATCTTAAATACTTCCCTTGCCTCACCTAAATTTCAACCCTGAAGAAGAGAAATAGAAGATGTTAAAAAGATTCAAAGGAAACTTTTGAAAATGAAAACTGCTTTAGGTTAAAAAAGACTATTAGACTCTGAAGAAACAAAGATGTAACCAGATTCTAGAAACATTTGCCTTAAAATTATATATGATTGCATTTTATGTTTATCTGTATAAGTTTTATGTTTGTGTCAACATCCTCCTTACAAATTTGTAATATACTAGGGAGTGAATGCATATCTATGAAATAAAAAAATGGATCTCCACTGGTTGCAACATAAAAATGAAGGCGGTTTTAATTGTAGATATACTGATCTAGAAGAGAACTTACTAAGATTAAGAAGAAATGAAAAAGTCTTACTCTTTGAAGTCATCATTAAGAGATCAGCTTACCTCACAAACTAATTTCAGGTTGATGTGTAATAAAACAGCTTTGTCTAAAAGTAAATGACTCTAGACACAAGGTTAAATCTTATCATTATGGGTTGAGTTAAATTTGGATGTTCAGGGTTCAGGCATGGGGAGTGTAAGTTTGAAAAATCCCTTTGAACTGGGGACGTACCGTTGATTACATACATGGATGCCATTGGGTTGAAAACAACACAAGTTGAACTTTTCCCTTAATTCAAAGGCACTGCTTTTCACACTGATAACAAGCATTCCTTTTGCAGCAGGCTAAACACAAGGGAGTGTTAAGAGGCAAATAACTCATTTTAAGCCTTTTCATACCGACATTGCTTCTGATAGCTTTGCCTTCAACAGAATATATGGTGTGGTTCTTCCTACATCGCTGAAGTAGGCAAGAGCATTTTAGCCACTACTTATAAAGTTATCTGACAGCACCTATGGCTTTGGAATTTTTAAAGTGCATGAAGTATGGCAATAACTGTATTTATCAGTGGTTTTCAAAATAATACATTTTATACAAGTATAGTGTAGTAGACATATGTGTTGGGTTACTAAAGTCATAATAAAAACATGGGCTAGTCTTACCACATTGAGCAAAAACCAGTATTCTTTTAAATTAAAAAAGGGAACATCCTGTAAACAAAAATTTTGTGATTACTGCTCAATGAATATAACTTAGATCGTTAAGGTGATCTTAAAATCTCTTGCAACTGTTACCTCTTATAAATGTCATTGATAACTTTAATAACTTATGTACCAAAATTTAGTTGTGTAATTTATAAATCCTGAGGAATCATCCTTGGCAAGAGCAAAGAAGATTGAGATAATCAAATGTTAAGATGAATGCTATTTTGTCATCAACAGAACACAAAACAGAATACTATTCATTCTCATTGTGTATTGAATCTTGAATCCCAGGAACCCCCAAGTTGCCATTGAATGCCAGACGTGCTTTCGGTTGGCAATTGTATAGTGTATATGCCATCCGGAAAGAAATCAAAGCACACTTAAAGACTGTTCTTCTAAAGTCCTCAGTCCCCTCATCAGTGCAGTCAGCCTATCCACGTCAGCCCCATCCAGCACCATGTCTTCCCTTTTAATTCCAGTTGCAATAACAGAAGATCAGAATTCTTTTCACTTTTTTGTCATCTCTTAGCCAAACTTTTTGTCTCTGGAGACTGCTCTGCTTTCATCCTCCCATGCTCTTTCCATCTCTATTAAGAATACTGAAGGATTTTCCCACTGGAAGGATTATCTACAACTGGATTCTCTACAACTGGGCTTCCAGGACTGGAAACTCAAAGGTTATAGGTGACCAATAAGAATTCATTACAATACTGGAATTGCTTCTTCTAATGGTCTCAACATAGAAAGAGAAAGAGAGAAGGGAGAGAGATAAATTAGTGGCATTATTTTACTCATTATCACTATGAATGATGAGTCTTTTGGTAGAAACACTTCCTTAAAATGTTATTTTATTAGTTTTAAAGAACTTGCTAATAAGCAAAAGGAAAATTTTATAATTGGAGATATTTATTCAGAGCAGTTTTTAGTCTAATTCACTTAGCAATTATGGACAAGATTTGAAACTATACTATGCTGAATCAAAATATGTTTCTGATGCCTCCATTGTGTACATTCTGCCCAGGGAGTTTTGGAATACTGACTTATATTGGGATTACAAAACAATATTACTGATGTTTATTATTCACTCTTTCAATTGCCTGAGGGGTGACAAAGTGGTTACTGTTCAAATTTTGTTTGAAACAGAGAACTACAGCTAAGTAATTTTCATAGAGTCACCTGCCATGTACTCAACTCATTATAAAATAATGATAATTGCCAGATACTTTCAGCACCAGTCAGTTGCTGTACTGCCTCTCTAAAAGAATGGAGAAAAATTATGAGCAATTCCTACATTTTTGGAAATGAGTTGATGAGAAATTAATGTAACTTGCCTTAAAAGTACTTTTTAAAATTATTGTTACATACTAAGCAAAATTGGTACTATTATCATCTCTAATAAAGTCTTTTTCTAATAAAGTCTTTAAAGGGTCTGTTCTTTTGTCTTTCTATATGTTCATATTAAATTATCTTACTATGTTGAACAGTATATATAATTCTAGTAACTATATTTTTTTCTCTGAATAATAACATAAAAGCTAATAAGGGCCACTTATTTTCAAATATTCTAATGCATGCAGTATGATTAACCATATGATTACTTACCCTCATTATACTCATATAAATTGTCAAAATAAGCACTTTTGAACACTTACCTTATAAATGCAAAAGAAATTTAAGGTATTACCTTTAGTCAATCATTATGTAAAATTCCCAAGCAAAAAAAATTGTTTCGAGTAAACCAAATGTGTAAGAGAGCATAGTTCGGTAATATATTTCATTAGTTTATTTTTTCACAATGTAAAGAAATCAACAACTTCAGATATGCAATGATTTTGGTAAACACATTTCACAAGTCTTGTGCCTCAAAATATTGTCATCAATCTAAAGATATAGCCTATTATTACTTTTCCTTCTTCTAACTCTTGATAGGAATAGAGAATTTTTAATTCTTTATAAATCAACAAATCAACCAGCTAATCAATCAAAACGTTTTAAAATAACTAATAAATGCTTTGGGGTCATTTTGAAGCTTCTAAACTTTCATATGAGCTTCAAAGTTAATTTACTTACTTTTTTTCAAAAAAGATATAAAATTTTAAATTTCTAAAAATATACCCAATGACTTTGAATTTCTAGTTTCCAAACAAAACTGTAATTTGAGAAAAAAATTATGTAAATTTAAATTTAGACTATAATAAATGATTAATAATGGTATACATCCTCAGAAATTACTATTACAAAAGAAAAGGTATACCCAAATTTGGGGAAAAAAGTTAATTATTAATCAAATTAGTATTAGATTACTAGAATATTTATCATTTCCTCTCTGAAATATAAGAATAGGTATCATATTTAAAATATATGATTCATTGGAAATGTTCTTTTTTAAGGTAGGCTTTCATACCTGCAATCAAAATAAAGCAAAGTGTTGCCACTAAGGTTAATATTTTTAATTAAACATTAGCACCAAATTAAATTAAATACCTCTACTCTTTATCAGGGTGTCACTGCATATCTAATTCAAAGACCTACAGTTTCTACTTTGCTTTAAGGCTTTAATTCCAAGAATACTTCTCTAGTGAAAGAAGTAATGTTATTTGATGATTTTCATTTCATGAGGCAATAGGCCTACATTCTTCATATCTATTTTTAAAACTATAGACTATCATTTTGATTTTGTTAGAAAAATTTTACAATCTACTTGGTAGAAATTTTTTGCAATCAAATAAAAATTTAAAAAAATTAAGAAATATTGTTAATTCCTTATCTATTTGGCATTACAACACATTCCTTATTCTTTTCTTTCAACCTCACCTATAGGGCCAATAAGTAATGTCTTCCAAAGTGTTTGGCCCATGGTCCATTTTCTGTTTTTGGAAAATGAAATTCTATCAGAATTCAGCCATTCCCAGTCATTTACACGTCCTCTCTGGCTATGTTCATGCTTCAAAGATACAAGTAGTTGTAATAGACACTATGACAGCCTACAAACCCTCAAATATTTGCCATCTGGTCCTTATCAAAAAGAGTTGTTGACTCTTGGTTGAGAAAAACTAAAACTCTGTTCTTAAGTATTTAATTCAGTGTTTTACTCTCTTGCCTCCTGAAGATAAAACATTATAAATAATTTTTATACATACAGTATGCTTAATTAGGTCATAGCTAAGAAAAAAAACACAAGTCATTTTTCTTTATAGGACACAGACTCCCTTCAGAGTGTACATTTTAAAGTACCTGATTGAAACACTGTTCATATTTTTTTAAGTGGTTCTCAGTGTTTGGTGATTTGGAGCATGTTTATATTCCATTCCAAACTACTTAAAACTGTAGAAACAGTACCAGCACAGGAACATCTAAAAACAAATGGCACTTAGACACATGAAGCTTCCTGAGGTATATTACAAATTCCTCTAAAGTGTATTTAGGACAGGAGTAAAGACCCATTCTTTCCCAGAAACATCTTCAGTCCTTGTTTACTTATAAAATCTCACACTTCTTCTTAGGACATGCTCTTTTGATTCAGTGCTTCCTTATCTATTTGGCATTACAACACATTCCTTATTCTTTTCTTTCAACCTCACCTATAGGGCCAATGTAATTATCATTATTATTTTAATGGAAGGGGTAACTGAGATCTGTGGAACTCATGAAAGGCCAGCTGGAAGTTCCAATATAAGTAAATAATATAAACAAGCTTTCTTTGAATCAAAATTTTTGTACCTTTAAGTACTAGATGATTTACCTAGCTTTCGTGTGTATTGTGTTTTCTATTCTTTTCTACTTCTGTTTATCATCATCGTATGTACTTTATGGATTTAGCCTCATTCCAATAATGTTTAGTAAATGATCCCTATAGATTTTCTGCAGGTCACATCCCCTGGAGTGGCTTTGTTCCTATAATGGTTAAACTTTGAATTAAACACAAAAGAAAAGCAATGGAGACTATTAGACAATTTTGATTAGAATGAAAGAAGCAAAGTCAGTTCTACGATTAAATCTGAGAATCCTGGGTGACACCTGGAGTCTCCAACTTGTGAAAATATTTCTACTATACAGGACCAATCTAGAGAACCTCTTAAAGGATAACTAGCTCCCAATCTGAAAACCCCTGTAGCACTGTATTATACAGTAGGTTCTGGCAGAGTTTTGTTGTTGGTCTTTGTTTGGTTGGTTTGTTTGTACTGGGAATTGAACCCAGTTATGCTTTACCACTGAGTTATGTCCCCAGTCCTTTTTTTTTTTTTTTCTGAAACAAGTTCTAAGATATTACTGAGGGTGTCAACAGTTGCTGAGGTTGGCTGTGAACTTGCAATCCTCCTGCCTCAGGCTCCTGAGTTGCTAGAGTAAGAAGTGTGTGCCAATCTGCTTGGCAAGTTTTTAACATTCAACATGTGGAATCTTTGAAGAGTTCTCCTCCACATGGAACAGTCTAGGAACAAAGTTTCAGTATTTCAGAGAAGCAATTATTATACTATATGATGTTCTTGCCCTCTATATACTCATTATGAGAAATGCATGCTAATCATGAGATTTCAAGTGGTGTAGGAGCAAGAACCCTCAGCTCTGAGTCAGATCATATTAGTTCCTAACTGTCTGTATGTGGGTATAAAATTTGTGTACTTCTATTTGTTTATGAGAAAAGTATGCCTGATTACAGATCCAGTTTTATGTATCTGTATTGCTAATATTCATTGTCCTACAACAATTCTTTTTTACAGATATCTCTTCATTTGATGCTTAGTGTTAGCTTTTCATCCAACCAGATTTTTTTTTTTTTTTTTTTTTTTTAGAAGGGGTTTTGCTCTGCTGCCCAGGTTGGCCTGGAACTTGTGATTCTCCTGCTTCAACCCTGAGAAACCGGGATTACAGAAATGTGCACCTGACTTAGTTTAAGACGTTTAAGATATCTGGAAACAAAGTTTTTAAGATAGTCTACCAAAAATTGGTTACCTTTTTAAATTGTCTATTTAAAATTAAAAGAGACAAACCTGGTTTAGAGAGTACAAAATGGTAATTTGAAATCAAACATATTAGTATTCTGGTAAAATTACTTCTTAATAATCGTCATTGTTCTAAAATAAAATTCTGTTCTTTAACAACTACTAATTTAGGTCAACTGAAATCTCATTTAACAAAGATATATCTGCCTATCAGTACTCTAAAGTTTAAGTGTTTCAGTTTATGATATTTGTTCCTAACCATCATAATAGTGATATGTATTAATATTTATTCAATATTTAGTATTAAACATATTCCTTGTATGAAAAATCACATCTCAATTTTAATTCTTATAACAACCTGGTGAGTAGCAAGTATCTGATAAGAAAACAACAAACAAAAGAATAAATGGTGAAACAAGTTGCCCTGGACTGAAGAGCTTATTTCTTTTTCAACGAGGAATCTTGTGAGTAGAATCTCAGTGTAAACTATCTACACAGAGTAAGTGACTTAAATGAATCATATTCTTTGGCCCAGAATTCCACCATTTTAAGATAATATGAAACTACATTGTTGACATAGAAATACATCCGTGACTGTATATTTTTTAGTAAAATGCAGCTTACTGTATTATGTTTAAAAAATGAAACTTTTTGTGAAAAATCTAGCTTCATATGCATCTGTGCTCATATATGAAGTAGAAATATATACTTGTTCATGATCTCTTTTCCAAACACCTTGAAATTAGACATATTTTGTAAGTACTCTTTCCTATTATGGAATATTTTGAGTATCTGTTCAGTATTAGTTACTATCTCAGCAAAAACTGACAACATCTCAATCATGAACATATTAATATCCCCACAGTAAAAAGTTTAATACTCATATTAAATAGAGTAAATAAAAAATATGAATAGTCAGGTGTAAGTCCTCTGGATTTTGTAGTTGGGGAGAAGAAATTGTAGATTAACACAAAAAAGGTTATCAGCATCTGTATATGAGTAGTAAATTATAAGGCAATTAAACTTGATAAAGGCAACTTTCTATATTTTCAGTACACAGTATATAGTAAGTTCTTACTATACCCCAGACACTGTTTTAGGTATGAATTTTTAAGTAGAACTTTTCCAGTAAGCAAAAATCCCTATTAAAATTATGGAAAAAATGCATTCGAAATTTGGGGGGGAAAAGAAGGAAAAAACCCTCAAACACACAAAACTAGAAAAAAATTTACAATTATTTTAATACAAAAACATAGATTTTTACATAGTGGTGTTTTGTGATAGTTATCTTTTTCCCCACCAAGAGTAAAATCTGTTTACATAGGGAAACAAGGAAAAAATTGTTAAAAAAATCAAACAGGAGAGGAGTATCTGGCCCTGCAGTCAAATGCAGGGCATTCATCCTTGGAGACTAACTACGTACTCCCAGTTTGATGATAAAGTAGTTGAATCTAAATACACCAGACTAACAGTGTCTGAGTCTCAGTGGCATAGCTTCATTTCTAGAATATCTGAAACAGTACAAAAATCCTGGGTCCAAAAATTGCAAATATTTACATGTCAGTTGTACAGGGAGATCTTTTCTTTACAAAGTTCCTTAATTCCATATTTTACCCTACATGTGTTAACTTATTATTGATGCTTTAGACACATTGTTATTTAAATCTAAAACATGAAGTATGGAATTTTCCCTAAAAGAAATGAAAAAGTGAAAGAGTTGCTATTTTCTCTGATAAACAGCTTTCTCATTCTTTGATTTTTTCAAAATAGGGAAATGAGTTGTCATACATTGCTTGAAAACTAGTTTTTTTTTTTTCTCTTTCTGAAGGTACATGAGTTTATTTATGTAGAGTCAGGTAGTTTATAAAAGCTATACACTTATTATAAAAAAGACAAATTATGGAACTCTTTTTCTAGTCTAATTTGATTTAAGAATGTTGATACCCTTTTTCTTGAGAGGACAGAACATCACCAATATAAAATGGTGAACCCAGTACCATAGTGCATAAATAGCTCAAGATGAAAGCACAGCAATAAGCTCTTTCCATTATTGCAGAACCAATAAATAAGCATAATGAAAACCATGACACATTATTACATTATTCTGTATTGCCTCTATTCATTAAAAAATCCAGATGAATGCATTTAAAATAATTCCACATGTCAAATGAATGTTAGCTTTGCAATTGAGATGATGCTGAAAGGAATATGTGCATAGGGAGAGCAAAGGCAAGGTCTTATGTGGCTTATATTGAGATTATGGTAGAAGTACAAGGGATCTGTGCAATAACTACTTAAGACCCAAATGGTAGTAGCATAGTATTTATCATTCACTTGCTCTATGTGTTTTCTGATATTATGGAGTCAATAAAAACCAAATTAGAAAGCTTTAGAAGAAGCTTCCCTGTCAATTAGCCCTTGGATGAATTCTCCTCTTTCAGTTTCCCTGTTGATTTAATATACTAGATTATATTAGCAGCACTGGCTTGTAAATAAGGAGTATCTGAATCCTTTTAATGGAGATACGCTGCCAAAATAATCAGCTTCACACTTAATAAGTTTCTAAGTATTTGGAAAAGCTGTGAAATGGGATTATAAGGTTAAACTGTGTACATCTGGCTTGTCACTGTATAAATATTTCAGAAATTTGATCTCATGGGCCAAAGAAACACCTGTCTAATCATGACTCTTTTCCAAGTTACATGAGCTTCAGTGAGAGAAGCAGTACATAAATGCTGACAAGAAATCTTGATCAATTTGCATAATGCACTTCTTATGCAAGACACATAATATATCATACCTCACCATTCTAAGTGAATACATACGAAATATTCCAGACAGGTTCCATAATATCATACTTATCTTGGCAAAAAAGCATGGGGGTACCCACAATTTGAAATTTAGGATAATCACTGGAAATTCTAAATAGTTGCACTGATGTTTTTCTTTTGCTATGGTATGTAATTGTAGCATAATTAGATGTTGTAAGTGTAATTTTCATGTAACATGAACCCATAGAATAATTAATGAGAGGTAGGAATTTGTGCATAAAATAACAGTAAAATCTTGAGCAGTTGCTCTAGTTAATAGAAACTTTAATCAAGTTGAATGTTAGTTGCTTTTAACCAAATTCAAGTTTAAATAAGTATATTGACTGTCAAATCTACACCAGTCCATTAAGCATGATTTTAGTTTTTCAAGTTTTCTGTGAAAAAAGTAATTAGGTTAGAAATGCATTGGGTATGGTTCTTATCAAATTAACTTAAAATGTTCAACTTAAAAACACAGATTTTAAAACTATGGCCCAAAAATGGCAGCTAAAGGTCATTGAATCAAATTTCTAATTATATTTCCTAGAAGCAGATGGGTGCAATGAAACTTAATGATTGAATTTTAAATGCTTTCATGCACCTTTTATCTGTTTCCCAACATGTTGATTCTACCTTAATGGTATAACAAGATAATAGGTTTACTACAATTAACCAAGTGAAATGATATATCCACTTTCCAATTATTTATATTACCTAGGGATATTCAACTAGAGTCCCTTTCGTTCTCTCACTTCTAAAGTACTTTCACTACCAATAGTGTGCTTGCACCTCAAAAACCCAAACAATAACATCATTCAGTAACAGATGCTTCCTTAGAGATTAGATTTCTTTAGTGAATTAATAAGTAACTAACACAAATATCAAGTTCACGTTCACTGAGACTCAATGGGAAATTTCAACTAAAATAATTTTAAGGAATTTATTGAATAAATTGAGCTATAAAGTTTTACTCATTATATGATAAACTCCTCAGACGTGAATTGTCATAAATGTAAGAAGCAAAAGATTTACTAAGAAATTTACCAAGAAAAGAAATTAGCATTCTGTTTTTCAGGAGTGGCAGATGGAAGATTTTTATCTTCACTACATCTTACTAGTACACAGTTCTACCTGAACAACAACAAGAGGGAACTGTGTTGGGAAGTTTATTTTACTGCTTAGTTTTATTTTTCTTTCATATAAAAGAAGATAAACATTAAACGCTTAAAATATATCATCAAGCCTGGATTAAATGAAAATGAAGAATTTTTAAAATTTTAACTACTACACAAATGTTTGTCTATCAACTACATTTTAAAAAATGCCAAATGTCATATTATTTAATCCAACCCGTACTTGTATTTCTCTACTATGGCAATTCAACTATATGAATTCCAGGAGAACATGTGCATATAGTTAAACATAAATCCAGTGAGCATCACCACCCTGTCTCATAAACATATATACTGAATTTAATAATATGTACCATAAATATAAATACACAATATATTAAATATCTCTGTAAAAAACACATCTTCTGCTAGGATGTCACAGATAAGAGACCAGATGAAAAAGACCAGAATAGAGTTAGAACAGGTCAGTACGAGATATAAATAATAATCCCTTTCCTTTTGCTTCTCTCAACATTATGTGTTTTAAATAAAACTTTTCAAATATTTGAAACAACGTATGTTTCAAATATTTGACAACGTATGTTTTCAGATTACGTGGTTTGATATAAAACTAACAATACCTAAAAACTGGTGATTTTGCAAAATGTTCACATTGTTACCAACATTATTTGGAAGTTGCATTTCCAGTAAATGTGTAAGCTGTATTCTTTGAAAGAAAGCATATATATATACAATAGTTTAAGAAAAAGTCCCACATTGAGAGAAATGAGTAAAATTCAGACTTAGTATGACAGGCCCAGTTTCTGGTCGATCCTGTGAGAGCACATCTGCTCTGTACAAGGCCTTTTCCAAGAACACAAAGCCAATACCTATCTGGCAACCTCCCCATGTGGATAAGTAACACAGATTGTTGGTGTGCCTTTAAAAAAACTTCCAAGTATTTCAGAGTGAATTTATAGATAGACTTGTACTAAAATGATTAGGTAAGTGTGTATATAATGTCTACACTGAGAATCCATCAAACATTATATAATTTTACATAATATTTAACATTATTAATTGAATCTTTCATAAGGTCTTTGTCTTGTGTACAGATGTTTAAAATAATCCCTAAACCTTTTAAAATTACATTTCAATGCTCTTTTTTATTGTTGTTTTTCCTTGTTTCCCAGTCACTCTGGCAAGATGCATGATTTATTCCTTCCTTCCTTCGTTCCTTCTTTCTTTCCTTCCTTCCTTCCTTCCTTCCTCCCTCTCTCTTTCTCCCTCTCTCTGTCTCTTCCTCTCTCTCTTTCTTTTTTCTTCTTATTGTGGTGCTGAGAATCAAACCTAAGGTCTTATGCATGTTATGCAAATGTTTTATCACTGAGCTACATGTTTAGCCCCAAATGAATTTTTAATATGGTTTGAAAACTCATTTTGCTTGAAGGCTTTATTTTAACAAACCAATGTATTACTTATATGGATTTTACAATTAAAATTAATATTTAAATTAATTTAAATTTTAAATTAAAAATTCAGTTAAGTAATAACCAAGTCAAAAATAGCTTAAAAGTGGCAAACTTTCAATGAATTTTTTAAAACATTATTTTATTATTTATCAATTGCATAAGTTATTATGGATTAGACCACTCCACAGGTTGGGGATGTATTTTAAATAACAGTATTAAAACAGGTGACATGATGTTTATTTGAATACTTAGTTTACTTTTCCTCAATAAGTATATGCAAATCTCATTACCATCTACATAAGATAGATTTTGAAATCTGGGGAAAAATTATGTAAATTAGCTAATTATTATTATATATATTTGATAATTGTCAATGTTATTTTCTTATTATCAAATGGCAGATGGTAGGTATCAAAGTAATAAAATCATAATATTGTATATTAACCAATAAAAACAGATGTAACTTTAAAAGAACTGTTTATGATTTAGCTATAATCTCATTTTATTTAAAAAAAACAGAAGTATTTATACTTTACACAGTATCTCTACAAACATAAATATCTGAAAAATTGTTTAATACAGACAAAATTATCAAAATAGATTAATTTAGTAGACCTGGGTAAGAATTAAAGCAATTCAATATAACATTTGAATTGCATAATTTTAGTGTTGTTATAAACTATAATAAAGAATGGGAAAAATGATATTCTAAAGTCAACACAATCATCTCTTGTCATAAAAAATACAAGTATGAATATTCATGTATGTATATGTTATATTATATATATGCTTGCATATATAATATAAAGAGGTACTATGAAAGTTGATGCTCACAATTGAAAAGTCTTATTCACTTGTTTTTCTCCATGAACTTGTAATGGATCAATATAATTATATAAGAATTTGTATTGTAGTTATTTAAAAGGCAATGAGTATAAATGAAAATTATCAAAATATGCCACTTTAAAATAAATTATTTACCAAATGGTTCTATCTATCTATGTATCTATGTATCTATCTATCTATCTAAGACTTTGGTCTGAGTCCATACTTCAGCATAGATGGGATTTTTGATGATTGGAAATCACTTAACTACACTTTTGATTTCCTTTCCAAGAGTTCTTATTTTCTAATGTGCCCATTATATATTAGGTTCTCTCAACTACATTGACAGATATGGATTCTGTCTTCAAGTATTCTGCTATATAGACTTCTTTGAGATAAAATAACTTAATCTTGCAAATAGAGAATTAAAACACTGATCCGGAGGTTCAATAATGTTCTTACTTAATATCATCCACTATTTTGCATGTAGATCAATTGGGAATGGGGTTACACCACCACCACTGCAACTAAAAGGAGGGAATGGCAAGTAGTAAGATGTCACACCTCCTGTTATCCATTCAGTCTTTGTATCTTGATTATCCCTCTTAAATCCTGAGACCTCAAGTAGTTTTGGGATCAACATAGAAGAAAATTACTTCCATGGCCTTTACTGATTTACACATTACTTTGCCATACTTTTCTTTTTCCCTAATAGTTTGAGTCATGCTTTCTCAACATTGTTAAATGGTCTTACTCCCATTTACTTCCAGTTTAACTGGACCACAGAGGTGTAATGGGAAATATATCTACTCCTTTACTATGTTACATGTCAACTTTTCACCTAGGGCAAAACTTAATGGCTGATTTTTGAATCTTTATTTCTAGAGATTTACTACAGAAACACTGACATAACCTTTAACCAGAGCAAACAGAGCCACTCTAATAAGCAGGAGACACCAAACCTACAAATGCACAAGGAACAGAAAGATCCTGGCAGGAATTAATCTACCATTTTCACACATCTGCCCAAGGGAGGTATTGTAATTGCAAAAATTTACTCTAAGACTGCTGAGACTCATAGTAATTATGTTTCTTTTTTTTTTAATAGAAATAGCCACAGGTGGTAACAAATTGGGTTTTGAGATGGGGAACTGGGCATGCATTCTAACCCAAATTACTATGTAATTGTCTTGATTATAAAAAATTGTGGAAAGTCTATTGCTCAAAATCATAAGAAAAATGTCTATTTAAAAGTATTTCTCATCTTTTTTATTTCTCTTCACTTAGGCATATTCCTTCACTTGTTAGTATTGGCACATCTTCTATCAGGGCCAGAGTGTAAAATAGACTTTTGGCAGTAACCCTTAAAATTCCTGGTGAGTAGTCTTTTTTTTTTTTTTTTTTTTTAAATAGGATATTTTTCTTATTTCCATCCTTATTATCATCTAGGGATAAATAGTAGCTTTCCTAAGAAGGTCAGGACCTGGAAACTTAGCTAATAATTACTACCCATGCTTCTGCCAACAGTAAAAGTGCAAGGTTAGAGTTATTTTCTTTAATCTATGAGTTGATATTAAAATGGTTGCTGTTTTTATTTATATATATATATATATATACATATATACATATATAATATATAATATACATATGCACACACACATACACAGAGAAAGAGATGACTAAATAGATAGATGACGTCAATATATCAATAATCTTATACCTTACTCCACACTTAGGTTTATGCTACAGTATCAAGATGTTTTCACTGTTTCCTTAATTAAGGCATTCCATGGATATCATGAAAAGTAAAAGTCAGTGTAAACCTTCAAACTTAAATTTATTTTTAATTCAGGAATTTCTGATTTACTGAGTCAAGATTATAATATGAAATAAGACATTGACTTGAAACAAGAAGAAAAAATAGTAATTAATGTAACATGAGATCATACAAAGATAAAACAGTAGAGAAAATACAGCAAATGTTCAAATATCTTGCCTTGAAGGCATGTGAAGGTAAGTTTCTATGTAATTTTTAATTCTACCATAATGAAAACAATAATAAAGATGGACAACTGATTTATCATTTTTGCATGACTTATAACTTCTCATTGTCACATTTTAATACAAAAAATTGATTTATGATATTCTTTTTAGGACAGATGAAAAACTGCAGAAGCAAAATAGAAAATAAGAAATGTGTGTACCCAGAAAATACTACAATAGAATTCACCAAACTTAGATAATATATTGCTTATTTTTTGTAATAGAACTATGAAATCAAAAAAAACTATTTTTAAAGTTGTGAAGTTTTTATGACTAATATTTATATAATGATGTATAATTAGGTAATTATCAAATTTGAGTTAGAAAATAATTTCTTTTAAAGCTAACTCACCCTTGTTCCAGAATACTGAAAGGAAAATATTTTTCTAGAAAATTTTATGAAGATGTGAAGCATATTATTTTGCAAACATACCAGACCGAGACATCAGTAGAAAACATATACTGCTACTTTTCAAATGTGCTTACATAATTCTTCTCATGATAACCACAGGTGAATTGCTTTTATAAATTCAATTCTGCATATACAATTTGCTCTGCTGTTGTGAAAGAATACAAAAAATACATAAAATATTGAGTCATAGAATAATCTCAGTATAATCTGATAAAGTATGTTATGCAAAAAATGAAATAGATTACTTTTTGCAAAGGTATTTATGGTGAGTCTTTTCCCTCTGTGATGAGAAAAACAATGCTCCATCTTAAGGGTGAAAACTATAGTGTTAGGCTTCTAAAATTGATGGAAATGTTCATAATGCAAGTATAAATTTAAGAATTATTCTAAGAAATGAATTGCCTAAAATTGAACTATAACATAAAAGACATTTTTAACTACTGAAACTATTTTTGTCTATTAAAAAAATACCTGTTGCATTTACATTTTATGCAAGGAAACTATTGGAATTTAGGATTCCAATATTTAGGATTATATGTATAGATTTCAATTTGTGTTTTATTGAATTGGAGGACCTCAAAATTATGTATACACATAATTATTAAAGATTCATTTAGGAATACTATGAAGATGTATATAAATTAATGACATGTCTAAATTATATTCTTAAAATGTTATTACCAAAGAAAACATATATATAAAGTACCATAGTCAATGGAAGGTTATTTAGTTATGTTGTAAGTTAAATATGTTATTTGAAAGCAAGAATTGAAACCACATTACCATCTTTCAGAATAGAAAGTCATCACCTACATCATGTATTAATATAATTTATAAACATGTAACCCATGTTTCATAAAAGTAGTAAATATCTGCATAATAATTATGAATGTAAAGCTTTGAAACTTGAAATTGATTTTTAATACTTTAGCTTTCAAACTCTACAAAGGCTGCTTTTAGCTGATAAAGACAGTAAACAAGAAATTGTCCTTTAAATGGTTGCTTTAGTGCGTTCCACTAATTAAAAATCAGAAACATTACAAGTTTGAAAAGTATTAAATATTATTTAGATGGTGTATCTCAGAACCGAACAGAAGTTTATAAAATTATATTTATCTTCATTGTGTTCATTTTTCTTACAACTAAAATATGGTTCATGAGACTGTTCTAGTAAATAGAAATATAAAGAAAATATAAAGGTAATATAAGCTTTAAATGTTTTAAAATAACTGAGATAAAATGCATTTCTAATATCATTAAATTATTTTAATATATTCCACTCCTCTAATCAGACCAAAGTCTGTCTATGTAGATTAGTTACATATAAAGTCTCATTTATCCAACCTGTATTTATCCTTTGATCACAAAGCTTGTTAACTTAAATAGTCTTTTATTGTTATGATTCATTTTCCCATAATTATACTGTTTAACTGCCTTATTTTTTTGAATAAATATATGCAAATGCACCAATCACATTCAGCACAGTTATGGTAGAAGCTCAATGAACCATAAGAACCATTTCACTATAATAAAACTGTCTGGAATAGATCCAGGGCAAAGCCTACAAATACCAGTAATCAGAATGTCACTAGGACCAGAGCAAACAAAAGTGTGTTACATATATATCAATAGATTCTCTGAAATATTGTCTGAAACCAATTTTTTTAATCTATTGCTGGAGGAATTTGGTGAATACAAGTAAAAGATGCCACCCACAGAGCCATAATTTTGCATTTGTATTTTGTTAGATTTTTAAAAAATGCTTTACCTTAAAAATATTGAACTTAAACTTCTGCAGTAGCAAGGAAGCAGGAGTCTGCTTTTGCTTAGTCACAGCAAGGATGTTGATGCCATTAAGGACTTCTTTATCATAGATGATTTATTTCAAGAGACCAAAGGATAGCAATACATCACTGTCAAAGCTAGTGGTGAAAGCCATGACTAACTGTAAAATACTGTATGCTATTGAAGGAAATTCTTGTCAAAGTCTCCTTTACTAAAATAGGTTGACAATAGATTAGTGTAGGTCTGATGAACTTTGAAAATGTTTTTAGGGTGGGTGGCAAAAGTCACACTATCTTCAAAATGATAGGCAAACTGAACTTCATGCTGTTCTCTAACAACTATACCATCATTGGTTGAAGGAATTTAATGTGAAAAAAAAAATCTCTTCCCTAATGATTTTACTAAAAGATGACTTCAAGATAATACCCTGTGGGATTTATTAAACAGAAGTATCACTGAGGGGAATACATTCTAGAGCAGTGACTAATATCATAATTAGCAGGTGCATTTGTAAGAATTCACCCACTATTGAGTGTATTGCAAGACTTCTCACCATCAGGGAGTTAAGTTTTACTTCCTAACTGGCATGAGCCCAATTATAGTGACTTCTTCCTTCTGTAGTTCTTTCATCATCAGGCTCACACCATGTATTTTCACAACACTTCCAGTCATCCTCCAAACAATAGAAAATTACATGACAATAGGTTTTTTCCTCTTTTAACCTATATAAAATCCAATTGCTGAAGGACAGTTGTTTCTTAGCTCCTCCACTCTAGGATGTCTGTTTTATGGAATTTCAAATTTTGGAAACTTTAAAATGGTAAAATCACCAAGGTCTAACACTATCAAGAAAACAAAGGTTTGAGTTTCTCCTTAAAAAGGAGAATTTCTTTGAACTCTAAGAAACATGTAAGAATAGGCCAATATTTTGAATATTTACATATATCATACTGAACATGTAAAGACATGTATACATGTAAATACATATTTAATTTTGTCAATTTTTTTCATATTTTCTTCAATGAATACAGAACCTAAATTTACTGCAATAAATTCATATAGATCTTTATAAATTTTAAAAAACAATATTTTTCTTAATTTACACCTACTATCCTTACAGATTTATTTCTGTTGCATTAAATTACATAGGAGCACTAACAGAAAAATTTGAAATCTGAAACTTACCAGTAGTGCAGAAACACAATAAAATATATATGTTATATTTTATAAAGTGTTAAATGCTTATCTAAAGAGTGTGAAGGTTTTTCTTCTTAAAATATCTAAAATTCATCATTTTTAATAGAGATGATATTTAGGATTAGTTTAGGAATAAATCCTTTAACCTCATATATAAAAACTGTATTATAAAGAAGTGAGTAATATATATTACTGTATCAACTTTATGGAAAAACTCTCTGGAAAATATTATTTTGTGTGTTTTTATGCATGCCTTGAAAAATATAGTCAATAGTTGCTATCTGTTTCAGGAAATGTAACTTTTTATAACTAAAATGTATGTTCAACTAGTTGAGATAAGAATTTTAAGGCACACATTTTTGTGATCACGTGGATCCTTAAATAACATGGGGATGCCAAAAATAAAATCCCAAGTCTTTGGTGCAGATTTACATCTTTTTCCTACACTTTTAAAGGCCAGGTGAATTATTATCTGTGTTAATATGATAAAATATCATGTAGTTGACATTTTGGAAATTTTATTGAAAACTAAAAGCTAATGAATAAAGAAATTATTACCCTATGATGTGTTATCAGCTATTTTAAAAAAAATAAGATTCTACTGTTTTCCTTTATTGTGAAATAGAAGAATGCCCACAGGTTTATATTGGAGCTGAAGTTTTCTCAGATGCACATGTAATTATGAATAAAAGTGACAATATAATATGAATAATGACACTAAGTTTGAAATTTTAAAATAATTTAAAACTCTTCTCCAAAGAAACTTCAAATGCCTAATGGCTGATTATATTTTAAATTAAGTTTACTACTTTGTTTGTACTATTTTTAATGTATAATAAAAGAAAAATGTTTAATGACTGTGATTTGTTACTCTTAACTAGAAATTACTCTTATGTTTTCAAAAACCTTTCGGAAGGAAAAAAAAAAAAGTACAGGAATGATGCAGTTGGAAAGGGACATCCCTTTCCCACTCAGACCACCACAACCTCAATTAATAGAGATTATATTTAGTTTATAGAAATTAAAGCATGTAACTAATCAAAGTGTGCCTCCTTAGAATAAAAGTTGCAGCATAATATCTGCAAAATTCTAAATGACAAGTGAAATTGTTCACATTGTATATTTGTTGCTAATATCAATAATACCCTAGAGATATAAAGTTTGAAGGATCAAGAGTTTGGAAACTCATCTTAATGAGTCTCTATAGTTAAGAACCTCTTGTATTAGAGAAGTGGGAATAAGATGGGTAATGGATAATGTTATTATTTAAAGAAAGACCTTTAATTTCACCTTTTCATTTTGAGATACTGAGTTTATTATTTATGCTATGATACTATAGTTCTCTACATGTCAATCTCATTTTTATATGTTTGGATTGAATCTAGGTATTTACCATGTGCTTAATTCCTTTTTATTGAAAAGGTCATGCATGTATTTCTAAAGAATTCTAGCATCCTGTCATAAAGACTGTGAATCATTTTAAATTGATCTGCAAAACACCAAATAAGAATATGTTTTTTAAAAAAATTTATTTTAGTAAATCTTATTTTGCTGGCTCAATACATTTTCTTTTATGAGTTTATGTTAAAATTATTGGGAGTAGTGCTTAAAAAATACGAAAACAGATCTTCAAACAAAACTGGAAATCCTATCAGTGAGAAGTCCCCAGCTTCCTCACCTCATCTTGGGAGACCTTCATTGAAAACACCTGTTGAGAAGTTACCCTGAGACATAATAAGTAATTCTTGATAAGGTAAAATTAGTAGTTATTCTTAAGAATTATTAATGATCTCTACTTGGTTTTAGATTTCATGTTATCACATGAAGTAATTCATGTGGAAATTGCTCCTATGGAAAAGGTTTTATAAATTTGTGTAACAATCTGTCTTATCTATCACAAAATTTGTCTTCTTATACTTCAAAATCAGTCTTACACTTTTGAAAGGAATAAAATATTTAATTATTATCTATGTTGTATTATAATTCTCACTATTGTGGGTGTTTTAATCTATTAAAATCTACTGTTTAAACACTATATAGACTGCTTAAATTTATTTATGGAGCTTTAATTATTCTAATAAAATCACTTCTCACAAACCTTTGTTTCTATACCAGTTCACATGATTATTCTATATTCAAATTCAGTAAAAACACTCTTGTGCCAAGAAAACCTACAGACATTAACCTTAACATGTTAGACCCTGTGAAACATACACAAATGCTTTGATACTTAAATAAATCTTAACCTTTGCTGTGACATGAGCCTTAGCTGTAACATGAACCTTATAAGTCACAAAGTTCTTAAAATTTCTATCACTACATTGTGCCAGGATATTGAAACACAATTATGAAATTCTTTTCAATTCATTTGGTAGAATTATGCTGTGAAACTTTGAAACAGCATGCAAAATGCTGGTACATAAAGATGAATCACACCTAGTAGCTGTGAGTACAAGTGAACTTTGTGGATTAAAAGTCTACCTTCAAAAATACATATGAAATTAATACTGTTTCCTTCCTGGACTTTATTTTATACACACACTAATAAATGCATTTGAAACAAGATTATGTGATACCTAAGTGCTTTCATTCAAGCATGCCACTTTAGCACCATGTGTTTGCAGCATATCAGTTTTGAAATGTAAAAAGACACTTGTTAATTTACTATGTTCTCCATAATAAGTATTGAGATAAACCTAATATATTTAAAAGGAAATACATATATTAGAAATTTACAAAGAATATCTTAGAGGATTGCAAAAAATCAATATAACAAAGAGCCTGCTTTAACAGTTTATGCTGAGAATATTTTCAGGGCACAAACAATATGAGAACTTAGGAAGTCGCTTTGAGAAAAAACTTACTTTGTGTTTTTGTTGCATGGGTTAAGATTCTAAAAAAATAAAAAGACTATCAATACACCTTGTCTTTAGTGTTCTGTCTAAATTGTGTATTTCTGTATGCATTTGCAATTTGCTTTTTCTTGAATTTTACTGGTAAAGAGAAGAATCATCATCATCATCATCACCCTTAAGCAGTGACCAGCTCCAAGGACAACATGTTGTAAATTCAGGACAGGCATCACTATCTCCTAAAAACTTGTGAATATTTCAGTCAAACTTGTTCCTCAGTGGTCTCACCAAGAAATCAGACTTGCTGAGAATTCTACTTGCACCAATTACTTTTTTTGTTTTTTTATTAGAAACCAAATGAAAATTCAACTTAGAGCACTTGAAGTGGAGGATTAAGCATTAACTCTTTGTGACATCTCTGCATTGTTAATGGTATAATTATAAGAAATGTTACAATACATAAATTCATTATAAAATTACTGCAACAGATTTACAAATATATATTTTAGGGCAAGGGGTATATAGCTCAGTGGTTGAGTGCTTGCCTAGCATGTGCTCTGAGTTTGATCCCCAACATTGAAAAAAAAAATATATATATATATATATATATTTCAGCATTATCTCCCCCTATAGAGATTTGATTATCACATATACCAATTTTACAGTCACAGAAAGACTTGCACAAACATGAAAATGGGGAATTCCTTTGAAGTTTATAGACAATGTCCTAAAATCATGATTACTGATATACAGTGAACACTATTAAAGTAGGATTTAATACTACAATTGATCTGTTAGTGTTCAGTAACCAAGATATTATGCTATCGTAGAAAAATATGTTTTGATGAAAGTTAGCATATGGAACACTTGTGTGAAAGAATAGGACTATGAAATTTTGCTATTCAGTTTTAAAATAAAAACATTACTGAGTCAAGTGTCATTAAAAGCAAAAGTTATTTGCTTTTCAAAGCATGATAATATGAGCAAGTTATTTTTCATTTACCTCACTCTAATTTTCCTCCCAAAGTGTCACTTTTAGTTAAGCTCAATTTTGAACTCCAAGCACTGCTCATCCAGAGTAATTTGTAATAACACATTCATAATAAGCAAAAAATAAGTTTTTCTGTGATATGACTCAATAGTGAATAAAAGAAAATACAGAACTAAACAAAGTAGTCACAATACGGTCACCTTTTTACAAAATCTGTTTATATCAGTCATTTAGTTTTTGTCATATATTAAGAGCTTTGAATCATACTATATAATATACAATAAACATCACCTAGAAATCCTGAAAGTGCACACTATGTAAACTAAATGCAACCTAAATCCTGAGCAAATTTGCCTTCCATTTTCAATAGCACAAAATAATCCTGTGACTCTCTTGCATAATGATCCAGTAACTCTCTCTTCATTCCTCAGTGACTTCAGGAAGCATCACAAAAAACACAGAATACAACAAATACAATGGTTTTCCTAGATATTTACAGATCACTATCCCCAGACTGTATTTATTCAAATTTCTGGAGTAAACTCCAAGTGTTAACTCACAATTCAAAAGCATAAGTTACACTAATGCATTATTGCTGCAGCTTCAGTTGAAGAATAAATGAGATCTCTGTCCTTTAAAACACTTTTAAAATATAAAACTAACTTTTGGGGGGAGTGGCAACTTAGTTAAACTTACTCATGCTCTAAAATTCTGACCAGTTCCTATTCTGTAATTTGATAGCTAATATTTGGGTAAAATTTTCTTTCATTTTGGCATAAAAAATTTTCAAATGAATCAAAATCTTTTAAGGAGAATTACTTTTTTTTCTACTCTGGAATTCCTGTTTCAGAAAGAAATGTAGACCAACAAATAAAATAAACTATTAATACTGTACACTGCTAACATTTTTAAATCTATAAAAATAAACTTTAAAAAAAGCAACAGAATTAAGACATTTACATCTTGTAGATTTTAGACTATTATATGTGAGGGTTTATGTGTAAAATATGATGCACACACAGTGTCAAAGTGTAAACCATTTTCATTTTTAAAATCCCCCTCACTGCTGCTGGCAGTGTGGCTTGTCCTGTTCCAAAGGTTTCAGGACAGCTCCAAAACCAGCAATAAAGTGAATTCAGTCCCAGTTATGCTAAAAGTCTCCTACCTGAATTATGGACATCCGAGTGGCAGGGGTCTCGCTCGCGTTATTCCCTTGTCCGGTGAAGCTGGTGTGGCAGCCTGCGTGCCCCTGAGGGACAGTTAGGTTGTTGGAGGCTGGTTTGAGATACATCACCTCTGAACGGGGCGAGCTGAGGGGCAGGCGGGTTTGGTAGTCGAAGTACATGGGGGAGGTGGCCAGGGAGGGACTGCTCACCACGTTCATGACGTTCATGGCGTTCCTCTCTTCCACTTCGCTCTGCACCAGCATGATATCATTTTTGTTGATCTTCTTCTTCTTGCCCTTGCCCCCGCCCAGCTGCGGGTGGCTGTACTCGGCGATGCGGCAGTTGTAAGTGCGGATCTCCTTGTTCTCGCGCTTGCATTTGACAGCTATGGTGATCATGGCCGCTAGGAGGATGATGGAGATAGTGCTCAGAGTCACGATGAGCGGCAAAGACATGTCCCAGTGGTGTTGTTCGCCGTTCACCCGGGGTACCCCCTCCGGCAGCGAGCCGCTCACAGACCGGATAATGAGCTTGGCCACAGCGGATAAGGTGGGCTTGCCATGGTCTGTCACCTTCACCACCAGCTCCACCACGGGTGTCACGTCCTCCCAGAAAGGGTGCAGCGTGCGAATCTCGCCGCTGGATGGATCAATCTCAAACAGGTGGTCGTCATTGCCATCCACAATCTCGTAAGTGAGGCGCCCGCTCTCGCCAAAGTCACTATCTAAGGCGCGCACGGTGCTTACCAGGTAGCCCAGGCCAGCATTGCGCGGGACCTGAAGCTCAGCCGTGTCGTTCTGCAGCGTGGGCAGCACGATTACTGGCGCGTTGTCATTCACGTCTAACACCGTCACCCTCACCGTGGCGTTACTCTCCAAGTGCGAGGGTGCTCCAGAGTCCTTAGCAAGTACCTTGAACTCAAAAGCCTTGGTCTGCTCGTAGTTAAAGGAGCGCAGGGCGTATATGGCCCCGTTAGTGGGGTTCACAGACACATAGGTGTAGATGGACACGTCGCCAATGTGCGAGGGCAAAATGGAATAGGACACTGTGCCGTTTTGGCCCAGATCGGGATCCTGAGCGAGCACTGAACCCAGGTACTCTCCTGGAATATTGTTCTCATGCACTTGCAACACGTAGAGCCCTTTGGTGAAACGAGGAGGGTTGTCGTTCTCGTCTAGAATCTTGACCGCGAACGACTTGGTGGAGTTGAGTGGAGGTGAGCCTCCGTCCCTCGCCACGATTGTCACGTTGTACTCGTCCTGTGTCTCGCGGTCTAGCGGGCGGTCAGTCACCACTGTGTAGAAGTTATCGTAGTTCTCCTCAAGCTTGAAGGGAACAGAACCCCCGGGACCGCCGAGGCCGCCGCCGCCGCCTGTCCCTCCTCCACCTAGGACTCGACACTGCAGCTGCCCGTTTTTGCCCGAGTCTCGGTCAGTGACCCGCACTAGGGCGATGACTGTGCCGGGCGGGGCGGCCTCGCTCAGCGCCCCCTGGCGCACCGAAACAAAACCAATGGACGGCGCGTTGTCATTGCGGTCGATGAGCTTGACCGTGACCTTGCAGTGGGCCGGGATTGGGTTAGGACCCAAGTCTCTGGCCTGTACGTCGATCTCCAGCATCCCATTCTCTTCATAGTCCAGGTTGCCCTTAACACGAATCAGGCCGGTCTTTGGGTCAATGGAAAACAGCTCCCGCACGCGGTCGGGCACGTAGCTACTGAAGGAGTAGAGCACTTCGCCATTGGGACCCTCATCAGCGTCGGTGGCGTTCAGATCAATGACTACCGTGCCCAGCGGGGCGTTCTCGGGCAGTTCTACCAAGTAGGAAGGCGCCTCGAAGACCGGACTGTTGTCATTAGAGTCTATCACCTTTACGTTGATCTGCACAGTAGCGGAGCGCGGCGGCTCGCCGCCATCCAGGGCAGTCAGCACAAGTGTATGGTGGTTCTGTTGTTCACGGTCCAACGCCTTCTGTATGACCAGCTCTGGGAACTTGGTGCCGTCGCCGCGGGACTTGACGTCCAGTGCAAAGAGACCGTGGTCATCGCGCGTGAGCAGATAGGTGCGGAGCCCGTTCTCACCCGCGTCCGGGTCATGTGCGCTGGTAAGGGGAAAGCGGGTTCCGGGGGCAGCATTTTCAGAGATGTCCATTTCGATCTGATCCGAGGGGAAGGAGGGAGCGTTGTCGTTGATGTCCTGGATCTCTACTTTGATCATGCAGATTTCCTTGTCGTTGGCGAACACCTCGAGGGACAGCTGACACTTGGCATTGTGGCGACACAAGGACTCACGGTCGATGCGCTGCTTGGTGTACAGGAGCCCACTATCGGCATCCACGTCCAGCAGGTGCGGTGCTGAGTTCTCCAGCACCCGGTAGCTGCCCGACTTGCCTCGCCCGCCGCTGCCACCGCGCTCAGCGGGCGGAAGCCCTGGCTGCAGTCTAGCATCTTTGCCGATGTTGCCGATCACGGTGCCGGCCCCTTGTTCCTCAGGCACTGAGTAGTTGAGGTTTTTGAGCGTCAGGGCAGGGGCCCAGAGAAGGAAGCAGCAACAGATGGAAAGGTACATCCCAGACCGGTGGGGTGGGGGCAGGAGCAGCCGGACTGGAGGGGCAAGCTTGTGGGTGCGCGCCAGCCTGGGGCCCGGGAGGATCGCGCGCGCGCGACGCGAGCCACAAGTCTGTAGGTCCTTCCTTCCTTCCGCACCCGGGCTGCGGCACCAGGCGGTCTCTCCTTATTCCGCTCAAGTTCCCCGAACCTGTTGATCTACAGCATCCGCACTGGGGGAGAAGCAGCGGCGCAGCGGAGCTGCAGCGGCTCGGAGCAAGGCGGCGGCTCCCTGCGGCTAAGGGCGAGCCCGGGGCTTTGTCTCTCCCGCCTGGACTTCAGGAGGCTCAAACTTGAGTGATGAGGCCGGCGATAAGAAGGAAATCGAGTCTGGGAGGGATGGTAATGAGCTAAAGAATCGGTAGGTTTTCCTGGCTCCCGCTAGGGCGCTGCAAATCCACTCCAGCCGGTAGCCTACAGAATACTCTTCACATCGGGTGGGGGAGGGTTCGGGGAGGTGTGTCTCCAGGCAGATCAGAAAGTGAAATCCTTACTTGTTACTCGTCTCCCGTGATGAAATTGATGGAAATGAGAAGCACGAACAGAGAGTCACAGATATATTTTTGAAGCTTCTCCGGCGCACTGTGAAATGTCTGCTTGCTGCGCAGGCTGGTCTGTTTTCAGGCAGTGTTTTGCTGCATTTAGAGATCTAATCTTGCATTGCTGGCTGAGGCAGCGGCGGCGGCGGACTGCATCTCCCAGCCAAGCGTATTTTTTTTTTTTTTTTTTTTTTTTTCTCTCTCCTTTCCGAGCAGCCAAAGGGAGGGGAGGAAATGCAGCGCAAAGAACTAGTGTCCCGATTTGTAGTTTCCTCCCCCTACCAGGCTCCTCCCTCTCTTCCTCGGAAAAGGCTCTCCCCCGAAATCAAGAAAGCCACAGCCTAATCAGCATTTGCGGTGTGAGTCTATTGGGAGGGGAAAATATATAGATATATCTCCGCCTCTGATCGTAGAACACACTGGTATCTACGCAAAACCAGTAGCCGCCGCTACCATCCCATTCTCTTCCTGTGAGCAAGGACTTCTCTCCATGCAGTTTAATTCCAGTTTGCTTTTCTTCCCAGGCAAAAGGAAATCAACAGGCAACTCATGGTTGGACGTGCAGATTTGAAGGGGGAGGGGGGAGGCAGAATAAAAAGGAAGGGGGAGCCACCCTCCCAGTCCTCCAACACACACTCTCCCTGTCTCTCGCTAGAAGGGAAACAGTCTCTGCATTCACAGGGCTGGGCTGTCAAGTGCCTCTCTTTTCTTTCTATTCAGCACCTCCTTCCAATGGCCCAGTCTCCCAGTCCTCTTCATCTAGAAAAGAAAACCTTGGCGAGGAATAAAAGTGGTGAATATTTGACGAGAATAAGGTGCGGGTTTTTTTTTTTTTTTTTCTTTTCCTAAAAAAAAAAAAAATTAATAGTAGGAGCAATGGGTTGGATGAAAGAAACACATCAAGGTTTGGCGTGATGCATTCTGCAGTCTCGCTATCACAGAGTCTCTCTGGGCGACTCCGGGAGGGCAGGGGGTGAGAAGCTGCGGGCCGCGGCGGTCCTGCCAGAGGAGCCCACCCCGGGAGAGAGCCCACTTCCAAGGAGAGGTTAGGCACAGGTTGGTCTACACGTTATTTCGGGTTCTTGAGGCGCCTAGATATACGGTAATGACACATCTAGAAATGCAGGTGTTCTGATCTGCCGGATGAGTCAGAAGCAGCGGAACGAATCGTATTCACTCTCGCCTCATGGTCCTCCCTTCACAGACATTAGTTGCGGCTTCTTCCTACCGCTTTCTCTGACTCACTCTATAGAAAGAAAAACCAGATTCATGTTTTGGAGGAAAAAAAAGAAAAAGAAAAAAAGAGAGAGAGAAAGGGAGTGGGGGAGGAAGGTGAAGCTGAATCCAGGAGCACTTTTACTCTACCTCTTTCTGCCGGAGTCCGAGGCTCTGGAAAACAAGTCGTCTGCTTTGCTAGGTGTATTTATTTTATTTTATTTTATTTTTTTAAAAAACCCTTTATCTTGGTTAGGCGTGAGATAACCCAAAATCTTTCAGAGTCTTAGGGGAAAAAAAATCACGTTTCCAGAAATTATTCTCAGCTTTGCCCCAGTATCATAGTTCAAGATTTTTCTCTCAATGTTCTCTATTCAAAGTCCAGCATCGGTGTGCATAGCTAATTGTGCAGTCTGTTGTGGAGGGCTTTTATTTTTATTTTTTTTAATTCTTCCTTTTCTGTCACGGGTGGTCTCTTTCAATCTGTTGCCCGTCAGGATCACCCCAAAGCCTGAGAAAGACGTGCGGATTTCAAACCAAATAAATCCATCTCCGCAAGCAAAGCAACGGAGGAAATGAAAGGTGAAAATTCAATTCAACAGTTGGAGTAGCGTCTCCCCAGTCGCCCTCCGCGGCTGCCGCATCCGCCGGACTCGCAGTCCCAGTTCTCTCCCCAGCGTCTCTTGCTGACTGACTCTATTCACCTCACGCCGCCGCTTAAACATTGATACTGATTCCCTGCCAGCCAATCCGCGTGAGGAGCAAGGCCCTGCCTCCTCGGCCCACGCCCAATAGAAGGCGGAGAAGAGGCTGTCGGGGGCGGAGCTAGGAGCCCCAGCGCTTTAGAGTCATTGATTAGATCAGTTAGATGGGAAACCAACGCCGCCAGCCGAGCCAGCTTTACGCTTTGGCGGCGGCGCCCAGGGCCTCGCTGCCGGGTCTCCCGGGTCTTTAACTACCGGGAGAAGCTCCTTCACTGTTTTCCTCCGGAAAAGAGAATTTAAAAAAAAAAAAAAGATAGCGATTTGATTTTTTTGTTGTTGTTATTCTACATACACTGGAATGGAATTCACAGCATTCTTTCCAGAATAAGGTAGCTGCGGTTTTCTAATGGATTTCTGTACACACGCATACATATACTCACACAAGCTTTCATCTTACACACACCCATGCCAAGGGAGATGCAGATTTCCTGACTCCAGGTGGACCCATCAGAATGAGGTGCGCAGGGGTGTGTGTGTGTGTGTGTGTGTGTGTGTGTGTGTGTGAATGCGTTTCTGACTGGCGCGACGTGTATTTCAATGAGTGTGTGAATTCGAGGGTGCTTTCGAGCCAGCTTCTGCCGGCGCTGGAGCAAACACGCCGAGAGCAACAGCAATCAATATGTAACTTTCTTCATCCTCAGAGAAAAATCAGCTCTCCCCAGGCGCCCATGCAAGTAAAGTCCCTTGATTATGAAAGTGTTTCAGAAGAAAAGCAGACGCCAGTTGAAAGAGGCCATGTGTCCTTAGAGGAAAATAACCTCTCCTGAGGAGAAAAGTCTCTGTAGAAATTCAAACCTGGCTAAATAATACTTGGGGTTCTGCCCTAATGGTCACATCCCTCCTCTCATCTCAAGGTTCAAGGCAATTGAAAACCCCCCTCAACACAGATAGTTTTAGTGTTTTGTTCACCTCCATCCTTGTTATTAAAGTTCCACAAGGCAATTGAATTTTATCTTTTTAATACCAAATAGCCATTGATAACCACATTTGCCATGCAATTGTCCTATGCATAGAAGCTGAATTGTAAAAACATGAAGGTAGATCAGTAGATCTTTTGGGACTTCTGTTTTATAAGTAACAGCGCACACACACAAACCCTGGCTCCAAATTCTTCCCCAACTTCAGTCTCAAAGGTTATTTTTTCCTAAACTATTATCAAACACAGCCACAAGTGAAGACTGGATTGCTTCTGATCTGTTCTGGGAAAGAGTTTAGACAAAAAAGAAAATTGAAGTATTGAAATAGAAAAGGTGAGTGTTTTGATTGCTAGAGTATTGATTGCAATTCATAAATACTGAAGTTAAGTTGCCATTTATAAATTGTGAATGACTAACATACAGATCTGTAACATGAATCATTCAGGATTCAAAGAAAATCAAATCCAGACCAATTACGAGAAAGTTCTGAAGATTTTTGTTGGGATAATTGCTTCAAGATTCAGGTGAAGGAGCTATTTATTTCCCTGAGGCTTCAATGAGATAACTTAGAGTGAGAATTTGCAGCCTGATTTGTATCCAAATTTACCACTCCTTTAGGAAACTCTAACAGTTTAAAGAGTCAAAGATAGACCTTCAAATCCCAGAGTGTCTTTGTTTTTTTTTTTTCAAAAAGGGTAGTTTGTTATATATATATACTGTTGATGAAGAGGGGTCATAGAACCTCCTAGAAATTTGGAGTTGTTTGTCTGAGGGGTGCTTAACCACACTGACATGTGAAACTACAGCTTTGTATCTCTTTGGGATTAGTACCTCTGTCATGTACGTTGGAAGTTGAGGCTTTGAGTCTGTAAAAGCAGCAACTAGATTAAAGACTAGTGATTACACATTCGCTTATTAATACTTTTTAATATGATAAATTTAAAACTTTTTGCATTACGTACTAATTCAGGGGAAAGTCACAAAATATACCTACATAAAATTTACCATAATGCAAAAGTGAAAGAATAAAATAATTCCAAGAAAGAGTATTATGTTTTTTTCTAAAACAACTATTTTTATGTGTGCATTATAGTTATACATAATGGAGTTTATTTCTTCATATTCATAAATGAATATATTATAACTTGTTCCACTTATTATGTTTTATTGATTAGCCTTAATTGGATGTGCTTTTGTGCAGTTGGGGGATATTGGAAACACAATGTCTAAAAAAAAATCCAGTGATATGAAACCATATCCTCAAGGACAAAAATATGCTGAAAGCCCCTCCAGAGTAATTATGTCACACCTCCCCCTAGTGTATGGAAAAAGAAGGACCACATGGTGAATACCACAGGGCATCATCCAGAGAGCAAAAGATATATATATAGCAAATACTTCATACCTTGTAATACTGGATTTTGTTGTTGAAGAATGACATGTACCCAAAGTACTTAATTTTTTCCTTTATGTTCCACACTGATTTTATTTTTAAAGGAAATGAAATCAACTGATATCTCACTTCCAATTTTCCAATTATTTGCTTCTCTTTAAGCAGATATGATGACCATACTTAATCATTTCCTATGTCCTATTCCCCAAATAGATTTTATGTTTACATGTAGTAATTTAAGATGGAGTTTTAAACTATGCTTAAAATATTAAAGTCAAGTGAAAAAGAAAGAGATGATATAAATATATTTTCAAAAATACTCTTGGTTTTTATACCATAGACTGATTTCTGTGCTGTAGAAGACTATAGACATATGACATCAAGTTCAGGAATCTAGAAGAGTGTACTGTGTGTTGTGCCCATGTTATAACATTCTTCTGTAACTTGTCCTGCTTGCTGTGATCTTGAATTCAATAAAATATGGCTCTTAGGAGACATTTTTGATGTGGATGTTTTCAATACAGTCACTATTTATACAGAAGAAAGATGCTCTCTCTCTCTATATATATTCCTTATATATTTTTACAAACATTTCATTAACTGGTTTCATACATTTTTATTTGTGAACAAATAATCTTCAAAATTAAATTTAATAGCTCGACATGTAGATATGAGAAGTATCAAAGTTTCCATGTCATATTTAAATACCCTGAAGTGCTAGTATTACATTCTTAGCTAATTCTTCTACTTGCTGTTGTCTTATAGAGATATTTGTGATTCACCTCAAAAAACACAGTCATTGACAATTGCTGAATTTTAATGAAAGTTTTACCTTCTAACAAATAAGAATTCACATTACTAAAATGACAATTGCTAAAATCTATTTTTTCCTTAATAAACAAATTATAATAAGCAATTCAAATGAACTATAATTTTTAAACTTCAGCAGAAATATTTTCTAATTTAAAAAATGGTGAGAATTCAATTTCTTCTACATAGCAAATATTTAAGTGTAATCTCTTTACAGTATTTAAAATCAAATTAAATAGTTTTTAATTTTTATTAAAATTATGAAATGTTGCCATTAGGAAACATATTCAAGTCAGGAAATACTATATTTTCATTTTCTTCTATATCATATATATTCTATGATGTGTTACAATATGATCTCATTATTCAAATATATGTGCCTTCTTAGTTTAGTAAATGTTACCAATGAAAAATTAAAGTCACTATATTAATTCAACAAAAATATTCAAGTTATATCTTCAAGGAATTAATTCATAATTAACCGGATAAGTAAACTAAATTCACAACATTTATATATTTATAGGTAGAGAAGACCACACAGAAAAAGGTATGGTCAGACCAAAAAATTACAATACATCAGATGCATCAGTTAGTATATATTAAAAGGGAAAGTTAGATTACATTGTGTAAAGTGTAGCTCTGAGACTTTTCTAACGGAATGGTTATATTCTCTCCCGACCTGTCAGCTAGAAATAAAGAGTTCAATTAATTAATCTCAACCCTCCTGCCCCATAAGAAGTTACGTGCTGGCGCCCCCTTGTGGTCACTTTGACAATACAGGCATTCAGGTATTTGCTTGGGAAATTCTACACGGAAAAATTAGGTTCGCTTAATCTTTGCATGTACATTTTAAAACAAATGAAAAGCTTATGAATGAAATAGTTAATTTATAGATGTGCCTGCAAATCGTTATAGTGGTTGAAACTAGGAACAAAGATAATGTCATAATTTCTTGCACAGTGCAGCAATACCATTATTTTTTGTAGTTAGGCAAGTTAGGACAATGCTGAAGCTGGGAGCCCAGCCCTTAGAGGGCACCCAGGAAATTTGATTCAGTAGGTGGCACTCTTTCCTCAGAGTCAGTTTTATAATGATGGCCTGAACTGATGTTTCAAAAAGCTGTGTCACAGGAGGTCCTGCCTTTCAGGTGAGGCAAAAACCAAAAGCTTATGATCACTTATGTTTATAACAAGACCAGCATTTCTTTCCATTATTCTAAGGCATTTAAACAGCCTGTTATATAGCTATCACACAGAGATCAATGAGAAGAATATGCGAAAAGTATGCTGAGCTCTTCAGAAAACAAATAAGTACTCTACAGATCCTCTGCATTTTAATTATCATCATAATCATTAACCCTCCCAAGTTTCAGTGACAAGGTCTTACTTGGATAATTATGATCTCCTTATGTAAATTCCTCTTTTCAGTGAGCTAGGCTTATTATTTTCTCTTATTTTTAAAAAATTCTCCCAGCAGTTCAGTTGAAAACCAAGCACTGTTAAACAGCTATTGTCTATCATCCTTGAAATAGCATACTTTTGTTTTAGGTAAAACACCTTTATTTTTCCTCTATATTCCACTAAAAATGCACAAACATGCACACATTTAATAAAATAGTTTCTATACTTATTTGATGTTTTTGAGATTATGTTAAATAAATCACTTGTAATTAAGCATCATTAAAATCACCATGGATGAGTTGATTTTTGGAGCTTCTGAATTCAGATATGTGAAGATTGTTCAGATTTCTTAGTCAATGTCCACTGTTTCTACAAAAGGTGAGAGAAGAATATGTAGAAAAAGGTCCTGGCTATTTACAAACTACTAATATTGAAATAAAAATATAATCATGTATTTTATTTTTAATTAAATTTTGCTAGTGCATTAAACTTATACATAGTAGTGAGATTCATTTTGAAATATTCATACATGCACATAATTTGGTTAATTACATTCTTCAGGATTTACTTTAACTGAATATTGAAGGACTTAAATTTAACTTTGATAGTAAATGAAACATCTTTATTTTCATCAAAAGTAGTTTTCATAGTATAATTTTGATATGTGACAATCACAAAAATAGTACTCAACCATCAATTTAGATGCTTGAATACTTTTTAAATATTGGCCAACTCTTCTGAGAACAATACAGATTAAAGTTAGAAACATATTGGCTAAAATAATTAGATGAGACTAGGTGTTCTATTTTGTTATTTCTAAAGGACGAGATCACTGTACAGCAATCAAAAAAGGCATAAAAAAAGAAAGGCATTAAAAGTTATTGCAGTGCTCATCCACTTATACAAATATAAATTAGCAATATTCTGAAAGTATGTCAGTAAGGAACTATTGTAATTAAGCCCTTTTGTGAAATGAATCTACTTAGGAATCTGCTGACTCCTGAAATACCCCTTCTCAATAAATTTGATGTTGTTCTATAATTTTAGTTTATATTAATGTTTTTATGAGCATGTGTAGGAATTATTTATACTTAATTAGCACACCCATTGTGTACAAACATTAAAGTGCCAATGTTTGGAAAAATTATCAAAAAGCAGCTTTGCTTTGTCAACATTGAAATTTTAAGAAAGGTGAGACAAATTTGCACACTATATAAGCATATTTTAATAATTGAAAAATTCAATTTTTAAAGGAAAAAAGAAAAACCTTTCCTCTACTTATGACCAGAAACTTTATTTACTGTGGAAAAGTTAATAAACATAACCATTATGATACAAGTGATCATGCAACCAGCAGAGAAGTAGAAGACAGTTCAGTATGCAGGCTTTTCACTTTTCTATTCAGGTTTAGCTCTAACATGTCCTTTGAGATGCAGGGATCTTCCTCACTCAGATTGGTGGAAGATGAGCTGTGTAATTCTGTCTAGTTAAAGTTAAAGGACACTGCTGATGTGAAAAGGCAAGAGCAGTCAGAGAAAGGTATAAAAATTGCTGAGGATTTAACAGTTTATTTTATGTCTCAGTCATTTCAACAAATATAAATTAACAATATTTTGAAAGTAGTAACCAGATTCTTTTTATTTGTGCATATTAATTATACAGGATAGTGGGTTTCATTCTATCATATCGATACATGCATACACCAAATTTTGATGGATTTCACTACCCAGTACCTCCTGATTTACGAGATTGAGTCATAGACTCTTTGAGGAATCTGCTGAATGCATTAGAATCCCAAATATATTTCCAGTATGTTTCTATATTAAAAACATACACTTAAAATGCTGCCTAGTTTTAGGGGTCATACATTAAGAAGCAATCCATGGAATTCCTTGTAATCCATGGACTCCAAGTTAGAAGAATTTTAAGCACTTGGGTACAATAGTATTTTACCCCAAGTAAGTTAAGGTTTAGAATGAAAACTTTAAAGAAAAGGAAACCTAATTACTTTGTTTTAAATGTGTACACACATGAAAAGAAAGGCTTATTTAACCTTAGGCAATGACTAAGTCTTATCCTCCTTTCCAACTGAATTGTTATCATGTGTTACTGTCACTTATTCTTTCCTTGCCTCAAATGCTGTTGAATTGATACTACAAAAACAAAGAAAATTTGTGTATTATGGTGAAATTAACAACAGTGACATACTTGAATAAGAGTAATTTCTAAATACAGGTATGATAGTATTAGATTGAGAGAAATTTCTCAAGTCTTTAGTCCCCAGAGTCACTTCCTTGGGAGAAAGAGATTTTGGAAGAATGTAATTATCATGTGCATAGAAGAAGTACAAAGAGTAGGATGAGGCATGAGGTAGTTACATATGGATTATGTCTTTAGGTATGGAAAGTGACCAGATGATTAAGTCTTTACTTTTGTTTGAATTTGACCAAAATCTGCAGTGTGAAGGAACTTGTCTTTACTCTCAATGATCTGATCTTCCTCTGTGAAGAGGAAGAGTATACATGTGTCATTCTGAAAACAGTGCACTATAGATCAGGGTTTCAGTACCACAACAAAGAATCAAAGCACATATTCTCTTGTGCAGAAGAATTAATACAAAAACAGAAGAAAATCTTTCTAAAAATTCTAGATTGTGTTCTCAAAATGATTCTTGGAGATAGCGAATCCATGAAAGTTGGAATAGGTGGCCGTGAAGGAAAATTAATATAAAATTTAAAACATCCTGACTGTAAAATGAAAAACTACAGTATAGGCAATTGATAGTAGAAAGAATATTGGAGAAAACAGACAGATGCATGAAAAGGATTAGATATTTTTCTGTAACCCAGAGCATTCATGTGGATGAAGGGAAAAATAAAATCAGACAAAAATAAGTATGAGGACAGGTGAAGGATATTCATTACTAGAACATAAACATAAACGATAGAAATTCTAAAACAAGAAAAAAGTAGAATGAGGAAGAAATATATAACCACAAAAATATGAGGAAAAATGTTTTGGGGGGAGATGAAAACGGCTCAAGTTCGTAAATTAGACTAGCCCATTGACTATCAGGCAAAATGCAAAACCCAACACAGACATATTCATTTGATCTTTGAATTTCAAGGAGGATGAAAAAATAAAATATTATTAAGTGCTAACTCTAGGTGAATATTTATTTTTTAAAACTTATTCATATTCAATACTGAGACTCTAAGGCAGAGTCTCACACTTGCTAAGCAAATGCTCTACCACTGAGCCTCAACCCCAGCCCTAGGTTTGCTTTCTAGAGCTGTTTTAAGTGGAATTTAGTCAGCACTAGTGTCATTGTGACCAGAACACCTGACGAGAACAATTGAGAGGAGAATTTTATTTTGGGCTCACAGTTTCAAAGGTTCAGTCCGCTGTCGACTGACTCCATAGTTTTGGTTAGAGATGGAACATCATGGCCAAAGGATACAGCAGAGGAAAGCTGCTCAATTCATAACATTCATGAAAAAGGGTTGGAGGAAGGGAGGAAGGGAGGGAGAGAGGGGAGAGAGAGAGGGGAGAGGGGAGAGAGAGAGAGAGAGAGGGGAGAGGGGAGAGAGAGAGAGAGAGAGAGAAAGAGAGAGAGAGAGAATGAGAATGAATACTCCACTTACTTGTCAGGGACAAAATATAAACCCCAAAAGCACACACACCATCATCTATTTCCTCAGCCACACCCTACCTCCCTGTAGTCACAACTCAGTATAGAAGTTCTTTCAAATTATTACTCCATCAAGTGGATCAATCCACTGATTGGGTTGTATAATCTAACATATCACCTCTGAACATTTCTGCATTTCCTCATAGGTGAGTTTTTGGGAGATACTTCATATCTAAACCATAACAGATGGTCTCCACCCTGTGGACAGGGAGCAAGGTAAGCAGGAGTCTACTATACTTGTTCAAGTACCAACTGATTGATGAACACAAGAAAGTCTTCTAGCTCTTCCAGCACAAGTGACATTTACTGGCATCAAGGCTGATGAGCAGAAGAGCAAGATGGCATAAAATCTCACTGCTTTCGGACTTGTAGGCAAATCATTATGGCTACAGTATAGAAGAAACCAAAGCTTTACAGTCTCCTAGCAGTTCTTTAGCATTTGGACTTGATTTTAACATTAAAATAGATACTACATATTTTTACCCTCATCACTGATTCTACAAACTCATTTAATACCTTCCTTTCCCCCCAGAACCAGTGGTGATGTAGGCTTTTTAAAGACTGATTTGCACACTTAAGTCTTTTTGCATTCATGGTTTTCTCCATTCATGTACCAAAATAATGGACATTGCCATATATTTACTTGTTTTTTATCTCTTTCTATAAAATTTTCTATTTTTATTAACCTCACTTTGATGACTTTATCTCCTGTTAAATAGGTTTCTTTTCAAAATTTCTTATCCTAACGATACTAAGTAATTAATATTAAACTTTAAGCTCTTATAAATCACCTAGAAATGTTGGATTATCTCTCACAGAAAAGAAAAAATAAACCACAAGTGACATTAAAGGCAAACTATCAAAAGAGAAATATAATTAGCTTATTTTTTGACTTAGCAAATGAGGGTGTGGATTTTAGGGCCTGGAATCATACCAGTGAACAAGTCAGACAGGAACGTCCTTCTTGAAAGATCCAAGGTTGCATCTTAATCCATTCTGTGTTATTGTAGGAGTCAGGTCTCCATTTCCCTGCTGGCTGTCAGCCAGGAGAATTTCCCAGAGGTCTGCATTCATGTCTTCTTGCCCCTTCATGTTCAAGTCATGGAAGCCTGTTCTTCCTCAAGATGAAAATCAGTCTGACTTCTGAAACATCTCTTTGAACTCCAATGGGGGTAACTTCTGTGGTTTTAATGGCTCATTTTATTAGATTTGGTCCACTCAAATACAGGGCTATCTTCCTAAATTAGAGTCTATAACCTTAGTTACACTTTAAAAGACTCTTTTTCAAAGTAATGACCATTAGCAGATTCCTGAAGTTAGGATTTGACTATTTCTGGGAAAGCATTTTGTCTAATCACAAAGAATTTGATAACTTACAGAAGAGTTACATAACAGAATTCTATTGACATATGAATATAAAGTTAATAAAATTAAAAAAACTAAAATTTACATTAAAACAATACAGAGTATGTAATATGTGGACTTTTAAAAAAGTTGTGTATACACATTTGTTTATGGAAAAAAACAGTGGGGAGATAAACATCAAGAATTTATAAAGATATACAATAAAAATTCATGAATGAATGGTAAGTGATGATGACATTTTAATATATTTTATACATTTTGTATTATGAACACATAATAATTAATTTTAAAGAAAATATAAATAAATCAATAATGTAGTTTTCCTTCATTAATACTTTTAAGTTTTATCACTTCACTACTTTTCCTATAAGTGATCTTAATTTCCAGGTTTGTTTTTCTTTCTTCTTATAGCCAGCCAAATCTTTTCTTTTTTTCCACAGAACTCTCTCAGGTCTCCAAAATCCTAGAGTTCCACAACAAGCAACTAATTACTTTTACTGCTTTCTCTAGTTTTCCATTGAGAAATTTGTAGTAAATAACTTATTCCCCAGTAATTAAGAATAAAGGCATTCCTTGGTATAGGCCCATAACTAACATTCCTCTGTGTGTATGTGTGTGTGTGTGTGTATTATCCAGAAATGGATAAGGGAGGAAATGATTTATAAATAAATTAGAAACCATTGACTTGGGGTGCTGTAATTTATTGTGTCAAATGAAATATTATTTTTAGGCCGGGTGCAGTGACTCATGCCTGTAATCCTAGTGGCTGGGGAAGCTGAGGCAGGAGGATCCCAATTTCTAAGCCAGTCTCAGCAATGGTAAGGCACTAAGCAACTCAGTGAGACCCTGGGTCTAAATAAAATACAAAATAGGGGATGTGGCTCAGTGGTTGAGTGTTCCTGAGTTAAATCCCAGGTGCCCAAAAGAAAAAATATTTTTAGTTCTTTCCACTTTTATTTCTGTATTGTCTTTAGGTATAAGAAATTGTTGTTTCAATATATTTATATGGTCCAGTATCTGAAGAATTTCATAGTGAATAAATTACATTAATGCCACAATACTATTTTTCTTATGAAAGTGTGGATTATTTCTTAGAAACCCATGGTTGTCTTCAATTTTGTCCCATTGAATATGTTTATCATTTATTTTGATAGGTTTAAGATATCTATGACATGAAAACTAGACAATTTAATTGACTTATGTAAACTTAACATTCTCACCCAAGTATTAATGAATAAATTCATTTTACAATGCCCTTGTAAATAAAATTATACTACATAATAAAGGACATGAGCCAGACATGAAGGCCTGTAATCTCAACAGCTCAGAAGGCTGAGGCAGAAGAAGGATCACCAAGTTTAAAGCCAGCCCCAGCAACTTACTAAGGCCCTAAGTAACTTAGTGAGACCCTATCTCAAAATAAAATATAAAAAAGGACTGAGGATGAGGCTCCATGGTTAAGTGCCCCTGGGTTCAATCCCATGTACCCCTTCGCTCCCACACAGAAAGAAACATAAAGTTCATGGGGAAATTGGCAATCTGAACCGTGCCTAAATTTTTCTAACAATCTTGAGGTAGAGTGTGTATGTGGGCTGTTTAGGATAGTATTATTTCATCAGTGATGTTGAAAGAGCTATCAGAAAACTTTGGCTTTAATATAGCTCAGAAAGCAAGTCAGTTAACTTTACAGAGACTTAATTTTCACACCTCAAAAATACTAATTCTATCTCTAAGAGAGCTCCCTTCCACATTTGTGGTGACCAGCTGCTATTTGGGACAAATTTTGCTAACTTTAAAATATAATTGTCACCATTCCTATGATGTTAGTCATACTTAGCTATATTATAACAACAATGAATATAGTCAACACTTAAGAATTTTAAATTTGTATTAGTGAGTTATTATATTTATTTACAATTACTATTCTCTTAACCACCCCAAATACCATCATTTGTTATCAAACATTGTAAATATTTAGAACTGTGCTTTCTGGGTTGATATTTTATCCTATTAATTCATTTTATATTTTACTTATTTGAAATTCACTTTGTTTTGGTTTATGTTTTTTTTTTTCTCTGTGAATAGCTATTTAGGTAATATTTTTACTTTTGTTTACTTTTTCATTTGTTTGCTCCTAAATGTGTGGCAGCATAAACAACTGTAAAGAGCACAGATACCTTTCAAATGTTACATGGCATTTTACCCAAGTATCTGTCAAGTAAAAGGTTAGAATTTTCAGTTCTAAAAGAAAATACATACCAATTAGTAGTAATATTCTGCTGCCCATTGCATGATTTTGGCAGGGAAAAATTGACATGCTTTTTCATTATAGAGAGGACATTTCTATATGTGACTTGCTCTGCTGAATGTTTCCAAGTTGATTCAAAGATAACTTCTACACATTATTTTGATAGTTAGCTTTGGCACCTAATTTGTTTGACTATATACTGACATGTCACTAAAAATTTTCTGTTAAATTAATTACTAGTAATTCTACATATCCTAAAATACTAATGGATATTACTTTTCAGAATTTATAAAGACAATCTGCTATTAGAGCCTCACATTGAATAAAATTTTTGAGATTATAATATTTTTAGATGTCACTAGAATTGCTACAAATATTTAATGTCAGAAAACTTGAATAGTAAAATTTCTAATGTTTTTAGAATAAGAAGTTTAACTAAATTAGTCTTAAATATAATTTTAATATTTTAAATTTAAATTTTTGACACAAAATATTATTATAAATTTTTCAAAATGTGTTTCACTCATAGTTTGTGTAAAAGAAGCAATACCACACCAAATAGATAAAATAGATCATACCAATTAAATTTTTATATAGTTTATTTTTCTCCCAATAATGATATATCATGCACTTTTTTCTATACCAGACCTTTGTGATTTTTAGTAGGTATTTAGGATTTCATTGTGTAGTTGCATTATCATATATATAATTATTTCATTCTTTTTAATAACTATATATTAATATATATAGTTTTATTTTTAACTGTTGATATAAATATTCAAACATTTTATATATTCGTGGAAATATTTTTCACATGAAATTAATTTGAAAGAAATTAGCTATGTCAAAAATACATATTTAATAACAGTAAGTTAGATATATGTATAAGTTACATATATCTAACAGTAAGTTGGAGGAGTTACATTTAAAAAAATAATGTTGGTAACATAAAGATAAGAAAACAGCATGAAAATATTTCAGATAAGTGGAGACCAAAGATCTATGACAATCAACTGTAATGTCTGATTCTCAGTAGAAGACTCTTTGCTGAATTTAGAAAAATGCTACAAAGGACATTACTAGATCAATTAGCGAAATTGGAATACATATACTTAAATGAAATAACTTTCATTGTTACGTTTTGATACCAATAACTATACTGGTGTTATTTATGGCAATATCCATATTTTCAGGAAATAAACATTGAAATATTTATGAATAAATATAACCACAAAATATAACCATGATATATAAAACATATTCAAATAATTCAAAAAAGATATGCATGTGTATATACACAGCTGCATATATATTTGCATGTAGATTTCTACAGATTCATGTTTAAACATATATGCCTTACAGAGAAGACAAAGAATGAAAAAGCAACTGTGGCAAAAGTTTTACAAAAAGAAATGTAGTGAAGAGTTTCCAGGTGTTCCTACAGGTAGACTTACCCTTATTGTTGCAAACTTTCTGTAAGTTGAAATGATTTTTAAATACAAAGTTATGAAAATGAAGATATTTCCAAATTGATCTCAGAGAATACAACTAATTTTTTAAACATCTTTTTTTCATATATATACAAGTATTGACTAACTTTCCTCTCTATCTATTTCTACTCCTCATCCTCTCTTCAACTGTCAACAATCCATTAGGCAAACTCAAATCCCTAATTAGGCATGCCCAAACAGTGTAGGGCCCTGTGTATACAGGTAGCTGTCTGACAGCATTTGAAGAGTCACTGCATGCACCAGTGTGAGCTGGTGGGAGTCATATTTCACACTCCAAAAAGGGAAGAAGAAATACGGATGTGGCGAAGGTATGGTGAAGTCTGTGGTTTTGTAGTGGAGTTGGAAGTACTGGTATGTACCATGGCTATCAACATATAGACGTAGATATCAGCATAGATGCAGAAATAAATAACTGTGTGTGTGTGTGTGTCTGTGTGTGTGTGTGTGTGTAGCACACACCTTTGCACTTGCTCACTCTAGCACTTAAACTCACTTCAATCATTTGTTTCAGTAGAGTTGATTTCAATCTCTCCTCTCTGTCATAATCATATTGAATAAAGTCTTCATTGTTGGTTTAACTCGTCTGTTGGAGATTTTCTTTTACACACTTATCATAGAAATTGTCTCCAGAATTAGAGAATTAATTAAATTACTGTGTATAAAAAGATTATAGCAGTCTGTAAAATTTTAAAGGAAGAGAGTCATCAAATTTCAATAAGAATTTATATTTGTATTTTTACTTTAGGTAGATGGCTATCAATCTTGATATCATATGTTAAATACTTGACAGTATTAATTCCGGAATCATTTTATGATATGTCTTTTAACTAGTTTTATTGTTTCAATTATTCTTATGAAGTTAATTCCATTTTTTACTGAAGTGTCAGTTCCACAAATTTTAGCACACTGTCTCATGCATATAAGTCATACATATGAATGACTTGATACTACTGTTGAGGATGTGTTATGTTAATTAATATAGTATTAATTTTATTTTAATAGAAAGACTCAAGTAAGAATTTTATTTCTTTAGTCATTAGCTTGATCTTAAAACTAAAAATAATTTATATCAATTATCATAAGAAAAAGCATTTACTGTTAAAAAGGTTTAGTTAAAATTCATAAGGGTTTTAGTCAATATAATGAAAATAATATTTATGTATTTTACTATTATAGACATTCCATGTGATAAATATACATTTCTATTTAAGGCATATATGGTGAATTATTTGATTGATAGGTTAAATGAAATAATATACATTAAATACTCAATGAATGCTTTTAATCTTCCTCTCCAGCTTTTCTTACATCCCTCTTCTTTTCTTTGGATACAATAGAAATGATTAGAATAACAGAGGTTGGTCTAGAATGATACCTAAGATCAGTATAAAATTGGTTAGTAATAAATAAAAATAATGTCAGCATAGATTGGACTATAACAATTAGCCACTCACTGAATTGAAGACCAACTTGTCAATCAATAGTATTTAAACTTCAATGAGTACCATGTTATTGGGATGCACGTGGTCTAGATCTTTGCCCTCAAAATGGAGAAAACATACAGCAGTACAAAACTCCAGGAATATGCCAGCAAGCTTCTGTTTCTATGTCAATTTAAAATTAAATCTTTTTAAAAAACCTAAATAAAATGAAACCTTATTGATGTTCAAACTTAGCACTCCTATAATTAAATCTAACACTATGATCATAACATAAAATAAATTTGATGGGGAGCAATGTACAGAAGCAAACTGAATTACCATTTACTTGAACATGCAATAGAAACAATATACATTAAAATATGAGACTTAAAGAAAATATATGAATTTAAAAATGACTTAGATTTTGAAATATTTTAAATTATAGGTATAAAATACACCATAATTAATTGGTTCAATATTGCATGCTTCCCACAGCTTTTCTCTTGATTTTATAAGGTAAAATTACTCTTTAAATTCAACTCTAAGAAATATTGTTGATATAAAATATCTTTATTAACATATTTTAAATTCAATGCAATTTATTGCATCTTTTCATTTATAGCTTATATACTGTTTAATAAAAAATAAGTTTCCAATTATAGTGTAAAAATGAAAATTCTTAAAAAGATGTAACTTAACAATGATTTTCAACTTTCAAGCAAGCCATATTCATTTTATGTAATCTGCAGGTGTCATTTTAGAGAGACAATAGACTATATACCCAATCACATTCCTTTTTTCAGACAACAGTTTGCAATCAGGAGAATGTGTGATGAGGTTTAATCAAAGATTAGAACTTTTTAATTAAATAGGGCCTTTTGTGACAAGTCATTTGACATTAATTACTGTTTTAGTTGGATTCCTTTTGATTTGTAAAGGGCCCTGAGCACTGAAAAAATTATATTGCATCACAGAAATTGTTGATAATTAAAACAAAAGCTTCTTCATCAGCCCATCACACACCTTAAAAAGGAACATCATTTAAAATGTTTAAATGGTTGCCTTAGATAAACAGAGTGGAAGGTTTTAAAGAAAAAAAATAACAGATGGCATGTCAAGTCAGTTGCTTTGGATGGGCAGTTTGAAAGTTGTTAATTGTAATGATTTATAAGCTGTTTTGAAATGTTCAGTCACACTTTTAGGGGCTAACTAATGGTGAGAGGTATACGTGCAGTTCTAAAGGCTCAACACCCCTATGGGAATCATAAGCCTAACTCACACCACTGCTGTACTAGAGATCATCCATCAAACTTAATGCTACAACAGAAACTGACCTATAAGTTCAAATAATATTTTCATTTGTGGAATTGTGGAGATTAAAGTGGAAACTGTAAGAGTTCTAAATCTAGATAGAATATTCATAGTAAAACTACCTTTCATACTTTGTGATTTGAATTAAATATGTAAGGGTTATTCAAATTTAAAAGATTGAAGAAATTAAAACGATTCAAACTAAAAAGATTTAAATATTAATGAACTTATTTTTCTCAAAGGAATCCAAGATAAAAAGGTAAGGACTTACACAGATAAATATAATTTAAAATTAATAATAATGCACTGTGTTTGCCTAAGATTACAGTGACTTGACCAGTACAGATGTGGTCACTGAGATTTTTTTGCAGATGTGACAAAAGAATCACATATTTTTTCAGTCCTGGCTGCCTTGTAATAGAGGGCACTCAATTTTAGTACAATTTGCCTTAGGTTAGGGCTATGGTCTGTGGACAGAGTAGAACTAATTGGCCTGGAAAAGGATGTCACCCATGCCCTTGGCTTCATTAGCAGCATCCACTAACCATCTGAGTTAAATACGTGGACATGATAGTAAGAAAATAGAACTTTAAAAATGCATGGTTGTATGAACAATGAATACATAGTACCAAGAATGGAACATGTTGTGATTAATTTTGCCTTTATTATGCCATGTATGAAATCTAGTTTTCTAAAATGTGTTGGATATAATTGTAATGAACTATCTTAAAATAATATAACAGCAAAAACTACTTATCAGTAACTGAGACCACTTCAATCTTTACCAAAATAAAAATTCTAAATACAAATTTATAAGACGAGGTAAACTATGGTGCCCCTAGACGTATATGTATTTATATTTTTACTGGCAAACATTTCAAGCTGATATTTTGCAGTATTCTCATGTCCAATGAAGATGTTAAATGAAAACTTCCAAAAGAGGAAATTAATTGCTCATTATGTTGGCAAATAGCTTGAGGGTTTGAGGAGACTTCGTTGACCTTGTTCCTGTTTTCTATAACCTTTGTATTAAACAGTTGGAATGGTAGCAAAGAAAAGCTACATACCAAATTTTCCAAGATAATAACAAGGAGAATGGACTGTGCCACATTAATATGCCCACAATATCACTAAACGGACTTTCTATTTAGCAAACTGCAGAAAGGAGTGTAAAATTAAGAGATTAGACAGAACATTATAATATAGGACAGTAATTGTCATGTATTTATAATTGACTTTTACTAGACAGTTTGCACATATCTTGTCATTTAATCCTTCCAACAACCCTCTGAAATATAATTATATGGTTTACATTTAAGAAAATTAAAAGAGGTTAACAAACTTTCCGAGATGCTACCATCAGCTACAGTCTTGTTAATATTTAGATGTAGGTCATATTTGGAGAGCAATATTAATATTAAAAAATAAAATTAGAAGAAGATTAATTTCTCAATTTAGTATTTAACAAGTAGATTCCATTTCTTTTAAATGTTGGCATATCCTGCAAGGTTTCATAATTTTATATGACACGTCCCCCTCAAAATCTTGTTTATGCAAGAATGTTCAGAAGTTAAATGAGGATAATGAGAGCTGTAACCTAATTAGTTCATCTTAGTTTGAACGACTGGGTAGTACTTGAAGCAGGTGGGACATAGCTGGAAGAGGTGGATCATTGGAGTCATGCTCTGGGAGGGTATATCTTCCCTGTGACGCCTTCCCCCTCTGCTCTCTCTCTGCTTCCTGACCCCACTGTGAGGTGAGCAGCTTTCTTCCCCTGGACCTTTCCCTTATGATCTACTGCCTCAATTGAGCCCAGAGAAATTGAATCAGGCAACTATGGACTGAGACCTCTGAAACTGTAAGCCTTAAGTAAACTTTTCTTCCTCTAAATTGTGGACTCCCCTTCAACTTTTTATCTGGTATTGGAATGAAAGATGCGCTCAATCTCTGGTGTTCTCTCAATGACATAACTAACTGTTAATGCTTTTGGAGAAATCAAACCTCCAAGTCTTCACTTTTTACAAAGGAATTCCACAGTTTCATTTGGTTCAATATAGACCCCCCCAATAAGAAAGAAATCCTCTGCCTTTGAGTCCCCATATCCATCCTGCTGTCTAGTCTTCTCTTCCAGTTCTCAAAAGCTCTATCTGGAGCCATGTATACAAGGTCCCTTTTTAAAAACAAAATCAAATCTTGCCATTAATGTCCACTGAGGTTATATGCCCTTATCCCTTTCTATAAATATTCCCAGGAATGGTATTCCTACTGTGTGCCAGGAAAATGGTTTATAAATTTCCTCAAAGATCCCTTTTCCTCTATATTAAAAAATTAGATAAATGCAAATTCTCAACAAAAATGTCTATGCTGTATACACATTCTCTGACTCTTTTGGTCTATATATAATCTGTAGTTTGACATTTAGTTCTGGGCTGAGGACCTATCTCATTCTTCTTCTAAGGAAAGGGAATGATTTCAGAGTTCTCCATGATGGCAATGATGCTTGGCATGGCATTAATCAGACCAAGGATGGAAACAAAGAAAAATTCCTCATCTTGGTGTCAAACTTTATGATTATATTTTTTTTCCTGTTTTCCTACTCAAACCAGAAGAATACTAATGACCTTGCATTTTTTCTTGTTTTGTTCCCTTGAAAATGAAGACAACTAAAAATAGAAATAATTTGACTTTTAAAAAATCCGATTATATACTTTTGAGAACAAAATTTTGATCTGAAGCAGGGTTCAGATCTAATCTAAGCATTAGATTTAGCATATCAAACATGAAGGAGTTAAAATTAGTATTCACAAGTTGCCCTGTATTTAAATTAAGAATGGTGCTAACTTGTTTTATTCAATGTTCTTTAAACTCAGAAATGTATCTCATTAAAGATAATTAAATGCAAAATCAATAAATATCATAAAAAGCTTATTTTCAACAAAATAATTAAACTATATTTTCCCTTTGAAAGTGCATTTGGAAGACTTTAAAATTAAAACTGTATTTAGTATTCTTTGCATTGCTTATTTTCCTGGAGAAAGCCTATCAGTTAAAATGATGAATTTTAACCTTTTCCATTTCTCCCAGAGAACATTTAATTCATATTCTTCAGGCTTTTTGAAACTAGTTCCCCATACTGATGAAGAAATTATTGTTTTTATAATATTTACTAAGGCCCAGTTACTGAGCCTCCCTCAAGGACATTTCATTTACTTTTAATGTGTAAATTTCTGAGAATCATTTTGGAAAAAAATCAAGGAAACAACATTTAAATATTCAACCAATTGTGTAGTTAAAGGGATTTGAATTAAGTCATAATACATTATATTCAGTTCAATGAATGTTGTGGATAGAAAATAAGGTCATGATATCTAAGAATAGTAGGGTCAAGAATTGAAATAGTAATGGATCAAAAATGTCCTGTATAAAATATTCTTTTGCTCTAAGTCCCAATTTTGTCCTTTTCAAAATGATGATTTGGAAAACTACTGAGCAAAGTCAGTTTACTTGAAAAAACTGAAAAAATTTTTTAGTGTTGTGTGACTCTTGAGGAAAGTACAGCATTATGTTATATATTAAACAGTGTTATTTTCAGAAATAATTAGTGAAATAAGAATGTTCTGAACATTAATGATCTAAAAATATGCACAATGAGCTGTAATTAAGAAGAACAAGTTCTTGTCACTCTTTACAGTGACATACACTAAAAGACATTGCTTGGAAAATGTTGACTCATCTAGAGGAAAGTACCACTCTTAGTACCAGGTTATTTTCCTATAAAGGATATAAGTAGAACCTAGTGGTTGGAGTTGATCCATATGACTTTTTACAGTAGCTTCCAACCTAAGTAGGTTGTCACTTAAGAATAAAGGGAGAAATATAACCTTCAAAATATTCGCCCTATAATTTTTGTGATGTTTGATTTGATTATTTCTAATACGGTATTTTTTTGAGATAAAATCAAACTACCAATACTATCAATTTTCCTCACCTCACTATGGCAATAAAAGACTATTGATCCATAAATACAGTTTGCTGATATAAGTTCTAAAACTTCAATAGTGAGTTTATAAATTTTCAATATTCTGACTTAAATATAAAATACTAAGAATTTTACTGTGATGATATTTCTTCCTATTTTCAATTGCTTGTTCTCCCCTTGACAGTGGTATAAGCATGGACTCTGAAGACACTGTCTAAATCAAAATCTAGGTCTTCTTCTTGCTTTAAAAATTAAATCATTTTTAATGATTTGAATTGCTATTTCCAAATACATATGATAATATTAATAATACTATAAATAATGATTAGTATTACCTAATTTATGAAGGGGGAATGCCACATTTTAAATAGGTGATATAGCTGAAATCAGAACACAAGTTTAAAATGATATGGTCATTTTCCAGCAAGTGGCAAAATCAGGATTTGAAAACAAGACTTTTTTCTCTTCATTATTACTGAAATATGCTTGCTAATTTTACAAATGATTATAAAATCTTCAATAAATTCTAGACATCATTGCCCTATGTACATGTATGATTACATGAATGGTATGAATCTGCATTGTGTACAACCATAGAAATGAAATTATGTACCCCATTTGTGTACAATGAATCAAAATGCAGTCTGTAAAAAATTGAAAGCTAAATAAAAAAATTGATCAAAAATAAAAAGCTACATTAATCAAAAAAAGTACATGTCTAAATAAATCAGATGGACATGTTGTGTATTAAAAACAAACAAAAAAAGCAATGGGAGAGAGAGGGATCTAAGCAGAAGCTAAAGTATTGTTTAGCTTCAGGAAGTCATGGGCAGTTTTTCACTCCTCTGTTTTGAAATTCATATTTTATTTTGTACTTTTACCTGTGGTTACCCAACAAGAAATTCTACAAATTCAACATCTCTGCCTGGACAGATTGTTCCATTTTTCCTCTTAAACTGTGATCAGTATATCCTTTGACTTGAATATACTGAATACTTAAAACTTTTTAAATAATTTCCTTTGTCATGTCAGAGTAATATTAAAAATGTAGATGTTAAAGTTTTACTCACATTGTAAATGTGTATGTTCCATATATTCTAGAGGTATAAGTCCCCAGTGTACTTGGGCAATCTTCACCCCATAAGTATAACCATTTTTGAGATGAATAATTCATTTAGCATTTAACTAAATGATCTTTGGCTACTTCAGTTTTGAAGAATTCTTCTACCACTACATTCCAAATATTATTGGGAAATAATATCACTTAGTCAGAAATTCCCAGAATTTTGCTGTTTAAAATGTCATGTGATAACACTGTATATAAACACCAAAGTATTATGAGGAGACAACATACGAAACACAAAGATATAGACAGTTATGAAATTACGTGTGTGAGTGCGCACACGAGTGTGGGTATCAGTTCAAGAAGTGTGTTCATCAACATATTATCTCTATGCCGACGAGGCGGCCATACTTTCCCAGGGTGATACTTTCTCAAATAAATGTAGGCTGACTCTCATTCACTATGTTTTAATCTTCAGGTATGAATTAGTCACATGAGGTGGAAAATATGTATGGATAGCGTATTTAAAGCATGTAGGCCTACTGAACCGCTGTACATAATTGTGGGGAGGGTGACTCCTCTCTGCACACTGAGCAGCAGGGCTATGCATTGTAATTACAGGGAGTGTCCTAAACACATTGCAGGACTTCTATTCTTTTTGTTTCCATAGAACACAGTGATGAAGGATTCTCAGGCTCCTGGGTTCTGATTCCTCTATTTAAAACAGAGCTGTGGGCCAGGCACTTACTCTCTTTCCCTCTCTTGGTCTAGAATTATAAAATAGTAATAATATTATTGTCTCTTTTACATTGTACCAGTAAGAATGGATAGAAATAATATTTTTAACTGTGTGATTGACACTTAAGAAGCATTAAACATATTATTGGTGGTAATGATGAAAAAAAATTCTGTTCCTAATAAAATATACATAATATCATTGCAAGAAATATTTATATTAGCTCATTTTCAAGTGATATTAAATTTTCATCCTAACAAAATATCTAATATCTGAGACATTTTAGAGCAAGCTACTCAAGTCAAGATCAATGAAAAAAATTCAGGAGTCTCCAGAAAGTGAGAAATGAGTCAATGCAATTGTTCACTCTCAAGCAGATACTCATGGAAGTTTCTAGAAAGTAGTTGTCAAATAGTTGCTACTTCTCCATTTATATATTTTATTTTTTATCTTTTTAGAGAATTTGTGAGTAGAGTAGGTATATAGATGCATCATATTATTATTGAACTTGGAAGTTTTTCTAGATTATTGCCTTTTTAATTACTTCAGGTATATGGTCCTTGCATTCTGTGTTGGTATTAGAATAAGGATTTTCCTTATATGAAGAAAATCAAGAAGATTGTTGTCACAGCATGGAGGGAGGAATAAACATGCCTGCTCTGTCTTGCCCAGATTTTGCTTTTCTAGGATTAACAGTGGAATGAAATTTTCCTTCTCTAGAGATAACAATGATAAAGAATCAGAGGGTGAGATAAAGTAGTGATCAGATAAAACATACTGCACTTTACATGGCTTTTTCACTCTGAATTAAACACTAATATTCCTTAAGCATGCCTTATGTTTTCAATTTTAATTAGCATATCTCTGGCACCTCATCTCTATGTGTTGAAATCGCATTACTCCATTTATATTAACATTCCTTGGGGTCATTCTTTAAGATATCTTTAAAGTCCACTCAAAAAGTCTCTCTCTCTGTAAATCCTATTCCGATTCCTTATATTGTTAAATGTGATTTATCTTTTCCTAGAAACCAGGACAATTTATTCATAATTTCTTAGGACACACATTTTATTTTGTTTTGCATTATCATTTTGTTGTTTCACATTTTATCATTCCCAGAGTTAAAGACATAGAGAAAAAAGATGGTTGTTGTATCTCTGGGTACCCCGTAGTGTCTAGCACAATATTTTGAAAATAGCATCCTCTTGATAAAAATAGAGTGAACACTTTTCTGCATGTGAGTTTCTTTAACACTTTTACATAGCCACTCTCAGAATGCTTAGTTGAACATTTGAGAATTCGGATATATGGTTCTTCAGTTACCTTAGCTTACAATAAATGGAAGGGAAGAGCTATACAATTATGGCCTCTCAACTGACTTCAGCTAGTCCAGCTATCAGGTAAGGGCATTCCTGATACAACAGGTCAACAATGGGCTAATGAGGAAAGGTTTAATAGTTGTGTATAACAAATTAAGAAAGAAAAAATGTCAACTTTATCATTCATAAAACTTAAAAAGTGAATGGCATAAAATATATATATGCACACACACATATATATATATTGCATACCTAAAATATAAGTGATGGAGCCTTGAATTAAAAATCATGTCTAAAATCACAGATCATATCCTATAACTCTTATTTTGTAAATGATATATTCTAGTATATTACATTACTGTCCTAAAACTATTGCTTAATTTTACAAGACTTCATTTAAGCTTCTTCAAATATGACATGGTAATCATTAACATAATTTGTAGGAATAACAAATAACAATGATGATACTGCAGTTCTTTTAATGAAATAATTCGTTATTTAAACTGTCTAAGCATTATTCATGACAGTTACCCTATCATCAGAGGAGTTAATTCAATGCACATGGAAGAACAATTTAAATATTAAGCAATCAATCAATCATTCTCTTATCCTGGTTAATGAATAAAACTATTCATTTTTTTTCTTTTTATTGAAAGAATGAACATAATCAAATTAGAATTTTCTAGAAAATGAAGCAAGTTTCCATTTATATTTCATGTTCACATAGGTTTGCACACACTATAATTATTTAGAAATAATATTAAATAGATTAATGAAGATTCAAACTTAAAAATTTATTTTAGCTTTTACTTAGTCTTTGGTGATAATCATTTGTTCATTAGCATAAGCAACACATTTAGTTTATATTATTTGCACATTTTTTATTAACAGGAAAGGTTTTCTTTCAGGACTAATAGAAATAAGTTATAGGTTAGCTTTTGTTTTTTAGCAAATATTAGACATAGCAGGGAAATTTTATGGGTTTTCACATCATGCAAGATTTTCTGTTATTGCATGAATATGGGTTCATTTGACAAAAATCCCCTAAACTATGGATAGAATAGATCCGTGTATGTAAAATCAGGTTATTAAAGTGTTGTAACTTAACTAAAATGCTTGCTGAAATTTTGCAAATGTATAAGCAGAGAATGCCTGTAAATAGGGGCAATATGAACTTCAATCAGGTCAAAGAGCTGAAAAGATTTTGACAGATTTTTGCATGACTGTGTCCCAGCTTTACAAAAGAATCATAAAAAAATATTCAAAACAAGTTAATGATTATTAACCACTTAACTAGTAGTAGCTATTTGAGATTACTGATTTTTATTTCATTTAGAAAGTATTATTTGTGATACAGAAAGAAAATGTTCACAAAATAATTGAAAAGCATAAAAATAGAAAAATAAGGTAAATTTTTAAAAAGACATTTCATTTTATTGGCTTTACAGAATGAATACATAGGTATTCTTATTCTCAGAGGCTTCATTGAATCCCTTTTAAGTCTTTATGTAGAAAGCCAAGTCTTATGTAGAAGCCAAAAATCTTATAACCAAAGGGTCAATTTATAGACCACAATACTGCTTCCCATTCATGTTAGCTGTTCTCTGGTATATCACATCGTAAAATTTTTTCATCTATTTTTTTCCTTTTTTCAATACTGTATTACAAACAACCCATAATGCAATTTAAAAATAATGCATATTTTCAACAATAAAATTGAAATGCCAAAGAAATATACTATATTTCATGAAAGCAAAGAAAGTAACTTTAAAGATCTGTAACTGCTGGAATCAACTGTGAAGCTAGTATAAAACATGTCAGTATTAAAACAATTAATCACTGATGAAAAAAGAGTCTCCCAAGGATCTTGATGAGATTTTTAAACTTTTTAATTTCTCAAAGATTATCTCCCAAACAAACCTTCTTGCGCCCTCTTTTCATAAGAAAATTTAGTCTTCGCTTTAAGTGGATTTACTCTAAGTGACGTTTCCTTTCCTGGAACTGGAAATTATTATTCTTAGATAATGAAGAATTCCTATATATAAAAAAAGATGGAATCAGATCATGTTAAAAAACAAACTAAAGGATATAGCAGTTGATCAGAACGTCCTTTAATATGTAAAATAAATTGAATTTGGACTTACAGATGAAAAAGAAAGCAACCAACAACTGAGATAAGTTTCCTTCCCAAGTGACTTCAGAAAACTCTAAGTTCAGGGTCAATAAAATCCAAAAAGAAGATGAGAAGAAACTGCCTAGGTAATTTATTACAAAACATTAATTAAAGCATCTGAGCCAGCCTGAGTGTCTCTTCTTACCCTCTCTGGCCATACATTCAAAGCATAGACAATAAGTCTGGTAGCTGAATTTCAACCTAAAGCTCACTCTTAAAATTAATGATAGATTTTCCATGAGTAGTTCCCAATGTGCAAGTTAGGATCCAAAAGAAAGAAAGAAGTCATAGGTTCTAAAAGTAACTTTATTTAAAAAAAAAAAAAAAAAAAAAGGAAAGGAGACTATTTTGCCCAGTACTGAAGTTTGCTAGGGTAATGTATTCAAACAGGTAAGTCCTTACTTTGGTAATGATATTACATTTATATGCTCAGGTATTCCTCAAGGAAACAATCTGATCATGTCCACACAAGAAACTGAGACTACTTGGACAAACAGACCCACAGAATTGAAAATAAACCTATATCAACTCTTATATTAAACAAGTTGGTCTCTTTTCTTTCTTTCTTTTTCTTTTTGTAAAAATGAATATAAAACAATGTTTCCCAGGAAAATAAGTAATATCAAATACATGAAAAAAGAGACTACATTGATCTCAAACAATTTAGTGTATTATTTATGAAAAGTACCAGCAAAAATAACAGCATGTCCTGTTGAATTTTTGCCCAGAGTTTTTGGTAGCAAAAATTTACATTGGGAAAAAGATTTTACTATAACAAGGTAAGTAGCACAAAGAACCAGTAAAACCACTTCATTTTTGAAATAGGAAAAAAAAAAAATCCATGAATAAACCAAATAACATATTAGGAGAGCTAAAACCCAACTCCTTGATAACACAAGTGTATAGTTCTTTAGTGGCTATATAAGGTATTGTTCTGCAAACTTGGTATTAACTCATCCAATTCTCACAAGAAATCCATGAGTTTGATCCTCTTATCATTCCTATTTAGAGTAAAAGCTGTGGAGAGCTTAAAAAGACAACATGGAGAATGATCAGTTGCATCATTAATTCGATTACAACTACACTGGAAGAAGATTATCCTGAATGAAAAAAATAAAGGTGGGTATTTATATGGAAAATTTCCCCTGAAAGAAAGCAACAGCAGAACTGTGAAGATACACGCTTAAGAATAGCAAAGTCAAATCTTCAAAAGTCAAAGAGGTTGAAAATATTTTTTAAATACTGTTCTAGTTAGCATTTCATTTGTGTGACCACAACACCTGACAGGAAAAACTTAGAGGAGGAAAAGTTTACTTAGTTCATGGTTTCAGATGTTTAGTCCTTTGTCAGGTCACTCCATTGCTCTGGTCCCAAGGTCAGGCAGAACATCAAGGTGAAAGTGATGACTGTGGGACACTATTTAGGACATGATAGTCAGGAAGCAGAGTCAAATGGACAAGATATAATTCCTAATGTCACACCTTCAGTGACTCACCACCTCTAGCCATACCCAGCCTGCCTACATTTACCACCCAGTTAAGTAGTTTTTTTTCAAATTATTCATCCATCAAATGGATTAATCCACTGATTAGTTTACAGTTTTCATAATCTAATAATTTTACCTCTGAGCCTATCTGTATTAGACACAGGAATCTTTGGGAAAATACCACATATAAAGACCATAAAATACCCTCTGCAGCAAAGCTAGGTCATCTTCAATACTACAAAATTCAGTGACCAATTAGATTTTATATTAGCAAAAGTTGCATCTGGCATAAAATAAAATCTCTGTGGACATGTAAAAACTTATATGATGTGCTACTGTGAATAATGACAAAAATTTAGGATTTTGTATGTTTTCAAAGCATACATAAGGAAGATAAAAAATATATATCAATGTTCTTTTTTATTATGGTAAATGAATGGGATACATGTTGTTTCTCTATTTGTACATGGAGTCAAGGCATACCATTTGTGTAATCATAAATTTACCTAGTGCAATGTTGTTTGATTCATTCTGTTACTTTTTTCCCTTCCCCCCACCCCTCCCACCCTCTATAGAGTCCTTCCTTCCTCCATTCTTACCACCCTCCTTATCCCTAACCCTAAACCTAACACTAACCCTAACCCTAACCCCTCCCAGCCCCCATTATATGTCTTCATCTGCTTATCAGCAAGATCATTCATCCTTTAGTTTTTTGAGATTGGCTTATCTCACTTAGCATGATATTCTCCAATTTCATCCGTTTGCCTGCAAATGCCATAATTTTATCATTCGTCATGGAGGAATAATATTCCATTGTATATATATGCCACAGTTTCTTTATCCATTCATCAACTGAAGGGCATCTAGGTTGGTGCCACAATCTGGCTATGATGAATGAGCAGCTATGAACATTGATGTGGTTGTATCTCTGTAGTATGCTAACTTAAAGTCATTTGGGTATAGGCTAAGGGGTGGGATAGCTGGGTCAAATGGTGGTTCCATTCCAAGTTTTCTGAGGAATCTCCATACTGCTTTCCAGAGTGGCTGCACTAATTTGCAACCCCACCAGCAATGTATGAGTGTACCTTTTTCACCACATCTTTGCCAACACCTATTGTTGCTTATGTTCTTGATAATCGCCATTCTAATTGGGGTGAGATGGAATCTTAGGGTGGTTTTGATTTGCATTTTTCTTATTACTAGAGATGTTGAACATTTTTTCATATATCTGTTGATTGCTTGTACATATTCTTCTGTGAAGTGTCTGTTCATTTCCTTAGTCCATTTGTTGATTGGATTATTTGTATTCTTGGTGTAGATTTTTTTGAGTTCTTTATAGATTCAGGAAATTAGCGCTCTATCTGAAGTATGAGTGGCAAAGATATTCTCCCACTCTGTAGGCTCTCTCTTCACATTACTGATAGTTTCCTTTGCTGAGAGAAAGCTTTGTAGTTTGAATCTATCCCAGTTGTTGATTCTTGCTTTTATTTCTTGTGCTATAGGAGTCCTGATCCTAAGCCAACAAGTTGAAGATTTGGACCTACTTTTTCTTCTATAAGATGCAGGGTCTGTGGTCTGATTCCGAGGTCCTTGATCCATTTTGAGTTGAGTTTCATGCACGGTGAGAGATAGGAGTTTAATTTCATTCTGTTGCATATGAATTTCCAGTTTTCCCAGCACCATTTGTTGAAGAAGCTATCTTTTCTCCATTGCATATTTTTGGACCCTTTGTCTAGTATTAGAAAATTGTATTTATTTGGGTTTGTGTCCATGTCCTCTATTCTGTACCATTGATCTACCTGTCTATGTTGGTACCGTTTTTGTTACTATTGCTTTGTAGTAGAGTTGAAGATCTGGTATTGCAATACCCCCTGCTTCGCTCTTGCTACTGAGGATTCCTTTAGCTATTCTAGGTTTTTTATTTTTCCAGATGAATTTCATAATTGCTTGCTCTATTTCTGCAAGGTACATCATTGGGATTTTAATTGGAATTGCATTGATTCTGTATAGCACTTTAGGTAGTATAGCCATTTTGACAATATTAATTCTGCCTATCCAGGAACATGGGAGATCTTTCCATCTTCTAAGGTTTTCTTTAATTTCTTTCTTTAGTGTTCTGTAGTTCTCATTGTAGAGGTCTTTCACCTCTTTCGTGAGATTGATTCCCAAGTATTTTATTTTTTTCATGCTATTGTGAATGGGGTAGTTTTCCTAACTTATCTTTCTGAAGATTCATCACTTATGTATAAAATGCATTAAATTTATGAGCAATGATCTTATATCCTGCTATTTTACTGAATTCACTTATGAGTTCTAAAAGTTTTCTGGTGGAATTTCCAGGATCCTCTAAATATATAATCATGTCATCAGCAAACAGGGATAGTTTGAGTTCTTCTTTTCCAATTCGTATCCCTTTAATTTCTTTGGTTTGTCTAATTGCTCTGGCTAGAGTCTCAAGGACGATATTGAATAGGAGTGGTGAGAGAGGGCATCCCTGCCTGATTCCAGATTTTAGGGGGAATGCTTTCAGTTTTTCACCATTTAGAATGATATTGGCCATGGGCTTAGTGTAGATGGCCTTTACAATTTTAAGGAATGTTCCCACTATCTCTATTTTTTCTAGTGTTTTCAGCATGAAGGGATGCTGTATTTTATCGAATGCTTTTTCTGCATCTATTGAAATAATCATGTGATTCTTGACTTTAAGTCTGTTGATATGGTGAATGACATTTATTGATTTCCGGATGTTGAACCAACCTTGCATCCCTGGGATAAAACCCACTTGATTGTGGTGCACTATCTTTTTAATATATTTTTGTATGCGATTTGCTAAAATTTTGTTGAGAATTTTTGCGTCGATGTTCATTAAGGATATTGGTCTGAAATTTTCTTTCCTCGATGTGTCTCTGTCTGGTTTAGGTATCAGGATGATATTGGCTTCATGGAATGAGTTTGGGAGGGTTCCCGCCTCTTCTATTTCATGGAATACTTTGAGGAGTATTGGAATGAGCTCTTCTTTAAAGGTTTTGTAGAACTCGGTTGAGAATCCATCTGGTCCCGGACTTTTCTTTGTTGGTAGGCTTTTGATGACCTCTTCTATTTCACTGCTTGAAATTGATTTATTTAAGTTGTGTATGTCCTCCTCCTTCAGTTTACGTAATTCATATGTCTCTAGAAACTTGTTGATGTTTCAAGGTTTTCTGTTTTGTTGGAGTATAGATTTTCAAAATAGCTTCTAATTATGTTTTGTATTTCACTCATGTCTGTTGTCATATTTCCTTGTTCATTCTGAATGTTAGTAATTTGAGTTTTCTTCCTCTTTCTCTTTGTTAGTGTGGCTAAGAGTTTATCAATTTTGTTTATTTTTTCAAAGAACCAACTATTTATTTTGTTAATTTTTCCGATTGTTTCTTTTGTTTCAATTTCTTTGATTTGGGCTCTGATATTAACTACTTCCTGTCTTCTACTACTTTTGGTGTTGGCCTCCTCTTCTTTTTCTAGGGCTTTGAGCTGTAGTGTTAAGTAATTTATTTGTTGATTTCTACTTCTTTTGTTGAATGTGCCCCATGAAATAAATCTTCCTCTAAGTACGGCTTTCATAGTGTCCCAGAGATTTTGATATGATGTGTCTTTGTTCTCGTTTACTTCTAAGAATTTTTTTGTTTTCCTCCTGATGTCTTCTGTTAACCATTCATCAATAATAGTGAATTATTTAATCTCCAGGTATTGTAGAAGTTTCTGTTTTTTATTCTATCATTTATTTCTAATTTCAATCCATTATGATCTGATAGAGTACAAGGTAGTATCTCTATCTTCTTGTATTTGCTAACAGTAGCTATGTGGCATAAAATATGGTCTATTTTAGAGAAGTATCCATGTGCTGCTGAGAAGAAAATGTATTCGTTCTTTGTTGGATGGTATATTCTATAGATGTCTGTTAAGTCTAAATTGTTGATTGTGTTATTGAGATCTATGGTTTCTTTATTCAATTTTTGTTTGGAAGATCTATCCAGTGGTGAGAGAGGTGTGTTAAAATTGCCTAGTATTATTGTGTTGTGGTCTATTTGATTTCTGGAATTGAGAAGGATTTGTTTGACGTACATGGATGAACCAATGTTCAGGGCATAGATATTTATGATTGTTATGTCTTGCTGATTTATGCTTCCCTTAAGCAGTATGTAATGTCCTTCTTTATCCCTTCTGACTAGTTTTGGCTTGACGTCCACATTATCTGAAATGAGGATGCATACTCCAACTTTTGTTCTGTGTCCGTGTGCATGGTATATTTTTTCCCATCCTTTCACCTTTAGTCTATGGGTATCTCTTTGTTTGAGATGAGTCTCTTGCAGGCAGCATATTGTTAGATTTTTCTTTTTAATCCAATCTGCCAGTCTATGTCTTTTGATTGATGAGTTTAGGCCATTAACATTCAGGGTTATTATTGTGATATGATTTGTATTCCCAGTCATTTGACTCATTTTTGTTTTTTGACATGATTTGTTTTCTCCTTTATTTGGCTGTTCCTTTAGGCTAGTTCCTCCTGTTGCTGATTTGCATCGTTGTTTTTCATCTCTTCCTCATGGAATATTTTGCTGAGAATGTTCTGTAATGCCAGCTTTCTTTTTGTAAATTCCTTTAGCTTTTGTTTATCATGGAAGGATCTTATTTCGTCGTCAAATCTGAAAGTAAGTTTTGCTGGGCATAAGATTCTTGGTTGGCATCCGTTTTCTTTCAGGGCTTGGTAAATGTTGTTCCAGGCCCTTCTAGCTTTTAGGGTCTGGATTGAAAAATCTGCCGATATTCTTATTGGTTTCCCCCTGAATGTAATTTGATTCTTTTCTCTCGTGGCCTTTAAAATTCTGTCTTTATTTTGTATGTTAGGTATTTTCATAATAATGTGCCTTGGTGTGGGTCTGTTGTAATTTTGTATATTTGGAGTCCTATAAGCCTCTTGTACTTGGTTTTCCATTTCATTCTTCAGATTTGGGAAATTTTCTGATAATATTTCATTGAATAGATTGTTCATTCCTTTGGTTTGTTTCTCTAAGCCTTCCTCAATCCCAATAATTCTTAAATTTGGCCTTTTCATGAAATCGCATAATTCTTGTAGATTCTGTTCATGATTTCTTACCATCTTCTCTGTTTGGTCAACTTTGCTTTCAAGATTAAATATTTTTCTTCAATGTCTGAGGTTCTGTCTTCCAGGTGTTCTATCCCATTGGTTATGCTTTCTATGGAGTTTTTAACTTGGTTTATTGTTTCCTTCATTTCAAGGATTTCTGTTTGTTTGTTTGTTTGTTTCTTTGTTTTTTCAGTATCTCTACCTCTTCATTGAAATGATCTCTTGCTTCCCGTATTTGGTCTTTTAACTGTTGATTGGTGCGATCATTTAATGCCTGCATTTGCTCTTTCATCTCCTCCTTCAATGCCTGCATTTGTTCTTTCATCTCCTCGTTTGCTTCCCTGATTGTTTTAATTATGTACATTCTGAACTCCCTCTCTGACATTTCTTCTGCTGTGCTGTCATTGGGTTTTATTGATATAGTATCTAGGTTTGTTTGGGATGTTTTCTTCCCTTGTTATCTCATATTGGTCAGATGTCAGTGGGACTCTGAGATATTGCAGATTTCCTCTATTGGCTTATAGTGTCCCTGTAGATTTCCAGTGTATCACCTCCCAGCCTTCAGTAGCCTGAAGCCTTGGAGTAACTTGATAATGCAGTGTTTCCAAAGAAAACTGCCCCTAGCCTGCTACTGGTTCCAGGGCTTGGAGTTGGCTCTGTGCAGAAAGGTTCTCACTGGGGGGCCTGCTCCGAGAAGCTGGCCATGTGGGAGGAGCCCACCACCGGTGTGTGCAGGGCTACCTGGGGAAGACTCTAGCTGCCCTGCCCTTCTCTGATGAGCCACCTCTATCCGGGTCTGCCGCCCATGCTGAGCTTCACCTGGTGCGGGAGACTCACCCGTGGCTCTATTTTAGTCCAAGTCTCTCACTGCCTCCCCTTCTTGAATCCTGGGTTCTGGAGTGACTGGAGATGTAGTCACCCTCTAGTCCACCATCTTGGATCGCCTATATCAATGTTTTGATGCAGAAGATAAAGGCACAATCCCCCCAGGAGGTATTATTAATTTATTTTTTTAACTTTTAAAATTAATTTTTTTTTTCTTTCCTCTAGCAACCTGAAATGCTCTGTGGTACCGCTAGGAGACTCTATTCCTGTCATCACTACATGAGCCACTCCATGATGACTCCAATAGAGTTTGCTTCAGCCACGGCAGTCAGATATCCTGTGAGTATTCCAAATGACTCTGTCACACAGCTTCTTTGATGACTCCGCCCCTCTGCACCCACTTTTAGATATTCCCCCTGTAATCCTTGAAGACCCCCTTCCCGACTACTGACAACCAGGGCAGAATGACCCAATACCTGTGCTGGTTGACATGATTATGTAGACAATCTGTATTGTACAGGTAGGAGACTGTGCACACATATAGGATTGCCCCTTTTGTCTGTGTGAACAGCATTCTTTTCATGTTCATTGGGTCTTCTGGGTAAGTCTCCATTCCATGTACCACTCCCCTTATGCTGCAGTCTAAGTCCTAATAAAGTATTTTTTTGAGTGATTTTTCTACTTATGATATAAAGTAGAGCAGGCTAAGTTGGTTGCATTAATAGATAGTAACACTCACAGCATCTGGTACTGAGAGTTGTAGCAGCCAAAGTTGACGACATTTAGGGCTCCTATCCCTGAGATCGGCTGGATCCAGCGAACTGTGGAGAGCTGCCATAGCCTCAGGATAAGCTGCAGGGAGAGCTGCTAGCTACAGGTGCAGCAGGAGCTACTAGCTCCAACTGCTTGAAGAGCAATGTGAAGAACTACAAAGACCAATAGTGAAGAACCTCCGGCACCTAGATCTCAGGACTATTAACCTAATTGCTGGGAGCATCTAACTGTAAGGGAGCTGCACTTTGTTTATTCATGATTTCTCTCCAAATCAGGCAAAAGAACTTTGGCTGATTGGAATAGTGTAATGGTTAATTTGAATTGTCAACTTGATTGGATTAAGAATGCCGATGATTAAGAGGCTTTTGGGTATGTCAATGAGTGTGTGTCTAAGAATGATTGGCATGTGGCATAGCTAACTGGAGTGAAGACCCTCACTAAGCTTGGGCAGCACTATCCAATAGGATGGTGGTTTGGATGGAATAAAAATTGGAAGAATAAGGAAGCGGTAGTAGAAGCAAGGTTGGTTCTTCTTGAATGGGTTCTTGATTGCTGCTGTGATTGCCAGAGGATATGAGACCCTTGCTCCTTCACTCTGCCAAAGTGGATTCTGTCAGTGACTCTTCAGGGAGTTTCCAGAAGCCTTTGGTCTTGGGACTTGGTTAGCACTATTGATCTCTCTGTTCTGAGGCTTCAACCTCTTGGACTGTGCAGTTACTGATCCCTCCAGCTCTCCTGCCTGCAGATGGCCCTTGTGAACTATCCAGCTTCTGGTCATGTAAGCTCATCTAATAAACCTCGTTTTCATAATCATACTTACTGTTGATTTTGTTTCTCTAGAGAACTCTGACTAATAGAGAAGTTGGTGCCAGGAGTGGTTCTAAAGAAACAGAATTGTAAGTATGAATTTCCTTAGTTGGTTTTGTGGTTTCTGGGGTTGCCTGTCTAAATTTGGTAGGCCTAAATATGCTAAAGTCTCTCCTACTGGTAGTATGGACAACACTGATAATCTGTGGTGTGAACTCTTTAGAGAGATTCATAAAGTAAATGCATTTGATGTTCCTTATTCGTTGCTTGTAAAAAAAAGAAAGGAGTTTAGTGACTCTATACATGATATCTTTGAAGAGTTCTGGAAGACTAAGAAATATGATGATGTTGGTTGGTTGCTTCTAACTTCACTTGACAAAGTAAGAAAGGAGAGTGATGAGCTCATAAATTCAGTTTCTCAGTTGCACAGTGCATAGCTGATCTGGAAGCTGCTAAGTGTGCTCTGAAGGAAAATATTATATCCTATAGTTGTAGGGCTGAGGTTACTGAAAACCAAACACAAAACCTCATCTTGCAATTGGCTGAATTAAGACACAAATTTAACTCAGCCTTGAAATGTGTCTGTGGTTAAAGTGAGGGTGCTGCTTGGAAAAGAATGGAGTCCTGTAAATTGCTATAGCAATGTATGGAAGGAAACTGAAGTGGCTGGGGACATTGAACTCCCATATTCTGATGTCTTTCTTTTGTCAGAAGTTGTTGAGTCCCCACCCTTAGCCATGACTGAGGCACCCCTAACCCCACCCTCTGTTGGCATTGACTTCTCTACCTCCCAGGAAGGGATCTAATCCTGCTTTGGTTACAGAAACAGTAATAACCTTCCAAGATTCATGCTCAGCATGAAAATGTTGATATTCCTCATGACCCACCCTCACCACCCACTTTTGCCTCCAGGCCTATAACTAGGTCCAAATTTAATCAGGCCCCTAGAGCCTGAGTGGTCACAGGGTGTGACCCATGAGGAGGTACACTAAACTCTAAAAGAACTTCTTGAGTTTTTTCTAATTCATACAAACAGAGGTCTGGGAAATGTGTGTAAGAATGGATTTTAAGGATGTGGGATAATGGTGAAAAGAATATAAAATTAGATCAGGTTGAATTTATTGATATTGGCCCAATGAGCAGAGATTATAGATTTAATATAATAGCACACAGTGTTAAAAATGGTACTAATAGTTTGGATGGTTGACTGAGGTATGGATCAAAGATGGCCTACTATGAATAAGCTGGAAATGCCTGACATCCTTTGGTTTACTGTTGATGAAGAAGTTCAGAGGCTCAGAGAGATTGGAATGCTGGAGTGGAACTGTCATATATGACCTTCCTACTGGGAGGGTCCTGAAGATGTGCTCTTTACCAAAACTATTAGAAACAAATATGTGAGGGGAACATTCACATCCTTGAAGAACTCTGTCATTGCTCTTCTTTGCATACCAGACCTTACTGTGGGATCTTCGGTCAATCAATTGTGAGACTTAAATGCAATAGGAATAATTGGATCTCTGGGAGGAAAGGGCCAAGTGGCAGCCTTCAATCGCCAAAGACAGGGTATCTGTAGTTACCATAATGGACAGCAAAGGAGAAGATATAGACAAAATATTCTACTTGTGTAGATCTCTGGTGTTGGCTCATTAATCATGATGTTTCTGGAAGCCAAATAGATGGGAAACCCACCCAATTCTTACCTGACTTATACAAGCAGAAAAATTGTAGGACAAATGTTCAAAAGTCTGCTTTAGATCATAACAGTAGAGAATCATGGCCCCTCAACCACTTTCCTGATTTGAGTCAATTTACCGATCCAGAACCCCTTGGATGAAGGGAAGGCCAGGTCTCCTTGAGAAAGGGATTTTTGGTATAGTACCAAACATACTTACTGTTAATCTTTCACCCATCCTTCCCCAAAGGGACCTAAGGTCTTTTACCAGGGTAACTGTGCATTGGGGAAAAGGCAATTATCAGATCTTTTTCAGACTATTAGACACAGGCTCTGAATTCACATTGATTCCAAGAAACCCCAAAATATCTTTGTGGCATTCCAGTAAAAGAAGGGGCTTATGGAGTTCAGGTAATCAATGGAGTTCTGACCAAGGTTTGAATCACAGTGGGTCCAGTGGGCCCCAAAGTCATCCTGTGGTTATTTCCCCAGTCTCAGAGTATGTTATCAGGATAGATATACTTAACAGTTGGCAAAACTTCCACATTGGTTCTCTAACCTGTGGAATGAGGGCTATTATGGTGGAAAAGGCTAAATGGAAGCCTCTGGAGTAGACTATACCTGGGAAAATAGTGAGTCAAAAGCAATGCTGCATCCCTGGAGGGATTACAGAGATCAGTGACACCATTAAGGACATGAAAAATGCAAGGATGGTTATTTCTACAACATCCCCATTTAACTCTCCTATTTGGCCTGTGCAGAAGATGGATGGGTCTTGGAGAATGATGGTTGATTATCTAAGCTTAATCAGGTGGTGACTACAATTGCACCTACTGTACCAGATGTGGTTTCTTTGCTTGAGCAGATTAATTCATCTCCTGGTACCTGATATGCAGCTATTGATCTGGCAAATGGAGAAAAAAGAATTCTCCATCCCAGTGCATTAAGACCACCAAAAGCAATTTGCTTTCAGCTGGCAAGGCCAGCAATATACCTTCACTGTCCTTCCTCAGGGGTATGTCAACCTCTAGTACTGTATCACAGCTTAGTTCTCAGAGATCTTGATCACCTTTCTCTTCCACAAGTTATTGTACTGTTCCATTATATCAATGACATTATGTTAATTGGACCAACTTAGCAAGAGGTAGTAAGCACTCTGAACTTGCTAGTGGTTCATTTGCAATCAGAATATGAGAAACAAATCCCACTAAAATTCAAGGGCTTTCAACTTCAGTAAAGTTTCTAGGACTCTAGGGCTGTGGGGCTTGCCAAGATATTCTTTTTACAGTAAAGAATAAGTTGTTGCATCTGGCCCTGTCTACAAATAAGAAAGAAGCACAATGTCTGATGGGCCTATTTGGATTTTGGAGGCAGCACATTCCTCATTTGGGTTTTTCACTTTGGCCCATCTACCTAGTGACAAGAACAGCTTCTTGTTTTGAGTAGGGTCCAGAACAGGAGAAGGCTCTACAATAGGTCCGGGCCGCTGTGTAGACTACTCTCCCAATTGCATCATATGACCCTACAGACCCAATGGTACATGAGGTATTAATGGCAGATAGGGACACTCTCTGGAGCCATCGGCAGGCCCTCATAGGTGAATCATAGAGGAGGCCATTGGGATTCTGGAGCAAGAAACTGCCATCACCTTCAGACAACTCTTCTACCTTTGATAAATAGCTCTTGTCCTGCTACTGGGCCTTACTAAAAACTGAATACATGACCATGGGCCACCAAGTTACTAAGTGACCTGAGTTGCCCACCTTGAAGTGGGTGTTATCTAACCCACCAAGCCATAAAGTTGGAAGTACACAACAGCACTCTATCATAAAGTGGAAGTGGTACATATGTGATCAGGCAAGGGCAGGATCTGAAGGCACAAGTAGGTTGCATGAAGAAGTGGTCCATATGCCCATGGTTCCTACTCCTGCTGCAGTACTTTCTGTGCCTCAGCATGAACCTATGGATTCATGGGGTATACCTTATGATAATTTAACAGAGGAAGAGGTGATGAGGGCCTGGTTCATGGACAGTTCTGCACATTATGCAGGTACCACCAGGAAGTCCTTTATGGAACAACCCTGAAGAACAGTGGTGAAGGGAAATCTTAACAGAACTTCAATCAGTGCAACTGGTGTGCATTCTGCCTGGAAGGAAAAATGGCCAGATGTGCTATTGTATACTGATTCATGGGTGATAACCAATGGTTTGGTTGGCTAATCAGGGAACTGGAAAGACATAAATGGAAAATTACTGACAAGGACATTTGGGGAAGAGGTATGTGCATAGGCCTCTCTGAATGGGCAAAGGATGTGAAGATATTTGTATGTCATGTAAATGCCCACCAAAAGGCGAGCACAGGAGAGGAAGACTTTAATAATCAAGTAGATAGGATGACCCACTCTGTGGATAGCAATCAACCTCTCTTTCCCCATCTATCCCTGTCATTGCCCAATGGGATCAAGAACAAAGTGGTCGTGGTGGCAGGGATGGCAGTTATGCATTGGCTCAGCAGCATGGGCTTCCACTCACCAAGGCTGACCTGGCTACAGCCACTGCTGAGTGCTAAATTTTCCAGCAGCAGAGACTGGCCCTAAGCCCCTGATATGGTATCATTCCCTGGGGAAATCAGCCAGCAACTTGGTGGCAGGTTGATTATATTGGACCACTTCCATTATGGAAGGGACAGTGATTTGTCCTTACTGAAATAGATGCTTATTTTGGGTATAGATTTGCCTTCCCTGAACCTAGTGCTTCAGCTGTTTACTTGCAGAATGACTTAGCAATCATCATGGTATTCGGCACAGCATTGCTTAAGACCAAGGAACTCATTTTACAGTCAAAGAAGTAAGGCAGTGGGCTCATGCTCATGGAGTTCACTGGTCTTATCATGTTCCTCACCATCCTGAAGCAGATGGTTTGATAGAACAATGGAATGGACTTTTGAAGATGCAGTTACAGCACCACCTAGGTGGCAATACCGTGAAGGGCTGGGACAGATTTTCCAGAAGACTGTCTTTACTCTATCCACTATTATGGTACTGTCTTCCTATTGCTAGAATTCATGGATCTAGGAATCAAGGGGTAGAGACAAGAATGATACCATTCACTGTTATACCTTGTAACTCACTAGGAAAGTTTTTGATTCCTGTCCCTGCAACCTTATGCTCTGCTGGCCTAGAAGTCTTAGTTCCAGAAAGAAGAATGCTTCTGATGGGAGATAAAACAATGATTTTTATTAAACTGGAATTTAAGAGTTCCCCCTGGTTACTTAGGTTTCCTCATGCCTTTGAGTCAACAGGCCTAAGAAGGGAGTTATGGTGCTGGTTGGAGTGATTGATCCAGATTACCAAGGGAGATTGGACTATTACTACACAGTGGAGATATGGAAGCATACTCCTGAGGTGCACAAGATCCCTTAGGGCATCTCTTGGTATTACCCTGTTCTGCTATTAAGGTCAATGGGAAATTACAACAACCCAGTTCAGGCAAAATGACAAATGTCTCAGACCCTTTAGAAATGAAGGTGTGGGTCACACCTCCAGGTAAAGAGTCAAGACCTGCTGAGGTGCTTCTGAAGGTAGAGGGAATACAGAATGGGTGGTAGAAGAGGATAGTCATAAATACAAACTATGGCCATGTGACCAGTTATAGAAACTAGGATTGTAATTGCCATTGATATTTCTGATCTATTCCATTAAGAGTATGTTTGTGTATACTTACACATGCATTAAGAGGAAGTGTTTGTTACTCTCCTGTTATTCATCATGTAATGTAATATTGATTGAAAACATCAGTACTTAATATTTTTGTTTTTCTTTCTATTTTGGGGGGGAAAATAGTGTTTTTTCTATTGTATGAAGGATAATTATGTTAGGCAGAATTATGATCTTGTTATTGTGTTTATTTGGAGATTAAGTATGATGTGAAGAGTCATATTTGGATACCAAGTTGACAAGGGGTGGACATGTAATGGTTAATTTGAATTTTCAGCTTGATTAGATTAAGAAATGCCAATGATTAAGCAGCTTCTGGGTGTGTCAATGAAGGTGTGTCTAGGAATAATTGGGATGCGGCATAGCTAACTGGAGTGAAGACCCTCACTAAGCTTGGGCAGCACCATCCAATAGGATGGTGGCTCAGATGGAATAAAAGTTGGAAGAAAAAGGAAGTAGTAGCAGAAGCAAGGTTGGTTCTTCTTGAATGGGTTCTTGATTGCTGCTGTGATTGCTGTGATCTTGAGGATATGAGACTCTTGCTCCTTCACTCTGCCAAAGTGGATTCTGTCAGTGACTCTCCAAGGAGTTTCCAGAAGCCTTTGGGTTAGCACTATTGATCTCTCTGTTCTAAGGCTTCAACCTCTTGGACTGTGCAGCTACTGGTCCCTCCAGCTCTCCAATCTGCAGATGGCCCTTGTGGACTATCCAGCTGTTGGTCGTGTAAGCTCATCTAATAAATCTCCTTTTAATAATCATACTTACTGTTGATTCTGTTCCTCTAGAGAACCCTGACTAATACAAATGTTTGACATTTGTCAGTAAAATGAGTTTAAAAGCAACTATGTTCGTACTTGTCTTGCTAAGGGGGAAGAATGCATCTACACCTATAGAAATGAATCTCTTAAAATAACCCTCAGTAAGAAGAAACTTAAATTTAGTAATATAACAAATAAGAACAACTGGATGGAATTTAGCAATAACTATAAGAGTAAAATTTATATTAAGGGTACAAACAGCAATATGTATGGAAATAATGAGCACTCAATTTAAAATGAAAAGGAGCAGAGTATCCAGAAAAGTCTAAAATTATAAATTCAGATTAGAATTTATTATAGATAAATTGATAAAAGTTAAAAGAATAATTTGAGATATTCTCTGTTGTATGAAGACAGTTTAATCACTTCTTCATTAGGACCGATCATACCACCTGGATCTACAATAACACATAAAAACCTAATGCCACAAAATCTATTTATTTGCTTTATAATTTTAGAATTAATCTGTAAAATATTAGTTACTTAGCTATAGCTACAGAGTTGAAGTCAGTATGGATAGACAATATAAACATAACAAAGTCACTTCATATCCTACAATAAAACACAAATTTCTGCCTTTATTTTATTTAAATCAGGTGTTAACTTTGAAGGTATTTTGTTTTCTAAATGTTCATATAAAATTCCATGAATTTTGCTTCTACTTTTGTGTATTTTCAGACACAATAGCACATAATAAATATTTATCATGTATATTCTCTTTGTTACATATTCTGTGACCATAACATTCCTTTATTTTTCTACATCTTGATGATAAAGCATTTTTAAAGAGCAGGGACTGAAAAGAACTAAATTGGTAGGCAATTTCACTGTGGTGTATTTTCATTTGCTTGTAATTGCCATCTGTATAAATGAGAAACAACTTCTCTTTGTTTTTGCTTTACCTCTCTTTCTTTCTCTTCATCCTATCTCCATACACTAAATTAGATTAAAATGAAGAAAGGAAAGTGAAACGTAAGGAAAAGTTGGGAGGGAATATTTGGTTTTATTTATTTGGTAAATTATCTCAGGTAAATTATCTAATTACTTTTAATGCTACAAATTCAGTGCAGATATTGACATTTATGTAGTTCTCATTCTACTTCAGTTGAGAGCTGTTTATCAGTGTGTTTTGAAAAAGAGGCATTGCTAATTAAGGGATAGTTTGTAGGAATGGAAATGGCTAATGTTATTAAAATAAGAGGTGATTTTTCCAGAAATCCAAAAGGGTTAGGTGATAGAAAAAAAAATAACAATAATTGCATTACATCAAGTTCAAGACCAATTTACCACACAACAACTTGGAAACTGTGACATCTTTTGGTTGTCTTGTCTTTTCATTTCTATTTGTAAATATGTGCTCTCCTTAACTGTCAAAAACCTACGCCTTTTGGATTTCATGACTTAAAATTCTAAGACATAAGTAGGATTCTGTCAAGTAAAATAAATGTAGGCCTGAACAACAGAATCTACACCTTTCTAACAGCTACATAGTACCACATTAAGTATTCCAAAGCATCCCTCCCCTCACTCAGTGAAAATTGCAGTTGAGTTTAACATACCAAAACCCTTGACTGCCAGAGGCATTAGAATAGTTCTACAGAAAATACTTTCAGAATCCTTAGGGGGTCTAATATAGGGTGAGCTCCCTGGTGGTTGATTAATACTGTGTCTTCTAAAATATTGCTAGGCTTACATGGTGTTTATACTAGCCATTTCATATACAACAATGCAAAATCAGCAAAGACTTGCTTTGAATTGATACATTGATTTTACAATAGAGGTAGCAACAGAGCTTCTTAAAATTTCAGCAATAAACAATCTACCCAAAGGAACTATTTCATTTGCAAATAAATGAAATTAACATGATTTTCTAATGCAGTTTTTGATAAAGCTTTTGCTCTTGTTTTTTTTTAGTGGAGGGAGAATATCCTCTAGCTTTAGGGAGAACCGCTAACTAGAGGATAAAATCTGCAGTATCAGCCATATAACCACTTATTTGAGAATTATAATTCCCTGTTGTGGTTTGAACACAGATTGTAAAGTGTAATATTACTTCAACAGAGCTTTCAACTATATTGTGTGCCAGAAATGAAATTTAATAAATGCAGCTCTAATGTGGTTTGTGTGTGCATACACGTGTGCATTATTTTACCTTTCAAAATAACACAGAAATGATATTGTGTAGGCATCTGATTGTTCTTACATGTAAGACAATCAAGTTAAAAATCATCATAAACTATCACCTCAAGAAGAAAGTTTGTCAAAGAGTTTCACAAATATTATAATAGATTCCTTATTAGTTATACCAACTCCATGTGAAAAGTAAAAGTTTGTTTGAATTTGCTTTTTCACTTAATTTTTTAACCTGAGGAAATAAAAGTTGTGTATAATAGTTTGGAAAGTATTTGAAGCATTTGTTAAAGATGTGAAATTTCTGTTATCACATTCGTTTTCAATTTTACATTTTTCTTGTTTTTATAACAATTTAATTATCTTTTCCTCCTAGCTGCAAACCAGATATCTTGGTTTTCACAAGAGTACATTCATATATTTTCATATTGGTTGATCTTAAAAACACAATATATGAACTATTGCATAAATCAATTTAGATTAGTAAAGGGTAATTTGTACACACACACACATACACACACACACCCACACACATATGGATAACTTTGTAGGAACCAAGTTCTCTCTATGTTTAAAGCATGAGAGATACAGACTTTATAGTAAAACGTGCACTAGAAAAATTAATACAAAAGGTAATAAGTGGTATTATTAGTACCATTTATGTTTCTAATACTTTGCCTGTTCCTTCAAACTATAACACATTCAAATACAGATAGGAATACAAAAATAACACAAAACAAAACCCACTCTCTCAGTTATGGTCTAAAGAGGACAGAACCAAGCAAACTGTCAATTCTAATGGTTGATGTGACTGCAGATAAAATAGATGTTTCGAGGAACCATAATTTACAAATTTGAAGATTTGCAATATTCTTAGGCTAACTGACTTTAAAAACTATACCATGCAGATATTCCACAACATAAAGAAAAATAAAGTACACTATTGTAGCTATTGGTGCATACCATTACATTTTAGTTTCCCCTGTAAGATATCTAAATTAAAGTCCTCCTAATCTTTACTATGGTTACTATTGTAAAAGATCTGCCTCTGCAGGTGGTGAATACACCACTTGCAGTTTTATAAAAATTAAAAATAAACTGGTTATTAAGTCTAAGAAATTTTGAACTAAAAGTTTGCTTAACAATAAAACTGTTTTTACACTAGTTTACTAGCTTGTCAGGTCTTTGACATACTTCTTACTCTATCTAACATATCCTTAAAAAAAAAAAACTAGTTTCTTTTCTGTTTGCTAATAAATATCTTGCTGAACTTTTCCACTCACAAGCAAATGATATAAACTTGAGAAATTCCAAAGAATATTTTCCTGAAGAGGGAATTTCCTTCTTTTAGCCTGTGGAAGTACTGTGTACTGAATGTAATATAATAATAGGATTTAATGACAATGATAACTTGATGACTTCTAAACATCACTTACAATTCCAAGGCCATTCTGAATTCTCTCCAATATTTACTTGTATTTTGTCCATCTTTTTAAAAAAAATATTTCCACTAAAATGTTAGTGGAACATTTTCTGCTCTAAAATCAAATATATATGTCTGAATCCTCTTGTGTTGGCCTCATTCCTATTCTATGATTTTCTTCTTTTGATTTCCCTTCCTATTCAGACTCTCTAAAAGTATTAACAACTACAAAACCCCAAATATTTCCAGTTCCTCAAACTAATTCATATCTCAGACACTGCCATTGACATCCACTCCCAAATTCCATTGCTCCTGAAGTAACCTATGCAAAGACGTAAGTTTTCATTTAACTTGACCTAATCTAAGTATTTGACATTGATACCCAGCTGCTGTATTTGTGAATTCTTCTTTCTCTGCATTTCACAGTTCATGTGAAATGTTTTCCTATCATTACTATAACTGCTCTTTTGCTCTTTTTAGGATTAACAGTTTACTCTTGTTCTTCACATTGAAAAATTGTGGTTGCTCTCTGTTCATTCACTGGCCGATCTCTTGCTCTTGATACTGTCTCTGAGTGATTTCATCCTGGGATTCATCCATTGTAATGATTACTGGCCTAGGAATGATTGCCAAATCACTATTCTTCCTTTATTCTGAGATCCTTTGCAGTCTGTTAGCTCCCAGACAAATTTAAGTTGACATGGCTCAATCTAAATCTTATTCAACTTCTAAATTTTGCTTTTTCTGTACTTAACTGTTTTGTTTAATGATATCTTCATTTACTTAATTTTACAAACAAAATATCAGTGTCAACCTCAGCTGCTCCCTTTCCCTATACTACCTGTTCCACAATCAAATTCATCAATATATCTTAATATTTTCTCAATTAAATAGATTCTGGAATATAGCTTAAATTTTTATTTGGACATTGACTTCAATTCAGATTTTAGATCATGTAAGTCAACAAAAAATAAGAAAAAAGGTAATAGTGTAATAATGTATTTTCCTTTTAAAGAATGAATATGACATTAAAATATTTAAATAACAATCACACTTTATTTATTAAATCATAAACCATGTACACTATTTTATTTGTTTTTTTCAGTTGTTTTTCATCAAAATGCACCAATCTTCCATCATAAAAATTTTTCTCTCTGCTTTCTTTTTCCTGATTTTTATTTTTACTTCATTTGTTTGACTTCTTAAAAGGCAGTTTTTAGATACCTTTTAAAGAAGAATTGCATATCAATTAGTGTACTGAAACTACCCAGAAGTACAAAGAAATTTGAGTTTTTGTATTTGGTGTATAACTAATTCAATCTTTCAAACTCCTTTATTAATAACTAATTATTTCAAACTATCTTCCGGGTGTGGTGGTACATGCACGCCTGCAATCCTACTGATTCAGGAGGTTGAGGCAGGAGGATTGCAAGTTCAAAGTCAGCCTCAGAAAGTTAGTGAGGTGTAAGCAAATTAGTGAGATCCTATCTCAAAAAACGAAATGGACTAGGGATGTGGCTTAGTGGTAAATTGCCCCTGATTCAATCTCTGGTACCAAAAATTCAAGAACAAACTAGGTTTTAATTTGCTTCTGAAAATTTAGATTTTCTATGTATGTACTTATTTTTTGGTACCAAGGATTGAACTCGGGAATGCTTAACCACTGAGGCACATCCTCAGTACTTTTTATTTTTTATTTTGAGAAAGGGTATCTCTATGTCACTGGGGGCCTAGATAAATTGCCGAGACCGACTTTGAACTCAGTTGCTAGGATTACAGGCATGCACCACCTTGCCCAGCACATTGTAGTAATTTAAATAGTAATTTAATACACAGATTTATTTACTTATTTATAGAGAAAAATGATCAGTCTTTTAATTGTAGTTAGTAGTATTCTACCACCTTCTGTTTAACCTGGACATGTAGGTGTTTCAGGACATAGAGGCAGATATCATTTATCCTTGCTAGTGGCTTCTGCTGTGTTGACTCTAATTCCCTCTTATCTGGTACCTCACAGCTCATCCAGCTACAGTGGTTCTTGCTGACCGAATACTATGTGAGTTGACCCAGATTTTGGTAAATGGCATGATATTTTGGCATATTTATACATTGCGAAGTAGCTAACTCAAGCTATTTAATATAAGTATTACATTACATACTCGTTATTAGTATTTTTTTTGTGTGTGTGGTAGGAATATTTAAGATCTATTGCCTTAGCAATTTTAAAGTATTCAACATATTGTTTTTAACTATAATCACCACCTTGAGGTACTGCAGCCTTGACTTTCCTTCAAAATAGCAGGTATCATGCAAGCCATTACCTATTTGTCACCTGTCTTCTTGGTCTCCTCTATAGAGCACCAGGAGATTCTACAGACTATCCACTAGTCCTGGGAATCAAAGCCCCTAGAGAAATGCAATCTGGCCTCCCCTAACTATAATACACACAGCACTGTGTGCACTTTTGGGTCTATCCTCTAGATTTGTGTGTGTGTGTGTGTGTGTGTGTGTGTGTGTGTGTGATCTCTAATAGAATTGGCACACAGTAACCCCTGTCCTTAGCACACCCTTTTTAATATAATATTGGATCCTCAAGAAGTGTGGTGGACACATTCTCAGCACCTTATTCTTCAGCTCTTCTGTCACTTGTTCTTAATACAATCCTCTAGGACTGGAAAGGCTAACTTTTCTATTTTCTATTTCTTGTCTGGTCAGGTTCTTCTTTATCTAAGCATCTGTTTTCAAGTTTTTCAGTTCCAGTCTTGATTTGATAAAAGGAATAGTGAAATTTGGCTTATTTGGTTTGTTGTTACATAAGATAATGACCTCCTCTTCTTTGAGATAATAAATTTCATGACTTGGCCTTGGCAATGGAAGCTTGCAAAGAAACGTCATTTGAAGGGGAAATTAAAAGATTAATATTTTTAAATTGTTTTCCCATGATACTCAATAAAAGTTGATGGTCTTTCTTAACCCATAGACTAGAATAGGAGTTAAGAAAGTAGCTCATTTCCTGTTTTTATAAAGTTTTATGGCAATACAGCCACATCTACTTATTTACATATTGTGGAATTACACGTTGCTTCACACTGCAATGTGCAGTTGAACAAGTTGTGATGGAGATCATATGTCTCATAAGGCCTATGGTGTTTGCTGTCCTTCCCTTAACAAAAATTTTGTTGATCTTGTACTAGAGGTTAAAATTCAGTCTTTTGTAGCCTAACTCTATACTGTCAACCTACAACCATCTTTTTTCCATATCACTAAGAATACTTTTCATAAAATATTTCTAACACACTATATTTTTGTATATCACTATGATAGTTGTTTTACAAACTGCCAAAACTAGCGGTATAATGGATACTAGATATGACAGTGAGAACTCTTTTTGTCTAGCAATTTCTTATCTGTTTATACTTTGAAGTCCATTTGTCACTTGCTTCTGTAAAGTTCCTTAGAAACTTCCATATTTAGTTAGTTGCTCATTCATCTATGCTTTTATTTTCCTCAGGGACATCACTGATGACTTATCACAGCACTTTATCATTTATTAATAATGTATCTCCCTCTGTAGTAAGACCACCTAGAAAACTAGACCAGGTCTAATTAATCTTTTCATTTATTGGTATACCTTGGTCTTTGGAGCACAGAATAAATATATTAATTTAAATAATCAATTAATAATAAGAGTTGTCATTATATAGTTGAATTTATTTATGAAAACAAATTTGGTTTATTTTCTCAACACTGTGTTAATAAATAATTCATTTAGCAAATATGTATAAAATGTCTGTTTAATGTCAAGCATTATACCAAATTGTAGGGATCTAATGAAGATTCATATATTTTTTAAATGTGAGCCCTACCCCTAACAAGCTTTGATTACATTATTTTTGTGTTATGAAATTTCCCTTATAATAAATTGTTTCAACTGCAAGGTTCTATTCAGTCTACTATTTAAATATCCACAAAATATATATGAATTTTGAAAGCAAATTCTAAGAATATCCTAGCCAAAAGTTTATCTTTTCTATCATTCTTATATTCAATTATGGTCAATATTATAATTCACAAGTATTTAATTTAAAATAAAATACCTTAATATTTTAATTTTCATCTGTTCTGCTGTTGATTTTCCCTATTAATCTTCTGAATGATCTGTCTCATCTACCTGTCCATATTCCTGAATTGTTCAGAAAGTCAAATATGATGTTAAGTCTTCTAATGTATTCTATTCCCTAAAACATATTTGTTGAAGCAAAATACCCAAAGTGATGATATTTAGTGACAGGGCCTTTACAATGGTAACTAAGGTTAGATAAGGTCATAAAAATTGTTCCCTGATGCAATATGACTGGTGTTCTTTTTGGAAGAGGAAGGTATACCAGGGACGTGCACTCACACAGAAAAGATGTAAGAGTGCACAGAGAAGGTGCCTATCTTCAAGACAAGGAGACAGGTCCCATCAGAAATCAATGCTATCAGTACCTTGATCTTGGGTTCCAACCTCCAGAACTGTGAAAACATTATTTTCTGTTGTTTAAGTCACCAAGTCTGTGGTATTCTGTTATGATAGCACTAGCAGACCAATTCAGATATATTAATCAAAAATGTTATTGCAAACACAAAGTCAATTACCTTTCTGGAAATGAATTTAATGTCCAATTCTCCAGTCCTCAACTATCTAGAGTAGAATTTATTTATGATGATTTAGATCTGTTTATGATTCAAATAAATGCAAAAGATAAATTTATTAAATAATTATTTTCTCCATAAAAATTTAATTTTACTCATGCATAATTACATATGAGTCTTAAAATAGATCCTCTCATATGTCCTAGGCATTTAATACAATAGAGTATACATGCACATCATCATCTTTTTATTGCGGTTAATTTATAATTCATTAAATGTTTGTTACTGGCAGGTGGGGTGGCACATGCCTGTAATCCCAGATGCTCAGGAGGCTGAGGCAGGAGTATCTCGAGTTCAAAGCCAGCATTAGCAATTTAGTGAGGCCCTAAGCAACTCAGCAAGACCCTGGGAATGTGATTCAGTGGTTGAGTGACCCTGGGTTCAATCCTTGGTACCAAAAAATAAAAATAAAAAAATATAAAACTGTGTTACTGAGAGAAGATAAGCAATTAAGAACAAAGACAATATTATAATTTATCTTTTGTCCAGTCACACTCTGTTCTTTAATAACTATATTCATTAATGTTTAAAACAATCTGTCATTTTCACATGAACACTAATATTCTTGAAATTATTTTAAGGGACTTTAGTGATGATTGCATATTTTTATAATACTGAAATTCAACATTTACTCACCTCCTAGTTCTTTTTATTAAAACTATTTCCACTGAATTTTAACAATAGATTTTTAAATAATTAAAAAATTAGTTTTGGTAAAATGTAAAGCTTACATTGGTCAGACATCCTTTCTCATTTTTGTTCTCACTACAGTATTCCTCATGAAATACAAAAGAACAATGAAGAAACAACAAGTTAAGGAAAAAAATACTGCAATTTGAGAAATTTATGTCTATTGTAATAAATGTGATGGAGACCAAGTAATATTAAAACCAAATATTTTAACGACATAAATACAGTTTCGCAGTTAATAATTTGAGTTTCTGATTAGCAGACCATTATTTTGCAGAAGTGTTTTTTGGTTTTGTTTACCCTAAATGCAGTTATTGAGTGTCTATCTGACAACATTGTACCCAGTATGGGAGATTTAAAGATAAAATGATAGCCTAGAGAGATGCACTAAATGGAGTTGTAAACATTGATAGAGTAATAGACACCCAGATCACGATGTTCTCTTTGGAAACATGTGGACGTGTTAATATGCTTTAATGAGCTATTGCATTTTAGCACTACAAAGCACTAGGAGTTTCAAATCTTCCTTATGGCTGTGTCATATAAATCTACCACTGATCTTTTTATAAACTCCACTTAATGTTAATTACTAGAATTGGGTCACCAACAAGCAAAATATTAAATTCTGCCTTGATGACAACTCACTACAAAGTTATTCTACAAATGTTAATGCTGCCCTTTAGAATGCTGTGTACTATTTTACTGACATACCTGGATAAAAATAACGGATTGCAATTATTCAGCACTTGCAATGTGGTCTACATATCATGAATCATTTGATCTCAAACACTCTGAGGTATACAAAATTTTTAACCCTGTTTTATGGGCACTAGTTTGCCCAAAGGTTCACAGTCTTTAAGTAGTAAAATAGGGGTTTGACCCAGTTTTCTACTACTGATAACCTTTTCCACAAAAAGCAATAGATCCTATAGTATAAGGTGGAGAGCTTATTGCACACATTTCATGAAACTATCTTCTTTACTTAGCAGTCTTCAGTGGCATATTAAGAACTGGAGAACGAAGATGAATAAGTTGTAACTTCTACCCACAAAAGAGGTGCATTCTAATTGGAGAGATAAGACATAATTAAGTTTCATATAAATGATACAACGGTGACCCTAAGGGTGTATTGAGCAACTCTATCTGTGTAATGATAATGAAGACATGTAGGTAGATAGTAAGAAAGGAAATCTTATGACCTGAACCTTAAAATATTTGTAAGTAAATCTTACAAAACCACCACTACTATGTGTACGAGCCATTATGAGCCATTTTATTTTCAAACATCAAAATGTAGACAGCAAAATATACTTGAGTCAATATTTTTAATACTAGCAATTACTGGACACACCAGATCCAGAAGTAGATAGATAGAGATTTAAAATATATATTGGACATCAAATGATACACATGCTAAAGTTTAGTCAAAACAAACTAAGAATTGCAAAACCACATAAAAAAGGACTCAATTTCTGAAGGTCATAAAAAAAGCCTTGTTAACTATAGTGCAACTTGCTCATTTGGGGGCTAATAGCTCTGCTAGGTGAGTACTATGTGGTGAAAGAACAAGTGTTAACACTTGTGTTACTTTTTCTCTTGAATTTCAATGTATTTAAAATTTTATTTAAAAAAAATTTTACAACATATATTGGTGAAGATTTTTGAGATCATTCTACAGTTGATGGGCATATAAAAGAGAAAATCAAAATGTTTGGTCATAAGCAGTTTGGGAGTGGGTAAAAGATTGCTTTATCACAACTCACTAATTTCTAGGAAGCAATACATACTGTATGACAGGCTTCAAATAAAGAATTCTGAAAGGCATAGAGAATGTGAAGTAAGAATTTTTATTGCTCTGACCATTTTATCTTCATAGGGTCACTAATCATATTTCAATTAGGCAAATAAATTCTATTTACAGGTGCTCATTTTTATGTTGAATTCTTTGGATGATTCAGTGTCCATGGAAGAAAATTCTGTTTTGATAAAGATTTTAGTTTTCTTGGAATGACAGTAATTACTAATATAAACACATGTATTTATATCTCCCAGTTAGGTAAACTAAAAACCAGAAAAGAGAATATTACCAATGAGGAACATAAGGATCAACCTACCCTGTTGTTAGACTTAATAAGACCCTTTTCAGTGTTGGATATTTCCTACTTCATTCAAGAATGAATTACCTAACTATAATAAAATAGAAAGTAGAAAAACAAAACAGATTAATAACTATAGAACAACATGTAATATAAGAATTCATGTTGACATGAGTAGTATAGATGACTGAATCAGTGTTGTCTAGGAAAAATGTAAGAAATAATTGATTTTTGCTGGAGAAGAGAATATAGAAAGAATTTAACAGAAACAATGTTTAAAGATATAATGAATATTACTCAACTTTAAAGAAGTATGAAGTTCTGGCATTTGCTGGCAAATGGATGGAGTTAGAGAATATCATGCTAAGTGAAATAAGTCAATCCCAAAAAAACAAAGACCAAATGTTTTCTCTGATATATGGAAGCTAATTCACAATAAGTGGGTGAGGATAGGGAAGAACAGAGTTACTTTACATTAGGTAGAGGGCAGTGAAGGGAAGGGAAGGGACACAGTGGAAGGAATGATAGTAGAGTGAAATAGACATTATTGCCTCATGTACATGTATGACTGCATGACTGATGTGATCCTGCAATATGTATAATCAGAAAAATTAGAGATTATACTCTTTTTATGAATGATCTATCAAAATGTATAAATGCATCCTACTGTCATGTACAACTAATTAGAATAAATAAAATAAAAAAATTAAAAAGATATAATGAAAAAAATAAAGATATTTATTAACATATTTCTATAAATCCAGACTTACATGTGCTAAACGAGTTTTATTGAACCTAAGTCATTACACAGAAATATATTGAACTAAGAATGTTTTCCAACATATTAAGTATTAAAGTAGACCACTTTATGGAGCTTAAGTGGAAGGTATAACTGAAAAAATAATTATCAGGCATATGCTTTTGTTAAGAGGCTGTGGGATAGGAGCACCGTTAAAAGAATTTTAAAATGTATATGAATTCAACAAGTGTGTCACATTATATTTATATTTATAATCAAACACTCAAAGACAATTGAGAAAATCAGGGGTCAGAATTAAGCATTTACACAGGAGAAATTGTATAAAACAAAACATGTCAAATGCAGACAGAAGGGGGAAATAACACACATTAATTATATGACATTGATAAAAGTTATTTATAAAATGTGAACTTACCAATTGTTTTTCACATTAAGGATATCTATTGACATTAACAATTGGTTTTAAGAAATATGTTTACTATTATACTAATCTTCAAATTTCATCTAATGTAATAATAATAAGAAATCAAATGATACTACTGTTGCAAAAATTATAGTCCTTCCTTTTTCAAATGGTAAGATGTTCTGTATAGAAAGGGAAAGAACACTAATTCAGATATTCTCAGAAATAGATATGTCATTAGAGTTTTCATAAATATGAAAAAAACAATGATTTTCCTACATTTGTTGAAAATTTATTAGACTGATTAATAGAACAGGGTCCTCTGTTCATAAATTTAAATATAAAATTTATCCAAAAATCTAAATCCCAGTAAGATCTAAGCAGTGAAAATTTTTAAATTTTTTTTTGTTCCAAAGATCATTCATTTTAAAGTCATATGTTGCTAATAATTAAAAAAATAATTTAATAAAATGCTTTGTAACTGACATGGGTATGATGTACTCTGTACAAATGAGCAGGTGTTCAGGTCTTTCAGCTCAATTCACATAATGCTGATATGGGCGGTGTGGATTGCAATTAATAGATTGTAAATGGCTCTGTCAGAAGCTACTTCATGTTGACATAATAAGTCATACTTCTCCTAGAATGCAGTTTTTGAATTTCTGACCAGAGAATCTCCAGATATATAGACTGAAGTAGAAATGTCAAAAACAAAGTTGTAGTTAAGCTGATAAGATCATAAATGTCTATTTTCCAAAACACTGTTTATTCTTCTGAAGATTGTATGAAAATAAATTCATTTGAAAATTTATTTTGCTATGAACTTACTTTAAGATTTCATTCTAAGCAAACTGCATTACTGATTTTTAAATTTCTAATAAAAATCAATGAATTTTATCAACTGTTTTTATACAAGAAATTGTAGAGCAAATGCATCATTTCTGATTGTCTATAAATTTCAAGTTTTATGTAATATTATTTCTTCAATTTCCAGGCAAACAAAAATTATCTAAGTGGATGCAAAAACGACAAAATATTTGTCATTTTTCATTGCATTGGATGATATTGTCATATGGGTGAGGTGATCACAGACTTGGAATGCAGATATAAAGATTTTAAGGGGATAATAAATAATCAGAGAAGAAGTAGAGAGCATACTGTCCTCTGAACTCCCTTTTACAACATGGAGGGGCAAGAGGGTCTTCTGCATTTGTCACAGCCAAGGTTTCAGCAGAGGGGTCTAGCTTCATCTAGAAGTCTAGGCATGCAGAGAGCACACACAGGAAAAGAGTGGGGGATATTCCCACAGCACATTACATATGTATGTTAGCCTCTTAATAGAAGTCAGCAACACCTTGATTCTCCAAATGATGGTACCTGTAATCTAGGAACAGTGATAAGGAATGTGGACAGTGAATACAAGCACTGAACAACCAGGCCCTGGAAATAACCTCTGCTGGGCAGTAGTGAAGAATAATTTAGTCAAAACAGATCTTGACTAACCTACCAAAAGGGGAAGAAAATGACTCTCTGGGGTTAATAAGAACTGAATCTTGTCAAAACTATTTACTGCTTAAAAAAAACACTACAATTTTAAATCTTTTTATTTATAAATTTTACTCTTTTCTTATGAAGGTTGATACTAATAATATTGAATTAGACAATCCAGGTAAAGGTACTATGGAATTAGAAAGGGATAGACCTTGGTGTTGGAGATGTGTCCCTAAAAGCATTAACACTAATTGCTGAATCTAGGAAGGTGGCACAAGGTGTGGGTGGTGGTGAAGACTTGAGCATGGAGTTGAGGGATTATAAGCAGAAACAGTTTTTGGAAGTGCATTAACATTTCACAATCCAATGTAGCATTGCAAATGTGTGTTGGTTCAATGCTAGCCTTATCTTATATCTTATATTCTACATTCCATTCCATATGGAAAAATTTCCTTTGCATCATTTTGATCTGGAATTGTAAGGGTATCAGTTTGAGAGTCTTGAGAGGGAGTAAATATTTTGATATGTTGGAAGAGTAGAAATAATTTGTGGGCAGAGGACAATATAGTTTAAAAACTATTTACATAGCATTCACATTGTATTATTTATTATAAGTAATCAAGAGATGATTTTAAGCATATTTGAGGAAGTGCAAAGGTTATATAAGCATGATGCCATTTCATATAAGTGATGAGATCATCCTTGATATCTGTGGGGATCCTGGAATAAATCTCCTTGAGTTCTGGGGTATAACTATATAGCAAAAGTGATCTCTGCCACCTAACACTTAGGTTATATATTTTTAAATTTTTATTTGTTTCTCTTAGATATATATGATAGAAATATCTAGTTTTTAAAAGGCTGGAAACTTCTGCCTTGGTCTCTTGGATCGTGGCATGCTGTGGATGAAGTTCAACAATCTTACTCAAGAGACCATAGGGTGAGGCCCTGAGACTAAATGGAGAGGCAACTTTCTAACCAGACATTTTAAGGTAGTCAGTGTGGTGAATAAAACCTTCTTCAAATCCGCAGAGCTGCCCAGTCACAGTGGAATATCACCAGATGGTAGCCCTGGAACCTACATGGAACAGAACTGCCTTGTCACAACCTGTCCAAATTATGGACCCACAAAATCATAGGACCTGATAACATGGTTATAATTTTAAGTCACTAGGTTTTGAGAATAGTTGTTATACATTAACTGATAATAAGAAAGGAATTCATTTTGATAAATGTCACATTTTCATGAAATTGCAACCAAAATCCAAGTCAATTTTTTTTTAAGTTGATAGAAATGTCTTACATGGAAAAACATATTCCAAATAATCAATAATGTATAAAAAATGAGGACTCATACCAGTAGCTAATAAAACATATTATAAATATTATATAGTTTACAAAACTGTGATACTGGTGTACAATGGAAAGCTGGAGCAATAGGATTAATCTGAAAGCATGGAAACAGCTCACAATTTGCATAATTAATTTTATTAAAAATATGTCAATAAATGAATGATTATTTCATGACGTATCCTGTATGGGATAGCATTTCTAAGTTGAAAAAAAATGAAACTCTACCTAAAACTAGAAGAAGCTGTGTTTGGTGACATACACCTGTAATCCCAGTGACTAAGGAGGTTGAGGCAGGAGGATCAAAAGTTCAAGTTTGGCCTCAGCAACTCAGTGAGAACCTGTCTCCTGTCTCAAAATTTAAAATAAAAAAGGATTAGAAAGTAGCTCAGTGGTACTGTGCCCCTGTGTTCAATCCGCAGTGCCAAAAACAGAAGCAAAAACCAAAATAAGCAAGCAAACAAACAAACAAAAAATACACAAAAAGAAATGTGACCAAACATTAGTTTGGAATTTTTATAATTAATTTTATAATGTTTTTATCATATATTTTAAACTTTCTGAGTCAAAATGTTTTAATATTTTCATGAAACATTTCTACTTTTCTAAAAATGAATATTTTCCCCAAAATGTATTAATGTGATGATTTAGTAAAAGTGTTGGATTAAACTATTAAACTCAATCTTCCCTAACTAGAAAAAGTTGCTGGCAATCAATTTTTGTTCTAAAGATTCTTGCTTCGAAGGAAACAGAGTGTAGTCAGATTTTGCTACTCTTCAGAAGACTCTTCTTCCAGCTAATACACTGCCACATAGTAAAAATATATAGTTTCTCGTGTGCAGGCACGCATGATTTTGTCAACTGACATTTAGCAGAGTTTACCTCTTGGCTGCCAATTCTTCATTTTGCATAATACATTTTTCTTACATAAAAACTGAACTAGGGAAATTTTAAGTTGGTGTGCCCCAGTGGGATGACAGCATGATCGACATCTATGTAATAAATGCAGACTTATAATGTACAGAGACAGCCACACTTTCACACTCTGACATTCTCACACACCTCAGACAGCTGCTGAAATGCTGAACAATTACAGATGTAAAAAGCAATGCATCAAGGGAAAAAAAAAAGTAGTGTAGAAGAGTAGAAAACACTTAAGTAGAGTTGCCATGTGGTACACCATTTACTGTAATGATAATTCCATTCCTTCTGGGAAGATATCTAAAATACCAGTTAGTGAACAAGAAATATAAGCATTTTGAAAAAAATTATATTTATTGGCAAAATTATAGAATGTGTCTTAAATTATAGAGATTGGTATATGGCATTTCAAATTAAAAACTTTCTTATTTTCCCTGACACATGGGAAACAAAATGTACTTTTCTCCAAATTTCCACTGAATAATATTCTTAGTAATATGAATACTAGTTGTTTGAGTTTACGTTCTACTCAATTTATGATAATGTCACTAATATCCTTTGCCTTTTGACACATACAAGGAACACAGGACAGGGAATGGAGCTGATTATTAAACAACTTGCTATTTGATCATAGGTAGTGCATTCAACTGGAAGTATAAAGAGCAATATTAATCAATAGGCAGTAGAGTATTAGAATGTATGAAAAATATGAGTGTAATTTAAAAATTTTATACTTCGTTGCTTTTTTACTTTACAGTTACAAGTCTAAAACCCATTCATTCATTCACACAGTTAAAAATATTAATTGAATATCTTACCAACAACTAATGAAGAATCAAAATTCAAATAACAATATAATCTTTGCAGAGGTGACAACTTAAAAGACTTGGGCCCAGAAGATATATATGCATATTATAATGCTACTATTTCACTCAGGCTATAAATTGGATGTAAAGGAAGGAACATAGAGAAACAGGAAGGGCAGGGATTGGTTTAATAAATACTTTCTGTAGAGGTTTCCTTATTGATATTAATGACTTGAACCTTGAAAGCTAAGCCTGGGAGAAAACTTCCATATGAATAAGGAAGTGAATGGCATTCCAGTAATCAGAAGTAAGAAGAAAAGACTGTGTCTATCATAACAATGCTAAAAGTAAGAAGCACTGGAATGAATGTCTTGAGGAGCTCAAGTTGTTATATTAGCTAAAGTCAGATGATGGAAGTTGGGAAATTTCACCTTTACTCTGCCCTGAATTAGTTTTCTTAGTAGAAATGTAATTTTCTTTTACTTCCATATTGTAAGTGAGAAATTAGTAATTTACGGTTGCTTTCCTATTTTTATTTGAATCTGTAGTAGAATCAGAAAAATAAAACCAAGTGACTATTTCACGGGTCACATAAACTAGTACTAAGCTTCTGTAACCAATTTTTTTATATCTCTGAACCTTAGATTCAGAATTTTTATTAAATTTAAATTTTTTTAGTTTTAGTTGTACATGACAGTAGAATGTATTTTAGCAGGATATACATACATAGAGTATAACTTATTCCATTTAGGTTCCCACTCTTGTGGTCATACATGATGTGTATTTACCTTTGGGTATATAAACATAAGGCTAGGAAAGTTATAACCAATTGATTCTATTGTCTTTCCTATCCCCCTGCCCACTTCCTTCCTTTTGTTTCCCTTTATCTAATCCAATGGATTCTATTCTTTCCCTCCCTACCCTCCTTTGTTATGGGTTAGCATTCACAAATCAGAGAGAATATTCAGCCTTTAGTTTTTTGAGATTGACTTATTTCACTTGGCATGATAATCTCTGTTTCCATCCATTTACTGGCAAATGCCATAATTTCATTCTTCTTTATGGCTGAGTAGTATTCCATTGTGTATACATTTTCTTTATTAGTTCTTCTGTCGATGGACACCTAGGGTGTTTCCATAGCTTGGCTATTGTGAGTTGAACTGCTATATACGTGGATGTGGCTGCATCACAGTAGTATCCTGTTTTTAGGTCCTTTGAGGAGTAGGATAGTTGGGTCAAATCATGACCATTCCAAGTTTTCTAAGGAATCTCCATACTACTTTCAATAGTGGTTGAACCAATTTGCAGTCCAACCAACAATGTATGAGTCCCTGTCTCCCCATATCCTCGCCAACATTTATTGTTACTTGTATTCTTTATAAATGCCGTTCTAACTGGAGTGAGATGGAATCTCAATGTAGTTTTAATTTGCATTTCTCTAATTGCTAGAGATTTAATTTCCAGGATATACAAAGAACTCAAAAAACTTAACACCAGAAAAAATAAATAACCCAATCAATAAATGGGCAAAGGAACTGAACAACTACTTCACAAAAGAAATATGAATTGTCAAGCAATAGATAAAAAAAAATATTCAAAATCTCTAGATTCAGATTTTTAAAAGAAAATGTTGACAAAACCCACAAAGTATTGTTGTGATATGTCAAGTTCAGAGAAATGTTAGAGGAATTTGTGCTAGAAAAACTCAGTAAGAGGCTAAGGACGGGTTATGGTGACTATTGGTGGGATCCAAGAGGTGAAGTCACAAAAGAGAACACTTGAATACCATTAGATAAGTCCTTTGGTCATCTTTGAGAAGGCAATTTTATCAGGGTTTTTGAAATAATAATCAGCTGTCAAAATGATAAAGAAGGAATGAATTAAAAAAATGATGAGAGTTGATCATCTAATGCTCACCCAACTAAGATGGAATTTATGGAAGTAGAAATGATAGCCTGATACACAAATTGACCTGAAAATGTACTTTTCCTATGACAGTAAAGACTGAATACAAAGGAAGTAGTTAATTAATGTCAGTTTAATGTTTGTAATACTATAAAATTAACCTAAAATAAAAATGTTTAAAGTCTCACAATTCACTTCTTCTTCTTTCCTGTTGTTATTTGGATATGCAGTAAGAATGGAAAAAATAAAATGCGGGATTAATGTATATTTCATGGGTCATTTAATACATTATTAAGCAGTTGTGATCATTTTTCACTTTTTGAAAACACATTGTCACTATGCAATGTTGGCGGGCTGATTGGATGAACGGCAACATTTTTTGGTCAATAGTAAGCTTGCCCAGTTTAGTCCCCATATATCTTTCTATGCTAGGCATTAATGTTAATTCTGTGTAGGGTAAAAAACAGAGGCAGTTTCATAGTTATTTCAACATTCTGAGTTAAGAATAAATCTCCTTTTGTCATCATTTTTAGACACTTTGTGGACTTTTATATTACTTCACAGATGTTATCTGTGGCAATATATTTCTTATTACCATGCTAAATGGGTTCAACAAAGACACATCCATCCATTGTCACCTCCTAACATTAAAGTGTCAGATGCTGCCTAGAGCATTCTAGTCACTTGCCAGATATGGAGGCCTGGAGAGACTATTTCAGTACTGTTACATTGTGTGTTCTTTTTCTGCACTCTGTGTATTTATTTATGAGGAAGACGTTCTTCCATAGTACCTATAATATGCATCACAGAAGGACTACACAGTTCTGTAGAATTTGGGGTGTGAGGTATCCATCGGTGCAGTTATGACATTTCCTTAACATTATTCCCACTATTCAGAAGATTGCGTTAGTTGGTCTGAGTGATATCCATTGGTGCAGTAAAAGTTTCTATTAGCTGTCTTAGGCTTTCTACACCCCAGTGCACTCAATGCATGCCTAATCTGTAGGCTGGCTTATTCTATTGTACTGTGGTGCATTTTCTATCCTATGGTTTCTCACTGTTTTTAACATTTTGAGGCATAGTGTTTCTCCCTGCAAAGAAATTTCTTTTAATATTTCATCAACAGGGTTTCTTGTACATTCAGAGAAAGTAGAATCTTTCTCTAATTTTTCAATTATATATATATATAATACATATTATCTACATGTAATATTTTAGGATTCTATATAAACACATATATACATTCATATGCATGTATGTGTACGTGTGTGTATATACATACATACACACACACAGTACTAATTTTTTGATCAGAGTTAAGCGTAAGAGTTCTGTCCAGTGTCACTGCTAAGTTGTCCAAAAAGTCATCTGATTTTGTAATTGGGAAACTCCATCTTGATAACTCCATTATTACTAAAATGAAATAGAAAAAAATCTTCAAGAAGTTCATAGAAATGACTCCTTTTTCCCCTTTGCAAAGAACGATGGTCTTACTTTGACTTAGCTTACTCTAGAGTAAATAAAAATCTTCCTCCAAGCAGTGGCTGTGTAACTTTGATTGTTTCATGGATAACCTTTGTTTTAATAAGGTTCTCGGTAAATGTCTTCAAAACATTTATCATCACCTGCTGTCTTCAAGGTCTTTAATGGAAACCTAAACAAGTAAATGTATTTGATTTGACATTCTAATTATGTTGTAATTAAAGATTGGGTTTAGGGTGAGTAAACTTTAAATCTCAGGTAAAAGAAGTTCATAGAAAGGTATATAACAAAAGTGGAAGTTTCTTTTTAGTTACATTTAGCTACACTGATAAGAACTCTTTAAATATACAACACAGTGACTCAAATTATCTTGTGTTCAGTATAAACATGAGAAACTATACTGTAATTTATATTCTGCCTTATTTTGACTTTTTAGTAAAGAAATTTCCACATACCGTATTTTATAAAAAATCTAATGAAACAACTAATACTACATGTACATATACATATTTAAGTTTTTATAAGGAATAAGTACGTTAAGAAATGAAGTCTCTACACTTTTAGTATGTCTGAAATAGTTCACCACTGGAATAAAGAAATGAAGGACAGGCAAAAATGGTAGAATTTAAATTAACACTATGATTATTTATAGTGAAAATATTACTAAGGTATGTTTATGGGAGTATATAAAATGAATGGGAAATAACTAGGAACCAACATGTGCTGTCAAATATGAATCATATTTATAATGGGGGTCTTCAAAATGCTTTTGTATCATCATCATATTTAGTATAGTAATCTGCCAGTATTTTTATTTCTGTTATTTTTTTACAACGTAAAATTTAGAAATTAATTTTCCATTTATCATTTACAGAAATTTAAAGTTTGTTAAAATTGAATTCTCATGGAGATTTGATTACAGCCCTGACTTTTTCCTGAGTTCCTTCACTTCTTTCCTTCACTTCTTTCTGCCACCATAGCAACACAAACAATCCAGACTTCTTTGGCATCATTGCATCAGTTACTTCATTCTTTTCTCAGGTTCCAGTTCTGTCTCTTCCTCCAAGCCTCATTCTAAGTGATGTGTTAATTTTATTTTAGTGTTGAAACTCAGAAGCATCTTTGGTTTTCTATTGCATTAGTAAGCGCCATCTCCTGTCCTTTGTGATTTCCTGTTAAACTTTAGTGTGCTTCCCAAGTGACTGCTGCCTGCACAAGGCATTTCACCTGGATGATGCCCTTCAGTTTCATGAATGTGTTAGGCTCCATCTCTCTTTTGTGGCTTTTCATGACTTCTTCCTAACAATTCTATTCTTCATACTTGACTTGCACTCTAATCCAAGTTGATGCTTACTTAATTCATTCAACAAATATTCACTGATGACTTTTGATCAAAATAAATTTAGTGTTTAATCTTCAGAACCTATAGCCTAGTTGTAAATATGAGTAAAAAATGAATAAAAACACAAGTAGATACATAATTAGAATGTGTCAATTATTATGAAAAAATGGGATTGAATGAAATAGAATAATAAGCAGCAAAAAAACAAACAAACAAAATGACTTTAGAAGAAAATACAAAAATGGTTACTGAAAATGTTTCAGGAAATTTAGAATTGAAGGATTAGTAAGAGTTAACCAGGATAAGAGTAAAGGGAGAGTGTGTCTGTAATTCAACTAATCCTTCAGATATCACTATTTCTAGGAAACTCTGACTTCCTAAGTGGTTTAAGCTCACTCATAGAAAATCTTTCATGTCTTCTTATCATAGCTGGTTCTTATCATAACTAGTTATTAAATAATAACAGCAGTGTGCCTTTCTATGGGACTCATGCATTTTCTGTTTTTCTTTTTTTTCTATTTCAGGCTTAAACTGCCACAGTGTGCAATCCAATAGTGTGTGCGTGTGTGTGTGTGTGTGTGTGTGTGTGTGTGCATGTGTTCCAAATATATTCATATTAATCCACACCTAAGCCATCACATTCTCATAGAATCATGTATACTTGAACCATATACTTATGTATAAGAGCAGGTTAATATGCCTTCTATTCTGAGAGGCTTCAGCTAGAAATGGCCACAGATTTTTTCCTCAGCAAGTGTCCTACCATAAGCCTTTCAAGTGCTCATCTTTATATCATATGTAGGTCTAGTTGCCATTCATAACATTTAATCCAGCAGCATCATCCAGATGGCCTACATGAATTCTGAATGGATATGAGCAAACTTTCCTATTTATTTTTATTCACTGCTAAAAGTCAGCAACGTTAAGCTTCTTATGTTCATAGCAACTCTTGGCTAGTCTCCTGCTGTTCTAGTGCAGCATTGATGCATTTGAGCTACATTAATGAAGGTTGGTTATACGGGTATAATATTTGATAATGCCACTCTGGAACACCTCTTACTTTTCTTGCTGCAAGTATCTACCTACAATTAGAATTGACACATTCTAATTATGTATCTACTTGTGTTTTCTTCATTTTTTACTCATATTTACACCTCTTACTTTCCTTGCTGCAAGTATCTATTGTGCTTGCTCTTCTCTAAGTCCAGTGTTCTTTTCCGCTGGAAACTCTCTATAGCTCACTCCATCACTAAATTCAGTCCTGCACTCAGATGTCATCTCCTCACTGAGAATTTCCCTGTCCAAACTACTTTATAGCATTCTCTGTCATCATCCAACCCCTTTATTTTTCTTAATAGCAGACGTTTTTCTTCTTAATATTCCAAGTTTGATGTTATGGGGTCAATAGGTAAAAATTAACATCTTTAGGGACCTGCAGATCATCCCTTGATGGACATGATGTGTTCAATATAGATAACTCAGAAAACACTATCAATTGTCCAAGGAGAGTTTCAACTCTGCCAGATCAAGATGATTAATTACCTTAAACAGTAATTTATTATGTTTCATCTAAAGTCTTTGAAATTATTTCTCTAAAGTCCTTTCAAACCCAATGATGTCCACATTCAGCAGTGCTTCCAAGTATATCTGAACTGTTAGAAAACAATGCCCTCCACCCAGTGATCAAAAGCAGTTTCTCAAAATACTATGATCGATTCATAATAAGTGAAAGCATATTTATCCTTATCCTTTTCCATAATGAGATGCCTATAAGAAATAATTTCTTAAATATAATAACTTTGGATCTCTCCTAGACAACTCAAAGACTTCTGAATTTGGAGAGCAGTATCTTTGTCAGTTTTATTTCATTGACATAAATTCTAATTTTCTAAACTTCTTAAACACCTCCACAGAGATACATACAGACTCCAAAAAGTGGGTACAATAATATTATTTGATGTCTTTAGCATATTATTTTTTAACTCCTCCATCACACATCTGTCGATGTCCTGGATTGCTTAATATAATATCTTCTAAATATCTTGTGCAGCTCAGCTCACTTCCCATTCAAGAAGAGGGAACACTTTTCTGCTGGTGGATGGCTTTTGCTCCACCTTCCCATTTTATTCCATTAGTGAATATGAACAAAACTCTGTACTCATAATTCTGGTGCTGCTTTAGCAAAGTTGATTGAGACATTGACATCCATAATCTCTTCCAAGTTTTTTTTTTCCCCTCTTTGTCTAAAGATCTGAGCACATTGTGCATGTAGTAGAGTCATGTGCAAGTGACTCTCGTGTCTGTTTCAGGCTCAAGGATGCTCTGACTTAGACATTCAACTTTCTTCAGAGACTTTGGGATTATTATCGGTTACTAAAATTCATCAAATACTAGTGCACTGAACAGAAAGATTGTGTAAAGAAACAAGGGGAATCTATCACAAATATAGTTACGGACTAAAATTTGTCATTACCAAAGATCTACTACAAAGGATGACTTTTCTCCTTTCCTTTTGGTGAATATGTTGCAAAACTGTGACCCCATTAGTCTTCAAAATATATGATTCTTCTGTGTTCAATTTCATTGATCAGAATTGTCAATTATTTATTGGAGTTCAACTGACTTTTGGCAAAATCAGTATCTTCTAAAAGCCTTGCAGAATGAAGATATTTTTTCCAAAAGTAGGTACCATCATGCAAATCAGTCTTTCAATGAACCTGTTATCAACCCCCAAGAGACTTGGCAATATCCAATTCCAGTTGTAATCAATGCTTATTTATTAAGGCTTTTTCACACTCTGCTATACAAGACATTAGTCCTGATGCACAATGCTATTGCAGGCATTCTTCTCCATTACTATTGCTGTATGTGGGGTGTGTGTGTGTGTGTGTGTGTGTGTGTGTGTGTGTGTGAGAGAGAAAGAGAGAGAGAAAGAGAAAGAGAGAGAGAGAGAGAGAGGCTTTTATCTGTTTTCTTTCTGTTTTGTAAAGTTCTCATGTTTTTCTTCTTCCATTACTTTTACATTTTAATAATGGGAAGCATCCTGGGTTGGGGTGGAAGGACCTCTGACTCTTGGGTGACCTGAGCCTGGTCAACCCACAAGAGTGGCACTGGCATTCTTCCTGTGTGTGTGGCCTGAGTCAAGTCATTCCACACCATAATAACTGACGATATGTCCTTTGTTCTGTGTTACTATAGGAAGAGTACATCAGAAAACAGGTGGTTGTAGTTTTTTCACCTTTTCTCTATTTGATCATTAAGTAGAGAGTATTTTCCTCTTCAGAAATTTATACTTGCTCATAGTCAAGAAACCAGTCAGGCTTTTTCTCAGTGCTCTGTCTTCCTGGCAGAGCCTTAAGTCTGTTAAATCTGTGAGATACTCGGTGGCTGAGGAATTCCTACCTATAAATTTTTTTTTTTTTTTTTTTGGGACCTGGGGATTGAACTCAGGAGTACTCGACCACTGAGTCATACCCCCAGCCCTATTTTATATTTGTATTTAGAAACAGGGTCTCAATCTCACTGAGTTGCTTATGCTTAGCTCCTCACCATTACTGAGACTGGCTTTAAACCTGCAATCCTCCTGTCTCAGCCCTGTAAGATTTTTATTAATGGTGATCCATATTCTTGTTCTATGCACCTCTGGACCTCTACATTCCCTGTCCCTGCTCCATACCTTCCCCCAGTCATGAAAGATTAACGTCTAACTGCTCAGATACCACTTCAATGATTGCTCTATCACATGCCATGAATTATTTTCAGTGTCCCATGTGAGGAGAGCCATATTATGATATTGAAGCAAGATTTAAAGGCAAGCAGTCAGAGTAGTTAGGCAATTGGGTCAGAGCGACAAAATGGAGACCAGTTTGGGAAGTTGGAGAACTCCCCTGGGAGACTGAAATGTTAATGTCCCAGAGCCCTTTGATTACCAAGATTACCTGCCTATACAATCCCTCCCAAAAGTTTGCAGACAGGGAGTCATTAATTACTGCCTCCTGGACTGCTTCCTGCCAGGATCGCTCCATTTGGCCCCTGCCCATCTGCTTCTCACCTTTTGGCCACCCCACCATCTCCTGGGACTAGTCATGTATGCAGGAAGGAGAGAGCTAAGGGGGAAGAGGGCAAGAGAACAAAGAAAGCCTAAAATGTATAAAAGGGGCAGGACACTAGCTATTGCCCCCTTCACCCTCCCAGGATAATTCTGTGTTACTTTTTTAAAGTAAAACCTGCTTTATATGCTTGCCTAGGTGCTTCTCTAATATTCAGTCTTTAACGTTTAGGGAAGCAGCACTCATCATCAATAATCAACAGTAATCAATATCACCATGGATTCTCCCTGCACTTTGACTATTAAATTCTTCCCTGTCTTTCTCAGGAATAATCAAATTTGCAAAATTATTTTAACTAAAGACGTTTAAAATACATAGAATAAAACCATAAAATAATATGAGATGGACTTGTACAAATTTTAAAATGCTGTATGCATTCAAACGGGGACTCCTCTATGAACCTCCTTTCTGTGATTGCCCCTAAAATATTTGCTGAGGGAATTTCTCTGTTTTGTTCACACAATTGCACTTGCAAAAATTTCTATCTGAAGCACCCACTCTACTTTTAAAATTATGTTTTTATTAATGCATATTAATCGCACCTATTAATGGGTTTTATTGTGGTATTTCTGTACTTGCATATTGCAAGCATTGGCAAATTCAAGCACCCTTTTTTGATCCTTTCTTGTTCATGCCCTTCCAAATCTCTAGTAATCTCTGTTTTTCTTTCAGGTTAAAGATTTATAACTTCTACATATAAGAAAGAATATGTAGTACTTTATGTCTCTGCATCTAGTACCATCCATTTTTGCTAAAAATGACAGGATTTCATTCTTGTTTATGACTGAATAATTGTCCTTTTGTTATGAGGTGCAATTTAAGAACAGACAGACCCATCACCTCTGAGAAGTCCATCTTTGAGAGACTTTATTAAGCTGGCCGGCTGACTGTCTCACACAATGCCCCAAAAATGGCTACTGGGAGAACAGCCCGGACCATAGAGTTGCAGGGAGTTTTATACTATAAATCAGTATATAAATCATAAGTGTCTGTTGCTATGATTCAAAATTACAAACTAACATCATAGGATCTGAAATCATTAGCAGAGGGGGAAGTGGGTCAAAATGACCTTACTTAGGTACAAACTAAAGCATGGTTACTCACATCTAAACAATCACTGTTGACATCACCATGAACATGGTACATTGTTTAGGAAACTAGGAATCAAAAAGAGAACAATTTTTCATTATACAAGAATTGCCATTTCATCATTCTGTGTTGCCAATCAAGTCAAGCTAAGCAACTGTTGATGGGTACAGAGGTGGGTGTTCCCATAGGAGAAGCATTTCCTACATAACATGGAGTCTCAAGGTAAAATGGAGTCGGTTTAGTAGCTAGGCCTATAACATTTCCATGGAGTCAAATATGTCAACCCATCACACTTTGTGTATTTTTATCCTGTTTTTTTCTTTTTTTTTTTTAAATTCATTTTTATTGTAAACAAATGGGATACATCTTGTTTCTCTGTTTGTACATGAGGGAGAGGCATACAATCTGTGTAATCATACATTTACCTAGGGTAATAGTTTTTGATTCATTCTGTTATTTTTTTTCCCCCCGAACCCCTCCCACTCCTCTTATCCCTCTATAGAGTCCCTCCTTCCTCCATTCCTGCCCCCTTCCCACCCCCTATATATGTCATCATCCGCTTATCAGCAAGATAATCATCCTTTGGTTTTTTGAGATTAGCTTATCTCACTTAGCAGGATATTCTCCAACTGCATCCATTTGCCTGCAAATGCCATAATTTTATTCTTCTTTATGGCTGAGTTAATATTCCACCGTATATATATACCACCAGTTTCTTTATCCATTTATCACCTGAGGGGCATCTAGGTTGGTTCCACAATCTGGCTATTGTGAATTGAGCAGCTATGAACATTGTTGTGGCTATATCTCTGTATTATGCTGATTTTAAGTCCTTTGGGTATAGGCTGAGGAGTGGGATAGCTGGGTCAAATGGTGGGTCCATTCCAAGTTTTCTAAGGAATCTCCACACTGCTTTCCAGAGTGGCTGCACTAATTTGCAGCCCTTCCAGGAATGTATGAGTGTACCTTTTTCCCCACATCCTTGCCAACACTTGTTGTTGCTTGTATTCTTGATAATTGCCATTCTAATTGGGGTGAGATGGAATCTTAGGGTAGTTTTGATTTGCATTTCTCTTATTACTAAAGATGGTGAACATTTTTTCATATGTTTGTTGATTGCTTGTAGATCTTCTGTGAAGTGTCTGTCATATCCTTAGCCCATTTGTTGATTGGGTTATTTTTATTCTTGGTGTAGAGATTTTTGAGTTCTTTATATATTCTGGAAATTATTGCTCTATCTGAAGTATGAGTGGTAAAGATTTCCTCTCACTCTGTAGGCTCTCTCTTCGCATTTTGCTGAGAGAAAGCTATTTAGTTTGAATCTGTACCAGTTATTGATTCTTGCTTTTATTTCTTGTGCTATGGGAGTCCTGTTAAGGAAGTCTGATTCTAAGCCAACAAGTTGAAGATTTGGACCTACTTTTTCTTCTATAAGATGCAGGGTCTCTGGTCTGATTTCAAGGTCCTTGATCCATTGTGAGTTGATTTTTGTGCAGGGTGAGAAATAGGGGTTTAGTTTCATTGTCTTGCATATGGATTTCCAGTTTTCCCAGCACCATTTGTTGAAGAGGCTATCTTTTCTCCATTGCATATATTTGGCACCTTTGTCTAGTATGAGAAAATTGTATTTATTTGGGTTTGTGTCTATGTTTTCTATTCTGTACCATTGATCTACCTGTCTATTTTGGTGCCAATATCATGCCGTTTTTGTTACTATTGCTTTGTAGTATAGTTGAAGTTCTGGTATTGTGATACCCCCTGCTTCACTCTTCCTGCTAAGGATTGATTTAGCTATTCTGGGTTTCTTATTCTTCCAGATGAATTTCATAATTGCTTGCTCTATTTCTGTAAGGTACATCATTGGGATTTTAATTGGAATTGCATTGAATCTGTATAGCACTTTAGGTAATATGGCCATTTTGACAATATTAGTTCTTTACAAGAACATGGGAGATCTTTCCATCTTGTAAGGTTTTCTTTAATTTCTCTCTTTAGTGTTCTGTAGTTCTCATTGTAGAGGTTTTTCACCTCTTTTGTTAGATCGATTCCCAAGTATTTTTTTTTTTCGAAGCTATTGTTAATGGGGTAGTTTTCTAACTTTCTTTTCTGAAGATTCATCACTTACGTACAAAAATGATTGGATTTATGAGCATTAATCTTCTAACCTGCTACTTTACTGAATTCACTTATGAGTTCTAAAAGTTTTCTGGTGGAATTTTCTGGTTCCTATAAATATATAATCTTGTCATCAGCAAATAGGGATAGTTTGAGTTATTTTCCTATTCATATCCCTTTAATTTCCTTGGTCTGTCAAATTGCTCTGGCTAGAGTTTTGAGGACGATGTTGAATAGCAGTGGTGAAAGAGGGCATCCCTGCCTTGTTCCAGTTTTTAGGGGGAATGCTTTCTGTTTATCACCATTTAGAATGATATTGGCCATGGGCTTAGCATAGATGGACTTTACAATGTTAAGGAATGTTCTCACTACCCCTGTTTTTTCCAGTGTTTTGAGCATGAAGGGATGCTGTATTTTATCAAATACTTTTTCTGCATCTATCACAATAATCATGTGATTCTTGACTTTAAGTCTATTGATATGGTGAATGACATTTATTGATTTCCGGATGTTGAACCAAATTTGCATCCCTGGGATAAAACCCACTTGATCGTGGTGCACTACCTTTTTAATATATTTTTGTAGGCGATTTGCTAAGATTTTTTTGAGATATTTTGCATCAGTGTTCATTAAGGATATTGGTCTGAAATTTTCCTTCCTTGATGTGTCTCCGTCTGGTTTAGGTATCAGGGTGATATTGGTTTCACAGAATGAGTTTGGAAGAGTTCCCTCCTCTTCTATTTCATGAAATACTTTGAGAAGTATTGGAATGAGCTCTTCTTTAAAGGTTTTGTAGAACTTGGCTGAGAACCCATCTGGTCCTGGACTTTTCTTTGTTGGTAGGCTTTTGATGACTTCTATTTCATTACTTGAAATTTATCTATTTGAATTGAGTATGTCTTCCTCGTTCAGTTTAGGTAATTCATATGTCTCTAGAAACCTGCTGATGTCTTTGAGATTTTCTATTTTGTTGGAGTATAGATTTTCAAAATAGTTTCTAATTATGTTTTGTATTTCACTCGTGTCTGTTGTGATATTTCCTTGTGCATTCTGAATTTTAGTAGTTTGGTTTTTCTCTCTTCTTCTCTTTGTTAGTGTGACTAAGGGTTTATCAGTTTTGTTCATTTTTTCTAACAACCAACTATTTTGTCAATTTTTTGGATTGCTTCTTTTGTTTCAATTTCATTGATTTCAGCTCTGATTTTAACTATTTCCTATCTTCTACTGCTTTTGGTGTTGCTCTGTTCTTCTTTTTCTAGGGCTTTGAGACGTAGTGTTAGGTAGTTTATTTGTTGATTTTTTCTTCTTTTATTGAAAGTGCTCCATGAAATAAATTTTCCTCTAAGATCTGCTTTCATAGTGTCCCAGGGATTTTGATATGTTGTTTCTTTATTCTCATTTACCTCTAAGAATTTTTTAATTTCCTTCCTGATATCTTCTGTTATCCATTTATCATATAATAGTGTATTATTTAATCTCCATGTGTTGGAGTAGTTTCTGGTTTTTACTCTGTCATTTATTTTCTAATTTCAATTCATTATGATCTGATAGAATAGAAGATACTATCTATATCTTTTTGTATTTCCTAACAGTAGCTTTGTGGCATAACATATGATCTGTTTTAGAGAAGGATCCATGTGCTGCTGAGAAGAAAGTGTATTCGCTCTTGGTTGGATGGTATATTCTACAAATGTCCATTAAGTCTAAATTATTGATTGTGTTTTTGAGATCTATGGTTTCTTTGTTCAATTTTTGTTTGGAGGATCTGTCCAGTGGTGAGAGAGTTGTGTTAAAATCACCTAGTATTTTTGTGTTGTGGTCTATTTGATTTCTGGAATTGAGAAGGATTTGTTTGACATATATGGATGAGCCACTGTTTGGGGCATAGATATTTATGATTATTATGTCTTGCTGATTTATGCTTCCCTAAAGCAGTATGAAATGTCCCTCTTTATCCCTTCTGACTTATTTTGGCTTGAAATCCACATTATCTGATATGAGGATGGATACTCCAGCTTTTTTGCTGTGTCCATGTGCATGGTATGTTTTTCCCCATCCTTTCACTTTAGTCTGTGGGAATATCTTTCTATGAGATGAGTCTCTTGTAGGCAGCAAATTGTTGGATCTTTCTTTTCAATCCAATCTGCCATTCTATGTCTTTTGATTGATGAGTTCAGGCCATTAACATTCAGGTTTATTATTGAGATATGATTTGTATTCCCGGTCATTTGACTCATTTTTTTTTTTCTTTTTTGACACAAATTGATTTCTCCTTTATTTGATTGTTCCTATAGGGTAGTTCCTCCCTTTGCTGATTTACATCATTGTTTTTCATCTCTTCCTCATGGAATATTTTGCTGAGAATATTCTGTAATGCCAGCTTTCTTTTTGTAAATTCGTTTAGCTTTTGTTTATCATGGAAGGATTTTATTTTGTCATCAAATCTGAAGGTAAGTTTTGCTGGGTATAAGATTCTTGGTTGGCATCCATTTTCTTTCAGAGCTTGAAAAATGTTGTTCCAGGCCCTTCTAGCTTTTAGGATCTGGATTGAAAAATCTGTTTATATCCGTATTGGTTTCCCCCTGATGTAATTTGATCCTTTTATCTCGCAGTCTTTAAAATTCTGTCTTTATTTTGTATGTTAGGTATTTTCATTATAATGTGCCTTGGTGTGGGTCTATTGTAATTTTGTGTATTTGGAGTCCTATAAGCCTGTTGTACTTGATTTTCCATTTCATTCTTCAGATTTGGGGAATTTTCTGATATTATTTCATTGAATAGATTATTCATTCCTTTGGTTTGTTTCTCTAAGCCTTCCTCAATCCTGATAATTCTTAAATTTGGCCTTTTCATGATATCCCATAGTCTTGTAGATTCTGTTCATAATTTCTTACCGTCTTCTCTGTTTGTTCAACTTTGTTTTCAAAATTAAATATTTTGTCTTCAATATCTGAGATTCTGTCTTTCAGGTGTTCTATCCTATTGGTTATGCTTTTTATGGAGTTTTAAATTTGGTTTATTATTTCCTTCATTTCAAGGATTTCTGTTTCTTTTTCTTTTTTTCAGTATCTCTAACTCTTTATTGAAATGATCTCTTGCTTCCTGTATTTGCTCTTTTAACTGTCGTTTGGTGCAGTCATTCAATGCCTGCATTTTCCCTTTCATCTCATCCTTCAATGCCTACATTTGCTGTTTCATCTCCTCATTAGCTTCCCTGATCATTTTGATTATGTACATTCTGAACTCCCTTTCTGACATTTCTTCTGCCATGCTGTCATTAGATATTATTGCTACACCATCTAGGTTTGTTTGGGACATTTTCTTCCCTTGTTTTCTCATATTTATCAGGTATCTACCCCTCTAATAGTGAAACTCTGGGATATTGCAGATTTCCTCTGTTGACTAATATTGTCTCTGTACATTTCCAATAACTCACCTCTTAGCCTTCAGCAGCCTGAAGTCTTGGAGGAACTTGATAATGCAGTGCTCCACTTGGAAGCTGGCCTTCTACAAGTGGTGGCCTTCAGGTGGAGTATATTCCCTGGTGGCTCTGAGTTGGTCCCGAGTCTCTCAATACCTCCTCTTCTTGGCTCCTGGGTCTTGTCAAAGGTCCTCTAGCCCCCTGTAGGTGTCTCAGGAAGGGAGCTGCCCTTCCGGTGATGATGGCCTCAACCTCAGGAGTAATTCTAATGCCTGCACCAGCCTATGAAGAAGCCTCTGGCTAGCTCCTTGATGGTGACAAACCTCAGTGTGGTGGTCGGGCTTGGTTGTTCAGTGGTGGCGTCTGTAGTTGGCCTGGTAGTTGGGCGGGTTGCCTCCCACGGCCCTGCTCCGCAAGGCAGGTGGGTTAGGTGCCCACTTGCTACCTCAGCGATGCAAGCGGCCTGACTCACCTGTCAGCTTGCTCCACGAGTACAACCAACCAGTGATGGCACCATGCTAGGTGCAGGGTCAGGCGGGGTTGCTCAGTTATGAGGTCTGTCCTTGGCCTGCTGGCTGGGCGGGTTATCACCTCCGTGATGTAGGTGGCCTGACTCAGCTGCCAGCTCGCTCCGCGACTGTGACCAACCGGTGATCGATCCTGTTTTCTTTATTCATGATTCTTTTAATGGGCCTCTACTTTGATTCCATATCTTAAAAAGTACAGGTATCTCTTTGGTAAGGTCTGTTTTCTTACATCCTCCAAGCCACCTAAATAATCACCAGATGAATCCTCCATGTTAAGAACTAACCTAATTGATTCACTTATGTACATTCAGAACAAAAAGAATGGTAGTTCTGGGTGATGAACTTATCCCTCTGTCCCTGGTTTCTCTCTCATTTCTTATTATCATTTAAAAAATCATCTAATTATTAATTCAGAATATTTCTGATTTCTAAGTTTGGTGATTATTTTGATTCATATTAACAAAATCTAACATTGATTGAGTAGATATTTAGTGTCATGCATGGTGGAACCAGTAATGAATTTACCTGTGTTATTTAAGTATCACTACTCCATGTGTTAGGTACTAGAATTTATCCCCATCTGCACAGGCATAAACTGAGGCATAGAGTGATTTGTCTAACATCATATAGTGGACTAGGTCAGTGATAGAGCACTAGCCTAGCAAATATAAGTCTCTGGGTTTGGTACCCTGCCCTTCAAGAAAAAAAAGGTCATATAGCAGTAGTTTGAGACTAATAAGTTTTATTTTTTTTTCCTTTTTAAATTTTGTTCTTTTTAGTTATACATGACAGTAGAATGTATTTGTACATATCATACATATGTGTCCAAATACCATTTTAAGGTTGTACATGATGTGGAGTCACACTGGTTGTGTATTCATGTATGAACATAAGAAAGTTATGTCTAATTCATTCTGTCTTTCCCTTTCTTATCACCCTTCCCTTCTCCCCAAATTTGTCCATTCCAATCCTGTCATTCTCCCCCCACACACCTAATGTGAGTCTGCATCTGCAAGACAAAGAGAACATTTGGCCTTTGGATTTTTTTAGGATTGGCTCATTTCACTTAGCATGATAGTCTTCAGTTCCATCCATTTACCAGCAAATGCCTTAACTTCATTCTTCATGGCTGATTAATATTTCATTGTGTTTATGTACCACATTTTCTTTATCCATTCATCTGTTGAAGGACACCTAGGTTGGTTCCGTAGCTTAGTTATTGTGAATTGAGCTACTATAAACATTGATGTGGCTGTGTCACTACATTATGCTGATTATAATAGGGTCAAATTGAGGTTCCATTCCAAGTTTTCTGAGGAATCCCCATACTGCTTTCCATAGTAGTTGCACCAATTTGCAGTCTCACCAGCGATGTATGAAGGAACCTTTTTCCTCACATCCTCACCATCATTTATTGTTACTTGTATTCTTGATAATTGCCATTCTGACTAGAGTGAGATGAAATCTTAGTGTAGTTTTAATTTGCATTTTTGTAATTGCTCGTGAAGTTGAACATTTTTTCACGTATTTGTTGACTGACCATATTTTCTCTTCTTCCAAGTGTCTGTTCAGTTCCTCTTGATTGTTTCCTTTGCTATGAAGAAGTGTTTTAGTTTGATATATTTGCATTTATTGATTCTTGATTTTACTTCTTGCACTTTAGGAGTCTTGTTGAGGAATTCAATTCCTAGGACCAAATGATGAAAAGTTGGGCCAATTTTTTTCTTCTAGTAGGCACAGGGTCTCTGTCTTAATGTGTAGGTCCTTGTTCCACTTTGAGTTGAGTTTTGTGCAGAGTGAGAGATAGAGGTCTAATTTCATTTTGTTACATAAGGATTTTCAGTTTTCTCAGCACCATTTCTTAAAGAGGTTATCTTTTCTCCAATGTATGTTTATGGAGCCTTTGTCTCATATGAGATAATCATATTTATGTGGTTTGTCTCTGTGTCTTCTGTTCTGTAGCATTGGTCTTCATGTCTGTTTTGGTGTCAATACCATGCTATTTTTGTTTCTATAACTCTGTAGTATAATTTAACATCTGGTGTTTTGATGCCTCCTGCTTCACTTTTCTTGCTGAGGATTGCTTTGGCTATTCTAGGCCTCTTATTTTTCCAAGTGCATTTCGTGACTGCTTTTTCCACATCCATGAAGAACATTGTTTGAATTTTAATAGAAATTGCATTAAATCTGTATAGCACTTTTGGTAGAAGGGATATTTTGACAATATTAATTCTGTCTATCCAAGAACATGAGAGGGCTTTCCATCTTCTTAGATCTTCTTCAATTACTTTCTTCAGAGTTCTGTAGTTTTTATTGTACAGTCTTTTCCCTCATTTGTTAGATTAACTCCCAAATATTTTATTTTCTTTGAGGCTATTGTGAATGGGATAGTTTTCTAATTTCTTTTTCAGTTGATTCATCACTGATGTATACTAACATAATTGACTTTTGGTTGCTAATTTTATATCCTGCTACTTGGCTGCATACATTTATGAATTTTAGAAGTTTTTTACTGGAGTTTTTTGGGTCTTCTAAATATAGAATCATGTTGTTGGCAAATAGGGATAGTTTGAGTTCTTCTTTTCCTATTCATATCCCTTTAATTTCTTCTTTCTGTCTAATTGCTCTGGTTAGAGTTTCCAGGACTTTGTTGAATAGAAGTGGTGAATGAGGGCATCCCTGTCTTGTTCCAGTTTTTAGGGGGAATACTTTCAATTTTTCTCCATTTGGATGATGTTGGTCTTGGGCTTAGCATATATAGAGTTCACAATATTGAGGTATGTTCCTACTATTCCTAGTTTTTCTAATATTTTGAATAAGAACGGATGCCATGTAAGTTTTGATTTTTAATATTTCTATTTATTTGTTTTTACAGTATTGGGATTCAAACCCATGGCCTTGCATGTGGTGGGCCAGCACTCTATCACTGAGCTACATCACAAGCCCTAGGAAGTTTTAAGTGCAATGTGATTCACTTTTAAGCCTAGGTTCATACTACATATCCCACCATTTGGTGTTCAGAAACTGTGTAGTATCATTACCATTATTTTATAGATAAATCAAAGTCAACAAAGTTAAATAACTTTCTTAAGTCCACAGCGAATTGGGGGTTAGGCTTTTGTTTCCAATTCCATTTCATTTCTGTTCACACTATTTGCTTGAGTTGATGAGTTGATGGGCATGTCAAGAGGGTTAATCCTTATGTAGTCATCGGTAAGCAAATTCCTCAACTTAATTTTGCACCTCTGCTCGTCCCAGTTCAGAATGAGATGATTTAAATTTGCTCTTTCTAAGTAGGATGATTCAGAAAAATGAAACTTAGGGAAATTTAAATTGTTGAATACAGAAATAAATGCCTAGGAGACAGCCCTTACACAGGATTCATTTAACAGATAGGGGGAAGAACATTGACGAGGGAAAGAAAGAAGAAAGAAGAACTGTTTCATCTGTGTGCAGAAAACTTTTGAAGAAAAGGAGGAACCTAGATGAAGTCAAAGCTCGGTAAGCAAATCTATATGTCCTAGGGAGCACAGAAATTGCTTTGGTTTCAGCCTGATAAAGAATGGAAATTATGTACACAGAATAGAACTGATCTTATATTATTGCACATTTCCTCTATTTGCCCTGTATTACAGAAACAAACTCCATTCATTCAGTGTTAAAATTATTTTTTTATAGTAAATGTTGCAGTTTTTCTATTTGTTTTCATGTTTCACTTATGATTCAGAAATAAGGTCTGGGTGGAACTTGATTTCTAAAAAGAAAGTCAGATGTGTAGGATGTTACAGAAATCTCTGTGGATAACCAATAAATACTAATTGATGGTAGTAATTCAAATTTTATCATCTTTTGGTGGTTCTAATGTGATGTAGAATTCTGTTTTGATACAGTTCTTGCTTCTGGTTGTATTTCAAAGGAAGCCTTAGAGTAATAGAGCATTGAATGATTAATAGGCAATCCATAAAATTAAGTATGGAACACAAATGGAAATATTTCAACCCCATGATTCCAGAGTATGTTTACCTTTATTTTCCGTTATTCAAAAATATGTTAAAATAATATACTCTAAAGAGTGCTAGGATTTTGGTCTTGATGAAACTATGTGTATGTATATATCTGAATATTCAAATACATATAATAAGAACAGAATATTCAACATGTTTCATTTTATAGGAGATTCCCTAAAATGTCCTTTTTATAGGTTTTCTTTGTACCACTTGTTCAGGATATCAGGAATATCTAGACATGAAGATGATATGCTAAATTATTTTATTTTGTTTGAACCGGAAGATAAGACTTCTTTAATTTTTTCTTAAATTCAAAGAGAGAATAAATATAGATTATGGAGTTCCAATTTGGTAATGCTTCCTCTGTTCACACATACTACTGAAAGTATTAGCTAATTATATTTTACATGAAACAAGAACATAATTCTCAATGTTTTGACAAGCAACAAATTGCACATTAGTTAGTTGTAAATAAATTTATTAGAAACAGTTGCCCTTGTTTGTAGATTCTCCTTTGAAATAGTAAATTAATTTAAGGCTCATCATTCACAAGAAATGTATTATAATATCAAAGCAATAGTTATGAAAAGAAACCCCAGCAACAGACACCAAAGCATACCTACTAAATAGCAGAAGAAATCTGATCTTGTAACAAGATGAAAGAAGAAAGTGTGTGAGGTCTATAAGACCAGCATGGTGCTTCTGATAATCAGATTTTCAGTCATGATTCATTTGGCTCGATTATTCAGCTAATAATGTTATCTGTGCTATAAGATAAACATAATATTGGTTTCCACTGAGAAATGTAAATTACAGATTGTTAAGTCATTTGTTTTCTCTTGGACATTCTTTCGTTAATTATTTGATGGAAACAGATTCAAGATACGGTAATATGATTTTTCAAGTATATTCACAACAAGAGGTATATGGTGATCCATTTTTTTAATAATAAGAAACAGCCTAACTAAAACAGAGAATGTATCTGGTAATTGCCAATATATGTGTGTAATTACTTGGGTTATGGAAAAATGGCACAATTCTGTCATCTGTATTATTTTCTATCTGTGGAAGAATTAGTCACAGTTCGTCTGATTTTCCTAAAAGTTAGTATTTAATGTTTCCTATTTGTCAAGTGTGAGATTAACTATTTTACATGCATCTTCTCATTTGATCCTCTGATTGCCTCAGAAGTTAATAGCTCCACATTAAGAATGAGGAAACTAAGGTTTGGGGAGGTCAAGTAACCCAGTTAACTTCACATATCATGCCTGTATAAATCTCAATTTTGAAGCAAGGGTGGACTGATATATTCATTTTCATAAGTTAGGAAAGGAAACTTTAATAGAGACAAGTAGGCAATAAGAACATGCTATTAATGTATGTGTATGTGATTACTGCCTTTGGAAGAGAAGAAAGCTGCAAAGTCCAGAAGGAGAATTTGGACTAAGACACATGCTCAACTGGGCTTATCGTTCACTCCCCAGGGATCTTGGAAGTGGTATCAGCATTTAGAACTTGACAAAATCAGGAACAGGTTCCTGATGGCTACATTGTGGCATCTATCATTTGGCTACTGGATAAGGGCTGCCCTGGGTAGGGACATGCCCTGGGCAAGAAGACATCTTCAGTAGAGGTAATTCCCAAAGAGACTAAATACTGAAGGCTCCCTGCCATCACCACTGTGAATAGTGAAGGAATCAACCTTCACCCTGAAAAGGAATTTGGCCCAAATCATAACATCTACTACTTGTTAGAGATGGAAATGTCTGGTTTAGGTTCTTATGCGGATGACGCTTGGATTCGTATTAGAAATTAATGGTAGTGTTGTGGAAGTATTTACCATAATGGACTATTATTGTTGTCATGATTGACTGGTAATTTCTCAGTAGTGTATTCTGTTAAACTTAGATTGTGAATTAAAGACAATGGCTTTTATATATTATAATAGTAAAAGATTGCGATATGTAATAAGAGCTAGTGGAATTTATTTTTAGGAGTATACATTATGCAAGTTGAACAAATTACAAAAGTCACTGTATTTCTTGCTATTGTTTTCTGGTTCATAAAGCAATATTAACAATAAAAATAAATTTAGATCACTTGTCTACATGTGTATATATTTATGAATTGTATGCAAATACATACATTGGTAAAACAAATATAACTTAAATCGTAGAGTATTAGAAGAAATACTCTACTATTGTGTTTTTAAATAATGTTTTTGTGATAATCAAATTAGTATGTGTTGGTTAGCTTTCTGTGACTGTGACAAATGGCTGAGATAAATCTACCTGTAAGAAAGAAAAGTTCATTTTGACTCATGGTTTCACTGGTTTCAGTCCATGGTCACTTGGTCCCATTGTTCTGGACCTCTGGTGAGGTCCATAACATCATGGCAGGGAGTGTGTGGTAGAGAAAAACTGCTCATCTCACTGCAGCTGGGAATCAGAGAGAGGAGAAGGGGTTGGAGTCCTCATATCACCTTCAAGAGCATACCACCAATGACCTCAAATTCTTCTACTAGGGCCCACCTCCTAAAGGTTCCACCACCTCCAATGGTGCCACAGGCTAGTGACCAAACTTTTGGGTTTTGGGGGAACATTTAAGATCCAAATCATAGCATACTATTCAAGCTAGAAAAAAATGCATACATGATATATGTTATATACATATATATGTACATGAACATGCAGGCTCTACAATCTATATGTTCTATATTTTGAATGCATCATCAATTTCAAAGAAAAAATGTTCTAGTAAAGAATATGTATGTATATAATATTAATATTTCTGATATAATGTTTTTTGACATGTCCTTATAGAATTATGGCAGGTGAATAAGAAAAAACATTATTTTATTTATAATGGGTTATAATGGAAAGTCACAAAGATAAAAATGTCTTTTTTTACTATGTCCAGATAAAAATACTGCATGTTCTCTGGAGAAAGGCTAAGGGGGAAAAAAATCTACATAGTCAAGATTTTCAAAGAAGTTTGTGGGGTTTGAAAATTTAAAAATATGTTTGAAAGCAAAAAAGATTTATTGTGAAACAAAATAATATTTTACAAGTAGAAATTATGGATCATGTGGATAATGTAAAGTGTTTAGCTTAAAATCTCAATAAATTCTTGTTTAACATATATCATACATATTTCATCTTTGCCTTGGAAATAAGCACTGTGCAATAGAACTTTCTGGTTATTAGAGTTTTAATTTAGTTACTTTTAATTTAAAAATCCGGGCTGGGGAGATAGCTCAGCTGGTAGAGTGCTTGCCTTGCAAGCACAAGGCCCTGAGTTCGATCCCCAGTACTGCAAAAAAAAAAAAAAAAAAAAAAAAAATGCACATGTGACCTGTGGCTACTACCTTGGACAGTTCCTTGATAGACCTTTGTGACTAAGCAAAATGTAGATATTATAATTATAGGGGAAACAGAAAAGTGATTCATATATTCAATAAACTATTGTTAGTAAAATGTTGGTGAGTCCTAGAGTAGCCATGTAGATCCAAATAACATCAGGAGGCTCAACTGTACTTTAGTATTCCATTGCAAGAAATGGCAATATGACCCTTATTGACCACTGGGAGGCACTGATTTGATGACACATAAGGAACAAAGAAAGGAAAGCTTTTCTGTATAAAACAAACACGCAGAGTTATAAGGTCCTGACATTAACAAAAGAAGAATAAAAATAAGTATTGCTTGTTTGACTAGTCTCTGTATGTTTAGGTGAACAGTGTCAGTGAGCCAGAAATAAAGGCCTTAAATAGTATGTGTGTTCCTAGACAAGCAATCCGCCTACAGTACTCCTACTTTGAATGCTTGTCAGGAACAAGATAGGCATGAAGCCATGGCAACTAGGAACAGGTGAAAGGCATCAAAGAGCAAAGCTAAGCCACTCTTCAGCTGTGACAAATACTGTATTTGCATTTCCTTATTTACCTAAATTAAAGCTTTTCAAATCCAATTGTATAGACTTCTTTTATAAAATTAATACCTCTTTTTAAAAACTAAGTAGACCACTGGGGGAAAGAAACAGGAGAAATATGCCAATTTAATCTTACATAATATTCTGTTTTCACAAATAATTTCTGAGAAAAAAGAAATCTACCAAATACTATTTTCAGTTGATATTGTTTGTTTTTGAAAGGTAAGGCATATTGCACACAAAATCTTATGCATAATACTAAAACATTTAAATGTCTACAAAGTATAGTTTGGGGTTGAATCAGTTATTTCCTTACATAATTAATTACATGCTTGATGGACCTTAAACTTATGAAACTGAAACAAAGGAAAGAGATCAAAGATGTAGAATTCCACAGAAATGTTTCTCCTCTTTCTTCAGTCCTCCTCCGGCCTCTCAGACCCCTTTTTGCAAGGCAGCGTCTTGAGTCACACAAGCCCTAACTGATGTAAGGTTGATTTCTGTTACAGGAGAAGTTCAAATCAGTTTTTGAAGCCTTGTGCTCTACATTCCAAATTATATGAACTACTATTGCATTCTCAGTTTACAAGTGACATAAAATAATGCCATACAAGTGAAAAAAAAATGTAAAATTGGGGAGCACTTGGTGTGAAGATCATTGACCCTCACTTCTTATAACTGAAGAATCATCTAATTCTTTTAAAATTACAGGCTTGCCTGTTCTCCTGTCATCAGAGATAATAGAGGTGAGTTTCTGACGAAGAACCTCAATCTGTGATCCAGCTCCCTAGGAAATCTTTACCTGAGGGGAAATCAGTTTGTGGCTCAACTGCACAGGGCAAGCATAACATAATAATTTAAGCATGGGATCTCTAAAGTTGGTTTGCCTGGGTTCAATTTCAGCACATTTTCTTTAGTTAGGTTAGTTTTCCCTATATGTAATGGATGCTGTACTTATATCCACCTTATAAAGTTGCTAGAGCACAAAGAATGTAGCGTGCCTTACACATCGTAAGCCCTGATGAATGTTAGTTGCCATCTTCATCATACATGGTCACCGTTGTTTCCATCCTCATCTCTGTTAAATCAATTTTTAACCACTTTTTCATGAAGAGGATCTGGTTTACCATCTTAATTCCTTTTAGTGATTTAGTACAGGTGGAAAGAGAAAAAAACTCATATAAATACTTTCATGAAAACATTGCATAAAATTTTTAAATCTAATTTTGTTTCATTTGTGTGTGTGTGTGTGTGTGTGTGTGTGTGTATGTGTGTGTGCACGTGCGTGTGTGCACAGTACTGGAGATTTAACCGAGGGCTGCTCTATCAGTGAACTACACCCTCAGTCCTTTAACTTTTTTTTTTTTCAATACAGATCTCCCCAAGTTGCCCAGACTGGCCTTGAACTTGCAATTCTCCTGCCTCAGCCTCCCAAGTAGCTGGTATCACAGGTGTGTACCATCACACCCAGCTGTTTCAATATTTTTAATGGAGTAGTATCAACTTAACAGTAGATGTTTTATGGATTACTGATGGTCCAAATATATTTCATGCTTCCCTCAGTTAACATTGCATAAATATCTTTAGCACTCAAATTAAATTTTCATTCTGATATTGGAATTTATCCCAAACTGCATAAGAGCTCTTTTAGAGAGGTTTGGCAATCTTATACCTACTTGTTGTTCTCTACAAACTAGCACTATACATACAAAAGGAAATATTTCTTTGAAAAAGTAAGAACTTAGTGAAATAATATGCATAAAGAAAGAAAAAGAAGATCATTTATAAAATCAAGAAAGAAGTACACAAGGTAGTTAAAAGTTCAGGCTCAGAAACCAGACTGTCTTTGCTCTAATCTTAACTTTCCCACATTCTGGTTTTGTGCACCAGTCAGAGCAGGGTGGTAGGGTAAGTTTTGCTGTGGAAATAAACGCATCACCAATTTTCATTTGATTAAGTGAATGTTTTAATCAGCTTTTTCACTGCTGTGACTAACTGATCTGACCAGCACAACTGTAAAGGAAAAAAAGGTTTATTCGAGGGCTCAGTCTTAGTCCATAGAAGGTTGATTTCACTCCTCAGGGCTCAAGGTGAGGCTGACCATCATGGCCAGAAACTCATTCCTGTGTGGAATTCAATTTTAGTTCATGATCCGGCCCTTTTCTCTTCCCCTTTTCTGTCTCCTTTCTCCCCTCCTCCACTCTCCTTCCTTTACTAGATTTCCCTTTGCTCATCTATTTAGTTATATTTGATTGGTTCTTTTTACTTATGCATAAAGGTGAAATTCCCTGTGGTATATTTATATATGCACATAAAACGATTGTTTAAAAGTTCATTCTGCATTGTTTCCCCTTACCCATCTCTCTACTCTAAGTCCTGATCTCCTTTTTCCTCCATAACAGAGTCCCTGAAATCTAGGCAGGTTCAGACCCCTGTCCTAGAGTATATTCTTTCTTTCTGAAGAAGGCCTGTCTTACAGTCACCTTATATCTTGATCACTGAAGAAGATAATTATGCCATTATTTTAGAGGGCTACACATGCCCTTTCATGATAATTAGTTATTCAGACAGAAAAGAGAATGATAAATTATTTTAATAGAAAACACAATAAGGGGTGCACAAGTAAATTACTAGATTTCATAAAAATTAGTTTTTATTTCCAGCTTTTAATATGCATTGTCATACTTTAAGAGAAATATCCTTCATTACTTTTAAAAATAATTTTAACACAAAATTATAAATTCACAGTCATATGTAGCTTTATTTAAAAATCATTAGTTATACATAATATTTGGTTTCATTTGGACATAATTATATAATCATGGAATAAAATTTACTCCAATATAGTCTCCAGTACTTTCCCTTCCCTTTTGTTCCTGGATTCCCCTATTTCCTTTCCTCTACTGTACTAGTCTTTCATCTATTCATTTATAATGTTTTTATTAGTGTATTATGTATATATCTATATATCTATATCTATATCTATATATATATATAGTGAAATTTACTACAGTGTATTCAAATATGTACACAGGATAGTTTTTCAGTTCTTCTTCTTTTCCTGTCCTTCCTCCTTCCCTCTCAATCCTCCCATTTTTCTCCACTGATCTCTCTTCTATTTTCTTAGGAATTCTTTCCTGTTTTTCTCCATTGTTTTGTTTGAGCAGAAAACAGAACCAAAATAACATCAAAAAGCATACTACAAATAATCCAATTAATAAAGGGGCAAAATAATTAAACAGGCTCTTCTCAAAAGAAGAAATACAAATGGCTACCAAGTACATGAAAAAAAATGTTTAACATTTCTAGCAAGTCAGGGATATGTAAATAAAAATGACATTGAGATTTCATCTCACTATAGTGAGAATGGCAATTATCAAGAATACAAAAATAATAGATGTTGCCAAAGATGTGGTAGGACTGCAAATTAGCACAACCACTTTGGAAAGCAGTGTGAAGATTCCTCAAAAAACTAAGACTTTTATGACCCAGCTTTTATATTCCTCGGTATTTATTCAAAAGAACTAAAATTAGCGTAGTAGAAGCCTGGATGAGATGACAAACATCTGTAATCCCAGTGACTTGGAGACTGAAGCAGAAGGTTACCAAATTTCAGGTCAACCTCTGAAACTTAACGAGGCCCTAAGCCACTTGGTTCAAAAGGATGGAGCTTAGTGGTAAAGCACCCCTAGGTTCAGTTCCCGGTGCATAAAAAATAAATAAATAAATAATGAAATCATCATACTTTGGGGAATTCAGCCATATCTATATTTATAGCAGTGCAATGCACAATAACCAAGTTATGGAATCATCCCAGATGCCTGTCAACAGACAAATGGACAAAGAAAGCATGGTAGTATTTATTTTTAAAAAGATCAAAAATTAGTGGCATGAATGAAAAATATTATTGACTGGGATAAGCCTAATTCTATTTTCAAATTCTCATTTTATGTTCTTACTAAAGACTGCTTTGATTCTGACTCTTTTAGTATTCTTCAAATGGGGTCTTTTAATTTTTCAAATTATAATATTTAGTTATGAAAATGCACTCTTCTGAATTTCATTAAAATTTAAACTTTGCTTATTATTTACTTATTTTGATAGATAATAATCTGAAATGTTCAATATCAATCACCCCCTTCTCCTATCAAATTGTGTAATTTTTATTTCTTCTTTTGAATATGAACTCAATTGACTCTGACCAAAAAGAATGGGACAAAAGTACGTTTCAATTCTATGTCCCTCATCTTTAGGAGTCTTGGCTGTTGCAATCATGTCTCCCCTGGAAAAATTAGAACTCCAATAATGATTGTGCTAATATTACTGTTGTATGAAAGTCCAAACTTGCCTTGCATAGAGGCCCTATGGAAGAAAACTGAGATGCTAGGCATGAGTATGAGACTGTCATGATCTCTGCCACAGCCTGGTTACCTGCAGAATGTAGCAAGTGAGTGACTTTAGTTAATGATTCAATGAGCAGATGAACCAGCCAGCAGAATCCAGTCAACCCATACATTTCAAGAAACAGAAATGAATTTCGTTTCAAGCAACTAAGGTTTGGAGTGGCTTATGCAGCAATAGATAAGTGCAATAACTATTAAATATCTAAAGTGTTTACAGTTTAAATGATATTCTCTATAGAAATTTGTCATTTTAAAAATTATGCCAAGAAAGAAAAAGCATATGTTGGTTGTTCAATAAAATGGTTGATTTATTTCATATTGGTATTCATACATGCATTATGGATTAAGCAAGTTTATTTTTTGAAAGATATTTAAAGACTGATTTCTAGAATTTACATAGTTTAAATGTTTTTAGATATGATGACTGTTAAAATGAAACCTGGAAACTATACATATATATTTTGGACAGAATAAAAGAATGACTTTTTACATACAGTCCATATTTCTAAACATGTCACTCATTTATTCTAAATCCTTCTGTCTTTTTTGTTTGGATTTTAGACAGATTTCTGTCTAACATCCCTTTCACACTTCCTCGTACATATTCCTTTTACTCTAGTGATATTGAGTACTTCTATTTCCTTCCACACACACAATTTTGAGCTTGTAAGCCTTGGTATAACTGCCTTCCCTTCTATTCTTGGCTGGCTTATATATTTCTATTTATTCTGTGATAAGTTTCTTAGGTCTGGCCTGGTGAGACAGAACACACAAGTCAAGCAAGCAAATTTATTACACACATATAAGCAGCAAGGATAATCAGAGACCTAGGATTCACAGTGAGCTGTCCCCCAAGACTCAGGAAAGTTGAATAAGGTGGATGGAGTCTCATTTGCATATACTCCATGTCACACCAGGACTGAAAAAAACCCCAAAGATTCTGTGCATGACTTGGTTCACTGAGTCCAATCATTGTAGAACATCCTGTTCTGAGATGATGGAGGACATAGGCCAAGTGTACCAGACATTTCCTTCTTATTTGAAGATGTTGCATTTGACAGGAGAAATATAAAAGGAGGAAGACTCAGAAGCCAAGATCCTGTGGTACCTGTCCTGCATTCTCAAAAATTATGCTTAGGTCCATTTCTAATTTTGAAGACTTCTTAATTAGTTCAAGAAATTAAACATACATCATCCATATTTGTATTATTTGTGTATTGCTGTGTAACATTATCACAAATACAGTAAATTGAAACAACACACACTCTCTATCTGCTTTCTGTTAGTCTGAAGTTTGGGCATGGCTTATCTGAATTCTCTACTTGAGAATTGCTCAAAACTGTGATCATGAGTTGACCAAGGTTGCATCTGCATCCGGACTACTTTGGGAAATATCTGCTTCAAAGGTCATGTGTTTGTTGGTGGAAATCAGAGTTCTTTGTAGACTGTCAGAGAACCTCAGTTTCTGGCTAGTTATCCAGGGGTCACCCTCAGATGTTTGCTTTGTGGCTCTTTCTATAAACAAATTCACAACATGACAATTAGCTTCATGAAAGTCAGCAGGAAAGACAGATGTCACAATCCTAGGTAAGAATACCACAGAAGCAACATCCTTCATTGTTGTGGAGTGAATGTTTGTGTCCCTCCAAAATTCATATACTGACACTGTTACTCACAGTGTAGCCCATACAAAAGTAGCTAAGGTCGCATGAGGTCACAAGGGTGGATCTCTGATCCAAGAGGATTCATATTCTTGTAAGAATAGACCCTATAGCAAGCACTGTCTCTTTCTCCCCACTCACTCTCAGTGCATGAACAAGGAAAGGCCATGTGAGGATATAGCAAGAAGCTGGCCATCTAGGGGCCAAGAAGTGAACCCTCACCAGAAGGTAAATCAGTAATCTCAGACTTTCTATTATCCAGAATTGTTAAAAATTTTTTCTATAATTCTGTATTTATGCCTGTCATATTTTTTATAGCAGTCTGAAAAGTCATATTTGTAATATTATTTTGGTTCAAAGACAGTCACAGTTCCATCCTCACTCAAGGAGAGGGATTTACACATAGCACGCACACCACTAAGAGGAGTGGATTACGGGGCCATAGAAGAATCAGACTGGCAATGCTCCATTTTCTTTTACTTGGTGTTACTTTTGTACTTATGCATCCTCCTTCATAACCTACACTTATTAGAACTCTTCACATCTGTTCCCATTGTACTCCTTGAAAGTTGTTAAATTTGTACTTTACGACTAGGTTTGAAGTTAGTCATGGTTGTATGACTTACTTTTTGAACAATAAAGTTAGTGGGAGGTATTGTGTTGATTCTAAATAGAAGAAATACATGGTTCACCTTGACTGTTCTTCTTGTATTATGGAAATATTATACAAAATAGTACTTATGTCAACCTGAGGCCTTGAGAAGAGCCCCCTTCCCAAATTCATTGATCATATAGCATCAAAAGGAAATAATTTTTATTGGGTACAACTCATAAAATTTTAGATGTATTTGTCACTACAACATAAATCATGTTACTCTGACATAGAGTTTTATACAAGTTTGTTTTCTTTTTTCTTATGTATTTACTGTATTTTTGAGTTTAAGTTTTGTGAGGATAAGAACTATGTTCTTTATCATAATATCCAATTCTTAGTATTTCACACAAACTCCACTAATATTTATTAAAAGAATGATTAAGTAAACAAATGCATGTTGTTTCAATAATTATCTTATGTATTTGTCTCCTTTATTCTAACTGTATTATATATGTTCTATAAGATTTATTGAATTATAGTGAGCATTTATCTTGATGATTTTAATACTCTTGTCAATCCATTTCCAACATCAGCCACATGGTGCCTTGACTTATACTCCAAACACTTTTACCTTATTTTTGCTAAGCAACTACTTTTTGTATTCATACCCAGACACTTTTTTTTGGTCTGAATTCTTATATTTTGAATTTCTCTTCCTGTCCTGTACTTTCTTCTCTTCACTACCTCAATTCAACACAGCCGATCAACCTGATCCTTAACTCCTTCCCAGTTTATACCACCATCACTTCTGTTATGAGTTTGCTTTCCTATCTGTCATGGACATCTCAAGCAAAAACATAAAATATACTGTCCGGAGACTTTATAGCTTCTAAACCTCCCTATCTTCTACAAATGCAATGCAAATATGCATTTCTAAAATGGCCAGAAAATTGGTTTCCTCTCCTCCTAGTTCTAAAACAGAATTCAATGGAGACTAACTTTTGACAGGCACTATTAGCATCTACATAACCTTCAGGATGTTTGTGAATGGATGTAACTATGTCACCTCTAACTTCAAACTGACATTTTCAAGATAGTTACATTTTTACTCACCTGTAGGATATTTTCACCATAATCTAACATAGCAGATAGAACAAAATAATCAATAAAAATTTAAAATACACATAGAAAATCAGAGTGGAATAATGTTATATATGTATATAAATACATTTGTATAGTCATGTCAAATTAAAAGACATATTTTCAGATGCTCATAATGGATGAAAATCTAATCAGAGAAGGACAAGCTAAGTTTTTCATTTAAGAACCAATTATTATGATGTTGGTAAATTGAACTTCTGTGAGGCTCAGTTTTTTCATGAATTAAATGGAAGAAAATAACATTAAATATGTTTTTTAGTACATGGAACATTAAATGAAATGATATGTTCCTTGAATACTTTTGGAACTGCAGGTTCTATGCAAATATAAAGTAATGTGGCCAACATCTTAGTTTTCTGCAGAAAACTATTGCCACCTGAATTTAAGTATTTTTGTTATTTTCATTGTGTTACCTATGTATTTTCTGTCATCTTTTATGGTTCAGAATGGAAGACACAAATAGTAGACAATAAGAGTGTTTGCCCCTAACATTGAAGATTTGTAGGTAGAATTTTAAGAAAATTTATACAGAAAACAAAACATGACAGGATAATTATATGCCCTCTAATACTAGCTTCAAAAGTATGTTTGAAAAAACTAAGCTTAGGCAAACAGGCCTGCAAGATCAAAGAGGTGGATATGTTAATACTATATTTTGAAGAAACTGTATAGGAATAGCTCATTTAGGAGAAAATGTAATCCCACATTATACTAAGGTTACAGAGTGTGTTCACAATGTTGTAACAAAGACTATTTTATTTCCTGGAACTGTGGAGGACAATTATTACATTCCTGATTAGTCTAAAACGCATAAAAAATGCTAACATGTCTATTTCCAAGTATCCTAAGCTTTTCCAGTTACAAACAAAACCAATTCTATCTTTTCATTTCAGGGGTTAGATAAATTATCCATGCTATAAAAAAGAATTTCAAAATAAATTGCTAAATCAGTTGCTGATGTTAGAAAATTGCAAATGAAAAGTTTTATTTTGATATATTTTTATTATATTCAAGTAATAAAACCTACCTAAGAATACAATCTACCATTTCGTACTGTCAAGAATTTCGAGAGGCTATCGTGTTGAGTTCTCCATAGCTTTCTCTAAAACAAGTTAAGGAAATTCAATTTAGGCAAAATTTAAAGAGCAATATTATAATTTATATATTTTATCACATATATTTATATGTGATTCACCAGTGCCAGCTTAGTAGTTTGTAATTGTTTAAAAGATCTTAGTTTTGTGATGAATTATTTCTTATATTTTTGTGAAAGATGAAAATATAATGTCTTCCTCATGTGGGAGTAATTCTCAGATCCCTTGTTTACCCTTTAGGGTACTACAAGTAACCATAATACATGAACACTGAGAGGTAAGGAATATTTAAGGGAAAGTATAGTAAATCACTTCTGTGGTTACCAACCATAGTTTGAGCTTACATAACTATGTACAACAATTTCAAAGTTACCAAACTTCCTCAAAGTTAAAATCAACCCAATGCCCTGTGATATTTTGCTTTCATAGTTGCAGATATTATACTGATTTTAGGGTAGATGTCTCAACATAGTGTAGGTGAATAAAAAAACATAAGAGTGAGCCAGGACTGAAGCACACTAATTTCTGCTTTATCACTGTGTGATTTGGGAGGAAAATATACATAGTCATTTTTTTCTTGAACTATGAACCAATGAAGTTTTTTATGCTATATATTATCCAGTTCATACTCTAGAATTCTATTAATACTTCAGTAATCATGAACCACAGAAAGTTTTGTGGCTCATATATGTATGGAGAAGTTGTCAAAGGCATACATCCAGTTGATCACTGTTCCTTATAATGAAAGATGATGTTTGATATGTGTAAAGGAAGAGAGAGGGAGAGACAATGCAAAGAGAAGAGGAATCCAATGTTAAATTAAGGAGTTTGAGGAAACGTCCTTAGTCAACAAACCTGGTAGCCAACAAACCTGGTCTCTATTAATACTATTAGTTCAAAGGCAACTACATCACCTCTTGGAACTTTGTTGCCTCATTTGTATAAGTCAACACAATAGTCTGTGATAGAGTTGTATTGAGGAGATATAGATACATAACATACACACACAAACACATGTACATACATAAACACAGATGGTCCTCAACTTAGGATAGCTTGACTTCATCAGGGTGCAAGATCTATGCATTCAGTGGAGACTGTACTTTTGAATTTTGAAGTTTGATATTTTGTAGTTATACTTAATATGATATACTCTTGAGATGTTAGGCAGTAGCAGAAAGTTGAAGTTCCCAATCTGCCATAAGATCATGAAGATAAATGGCTAATACTCTATACTGTACTGTGTTGTTAAGCCATTATGTTCAACAGGTTATGTGTATTAAATGCAATTTTTATTTAAAACATTTTCAGCATACCATGGGTTTATTGGGACATAACCCCATTATAAGTTAAAGACTGTGTGTGTGTGTGTGTGTGTGTGTGTGTGTATGTGTGCATGCACACATGCATATGTGCACATTGAAGATATTGCTTCTATTCACATATTGTTTTTGTTTTGCTCTATTGCCAGGAAGCAATTAAAAATTTAATTCAGATATTATTTGATAAGATTTGGTGAATATAGAAGGAAAGTAGTCATTAACATGTCACTAATTCAATAAATTTTATTTAGAACACCTATAATGCTGTCAATATTTTTTACAAAGTTTTACAGACTGCATTTTGATTCCTTGTACATAAATGGGGTACAACTTTTCATTTCTATGGTTGTACATGAAGCAGGTTGATACCATTTGTGTAATCATGCATGCACATAGGGCAATGATGTCTGTCTCATTCCACCATCTTTCCTTTCCCCATCCACTCCCTTCCCCTCATTTCCCTTTATGTAATCCAAAGTTCTTCCATTCTTCTCTTATTCCCCACCCCCACCCCCATTGTGTATCATTATCCACTTATCAGATAAAATATAGTGCTTTCAATACTATTGTAAGCACTGTAGAAGAAAAAAATAACTCAAATTATGAAAGTCATTGAAATAGTCTCTTGGAGACCTACACTTTATTTGAAAGTCAGACTATTTAGGGTCTCTTCAATTCCATTGTTAAATGGTAAGTTAACTTTGGATTACTATAGAGAGATTTAGCACTGTTAAAGAATGGGATAATTATGGTTGCAAAAGACTTGAGATACTTAGACTCATGGAGCATTAATAATGATCATTCAGAGAATTATTTTATAATAATATAAGTAATATATTAACATTATATTTAATATAAGATTGTATTTAATATATTAAATATTAAATGTAAATAATTTATATAGTTTATGTACTTCTTTATCTGTAATTCAACTTATAAAAGAGGTATTTGAAGGATGAAATATGGAAGCTGGTAGTGGCACTGAGGTTATGTCAAAATTTAGCCTTCACACCCTTTATTATTCCATCCTCCAGGGGTGATCACTCTTCAAGGCTGACATTTCCTATGCAATTTATACACTACTCTATTCTTAAGATTTATTTTTGAGAGGCATTGCATGATTCCACATAAATTTGGTCTCTTTAGAATCCAGTCAGATTGAGGAGGGCAGTTAAAGGGATAAATATCACAGGGTAAGTTTTAGAAGGCATTGTCCCTGAGAATAAATAATTTTAAAATTTATGAGTATAGCCATGCCTTCCACTGAAGGTTAGCTTTTCTCTCCCTCTCACCTTTCTAAACTCAGTTATCACTGGAAATACTTGTTGATATGAAGTGCTGTCTATGAGCATCGTTTGGAGTTACCGTCCCACCCACCTTCATCAAAACATTTGTTTTCTGTTTTTGCTTGATGGAAAAAGGTTAAGGTAACTGTACAATCTTTGCTTCAAAAACAGTACTGGGATGAGACATGCAGGGCAAGAGAATATCTTGTTTTCTCTGGAGTGATGCGTAGCAGATGACACAGATGTGCCATCACCATTGTTATTAATTTTATCTGTTTTTATACCAAATCCACATTGACCAGTACAGAGTTTCTTGCAAAGAATGCAAAAACAAAAATTAAGTTAAAATAAAAGAAAGCTGTAGGTGGAACAACTACACATATTTAGGACTCTATTTCCTTCATGGAGGTCTGAATAAAACTTTGAGAATATTTCTAGGACAAGACAAAAGGAGTAATTATGGTACCAGGAAATTTTTTTTAAATGATATCTTTTCTGCAAATTCAATGACGTTTTTAGATATTTTAAAAGTTGAAATTTATTTAAACTTTTTGTACTTGTTAAAAAAAGTAAAATTGATTATTTATTACATACAAACAATCAAATCCTAGGTTTCTAAAATATATGGAGCTCTTACTTTTCATTACTGTGTGAACTTGTGAATAGTATGTATAGTTATGTCCACTGTAATTCTTGGAGCGTATGTGATTTTATATAATTTTTTGCATTCTCAGAATCATAGATTTGGGACAATTATGCAGGCCTGGCATTTTGTTTAAAGCATAATTTTTTCCCCGAGTAATAACTAAGTGGAATCATCTTTTTTCATTCTTAACATTCACATTTATGACAGTCACTAGTTAAAATGTGGAGATTTCATTTATAATTTTCTAAAAAGTAATTCTTATTCTATTTTAATTTATCTAGTAGGTTACTTAATACATTATAATAAGAATAGTTAGAGAAGATACTAACAAACTCACAAAACTATAAATCACAGTCAGTGTGCAGATGAGTGAAGAATGTGTGCATTCTAACTCACACCATTGCATGAATAAGGAAGCTTAGATTAATCATGTGCTCATTAAGTTTATTGCATAAGGATTATACTGAAATTTAAGGAGAAAAACAAGGAAGAAAATATATATTTAAGGTGGAAAAGTATTTTGTATTCACTAAGGTAGAATTTGTTTTTCACTTTTTGTGTTTACCAAGTTTCTTCAAATACTGAGAATTTTGTCCATTCCAAATACCTTAACCCTCTTTAACCATCTTGGCAACTTTTTAAATCTTACCTGAAATGTTACTTCTGAAGGGGAAACTGCCATGACATTCCAACATTAATTAGATCTTTTTATATGCTTTTTATAGTTTTTTATATTTATCTTTAATAAAAAGTTATCACCTCTGTAGCAATTATGGGTATGATTTTTTTGTTTAAATTTTGAAAAGCTCTCCCTCAGGTCCATGAAGTCAGAGAAATGTGCATACTGTCAAACAGTGATATTGCATAATATTTGTTGCATAAATAATTATGTGTTACAATGGTATTGTGGCTTCTAGTTTTATAACGGTTTTCAAGTCCTTTTTAAGTAGTAGAAGATTCATGAAAGTTCCCAAAAACAAACAAAAGAAAGTAAAAATACATTACCCAGGTTCAATGAGAGAGTATGAAACCATGCATTTCATTTCGGATCTGGAACTTAGAATACACAAAGAGTTGTACAGCCATGAGGCACTCTAATCATAAAGAGTTGTGTTCAAAAAAGTCATTTTGAAGTCAGTATGTGTTTTAGGTTGGGTTTCCAAAAGGCCTACCCTGATATACATATACCTATGTAAATGATTTATTAAGGAAGGGTTTCCAGACAAATTCAGCAGAGGAAGCTGGAGAGTAAAAGGTGAGAAATCAAGGGAGAAGATAAGAGAACAGTTGTAGGCAGAATCTAAATGTTGCTTAAGCCTTACGTGGCAGGGATACTCTAGAGTGTAAATTACGCCTCAGTGTCTGTCTGAAACAAAGGCGAGAAACTGACCTTCATATTACTAGCCCATCAGTTCTTGGCTTCAGGTTTCAAGACTATGGAACTGATCTGATTCTCTTTGGGCTTTGAGACACCACGGCCAGTTCTCTAAAGAGTCGTAGCTGTGGACTATTGGAGACAAAGCAAAAAAAGAACAAAGGTATGTGAACTCAATCAGAAATACCATAGTGGGTCTGAAGGGATCTGAGTGGAACACCACATATTTGCTTTTAGGTAGGGATCTAAAACATTGAGAGAATACTGATTTCCTTATAACTATAGCCTCCTAAGTGTGAGCAGATATTGAAGCCTGAGTCCTCAATTTTGTTTTTTGTCTCCTTTGTCTTTTTTTTTTTTTAATTTTAATTTGTTCTTTTTAGTTATATATGACAGATTATACCTATTTGGAGTATAATTTACCATTCTTCTGGTTGCATATGATGTGGAATTACATTGGTCATGTATTCAAATATGAACAAAGGAAAGTAATATCCAACTCATTTTACTGTCTTTCCTATTCCCATTCCCATACCTTCCCTTCATTCTCCTTCATCAAATCTAAAGTACTTCTGTTCTTTCCTATGCCCCACACTAATTGTGAGTTAGCATTAGCATATCAGAGAGAATATTCAGACATTTATTTTTGGGGATTGACTTATTTCACTTAGCATGATAGTTTCCAGTTTCACCCATTTACTGGCAAATGCCGTACTTTCATTTCTCTTTATGACTGAATAGTATTCCATGGTGTATATATAACACACTTTCTTTTACCCAAAGAATGTAAAATCAGCATACTACAGTGATGCAACCACATCAATGTTTATAGCAGCTCAATTCACAATAGCTAAACTATGGAACCAGCCTAGGTGTCCTTCAACAGAAGAATGGATAAAGAGACCTCTATTTTTTAATGTTACCTAAAATTATACCTTTTAGATGTAAAACCAGATGACATATCTCCTTGTGTAGAAACAAAAAGGTGGGCATGTTAATTAAGCACCATTCAGGTAAAAAGTTCTGTATATTAAATTTGAAAGTGTCAGTTTACTATGTTGCTCAGGTTCCTTGATCTGTATCTGGAATCTTGAATTACTTGGGCTAAGAACATAGTTCCAGAAACCTCTCATTATCTTCTTGGAACTTTGGAAGTCTTCTGCTTTAAATTCTTTGTTTTTTGTTTCAAAATTCTTGGTTTTCACCTGATATTCCAATTCCCTTGGTTTTACATTCCCTGATCATATGTATCTCAGTGTTTCCAACATCAAGCTAATAAAGTTTTCAATAGCTTATGAATTGGAGATTTAGGTAATATAATTTTGTTACTAAATAAGACTTATATACATGTTCTCTATTCAGTAAGTAAAATAATTATGTTACTTTCAAGATCAAATCAATCAATATTAGATTTAACACTTATACAAATCTATTGGAAAACCATTTCACACCTAAGCACATCTGATGTAAAAAGTTGGGAAGTTTTGAAATAACTACATTTGACATAGGATGTTTCCTGATGATAATGTTCCTTTTCAAATTCCCAAATTCTAGAAAACTACAATTTCCATATTTAGCTTTGACGTTAAGTTTGCAGTTTCATGCTCTCTCTGATATAGTTAGGTCATGAAGATTTGTTTGCATCTTTCTTCCATAAATCTTCATGAGTTCTGCTATTGTTCATTCATTCTGGTCCCATATCATCTGCAGAATGAAGCAGGAGTGATTTACAGGGTGACTGAAGTCCCAGGCTGGTGGCCTCCTTCACAGTTTTCCGTACCTCTCATGTACATATATATAGATCACACTGACACCTTTTACAAGTCTAGGCATTTGTTTATTAACGCACTCGTTGGAATCTCTCTGTGAAGATTCTACTGGAGACTGAATTAATTAGATTTTTTTTTCTTTTACTGTTAGCATAGAAAAAAATAATACTGGAAATTCACTCTCACTTTTTAATGCCCTTAAAATTGTTCCGTTGGTATAGGAAGGTGAAGCAAAGATGACAAACTAATTGTTATGCAGTAACATTTAGTGCATGTTTTTCCTACAAACCTAATAATTTCTCAGACTTTGACATGTTACATTTGAAAAATAAAGTCCTCTGATGCCTGATAGTTCTGAAATGTTGTTGTCTTCAAAGTGGAATTTTAGTTTTAACCATTAATTGTTTAAGAGATGAATGGAAATCAAATTACATGAAAACAACTTTATGCATACAATTGTCTTGCTCTATGAAGATATAAAATATGAAGGAGTTATTTTGGTCTGATTTTAAATAATGTGAATGGAAATAATGGTACCTTCCATAGATTCCTTAAATTCTTTATTTCAGATCAGAAAGCAGCAATATTGGGTTAATATAAAAAATTAAAGTGTTAAATGTTCAACTATAGATATAATAGTTGTTCCAAATGGATGTTAAATTAATAGATATTTTTAAATTCAGAAGAATAAATTAAAAATAGCTGGCAATAATTTGTGCTTTCTCCATTAAAAAATAACAGGATACAATAAACCAGATTACTTAAATTTCTCAACATTTAACTTTCAGTTATAATTTTAAGGTAAAAAGACATAGTTGAAGTCCTATCCTATTAGAACTTTTTTTTTTGTTCTTTATATTTTAGATAATGAATATTTAAAGAAGAAAAAGATAGTTACTAATTTAAACTGAATTATTATCTTGTGTAGTATTTAATCTTTTTTACTTTTATTTTTTAAAAGTTTAATTCATATTGTTTTATTTGTGCATGTAAAATGTACAAAATGTCTTGAAGTCTGCATATATTATTGATCAACTAAATTGAAGTAATTAATATATGTATCACTTATCATTTTTTTGTGTGATGAGAACTCAAAAGCCACTCTTTTAACAATTTTAAAGAACACAATATGCTCTTGCTTTCTCTCTCCTACTCGCTTTCTCTCTCCTCCTTGATTTTCCACTCTCTCTAGAGTGTGCCCTTTCTCTTTTCTTCTCATTTTCTCTCTTACCCTGCAGGGAGACACTTTGTTTGCTTAATAAACTCCCTTATGTGAAAAAAATAAAATAAAATAAATAAAGAACACAATACATTTCAATCAACATTAGTTACTATATTACAAACTAGATCCTTTTTCCTATTTCTTCTGAGATTTTGTATCATTTGAACAACTACTCAACTTCCCCCTACCTTGAAGCTCCTGGTAACTCATTCCATTCTCTACTTTTATTATCAGTTCAACATTTGTAGATTTCACATACAAGTGAGGTTGTGCAACATTTGTCTCTCTGTGCCTGCTGTAGTTCACTTAACAGAATATCTTATGGATTCATCCATGTTGTCACAAATGACTAGATGTCCTTTTTAAAGGCTGAATAGTATTACACTGGGGCGTGTGTGTGTGTGTGTGTGTGTGTGTGTGTGTGTGTGTGTGTATACACAGTTTACTCACACTTTAGTTAATCATTCATCCCCTCATAGACACTTAGGTTAATCCCTCTCTTGGCTATTGTGAATAATTATTCAATGAACATGTCTGTGCAGAAAACCATATACGGATTTAATTTTCCCTGTATATATAACCAGTGGTAGAACTGCTGGATGATATGGTGGTTAGACTTATAATTTTTGAAGAAGGTCTACACTTCTGGTCATAAGGACTATACTGATTTACATGTCTAACAACAGCTTACAAGGTTTTATTTTTCTCCACATCCTCACTAATACTTTGCATCTTTTCAGTTTTTTAAATAGTCATTCTAAAAGAGGTAAGGTGGTGTCTTGTTGTTTGGATATGCATTTCTGTGATTATTGGTGATGTGGAATACTTTCATATACCTGTTGGCAACTTGTGTGCATTATTTTTTGAGAAATGTGTACTCATGTCCTTTTCCCATTTCTTTTTTTATTTTTTATTTTTTTTAATTGTAAACCAATGTGATACATGCTGTTTCTCTATTTGTACATGGAGTCAGGGCATAACATTTGTGTAATCATAAATTTACATAGGATAATGTTGTTTGATTCATTCTGTTATTTTTTGTCCTTCGCCCCCACCCCTACCACCACTCTTTTCCCTCTATACAGTCCTTCCTTCCTCCATTCTTACCACCCTCCTTATCCCTAACCCTAAACTTAATCCTAACCCTAACACTAACCCCTCCCACCCCCCATTATATGTCCTCATCTGCTTATCAGCGAGATCATTCGTCCTTTAGTTTTTTGAGATTGTCTTATCTCACTTAGCATGATATTCTCCAATTTCATCCATTTGCCTGCAAATGCCATAATTTTATCATTCTTCATTGCGGAGTAATATTCCATTGTATATATATGCCACAATTTCTTTATCCATTCATCAACTGAAGAGCATATAGGTTGGTTCCACAATCTGGCTATGGTGAATTGAGCAACAATGAACATTGATGTGGCTGTATCTCTGTAGTATGCTAATTTTAAGTTCTTTGGGTATAGGCCAAGGAATGAGATAGCTGGGTCAAATGGTGGTTTCATTCCAAGCTTTCTGAGGAATCTCCATACTGCTTTCCAGAGTGGCTGCACTAATTTGCAACCCCACCAGCAATGTATGAGTGTATCTTTTTCCTCAAATCCTCGCCAACACCTATTGTTACTTGTGTTCTTGATAATCACCATTCTAATTGGGGTGAGATGGAATCTTAGGGTAGTTTTGATTTGCATTTCTCTTATTACTAGAGATGTTGAACATTTTTTCATATATCTGTTGATTGCTTGTACATCTTCTTCTGTGAAGTGTCTGTTCCTTTCCTTAGCCCATTTGTTGATTGGATTATTTGTATTCTTGGTGTAGAGTTTTTTGAGTTCTTTATATATTCTGGAAATTAGCGCTCTATCTGATGTACTAGTGGCAAAGATTTTCTCCCACTCTGTAGGCTCTCTCTTCACATTACTGATAGTTTCCTTTGCTGAGAGAAAGCTTTTTAGTTTGAATCTATCCCAGTTGTTGATTCTTGCTTTTATTTCTTCCGCTATGGGAGTCCTGTTAAGGAAGTCTGATCCTAAGCCAACATGTGGAAGATTTGGACCTACTTTTTTTTCTATAAGATGAAGGGTCTCTGGTCTGATTCCGAAGTCCTTGATTCATTTTGAGTTGAGTTTTGTGCAGGGTGAGAGATAAGGGTTTAATTTTATTCTGTTGCATATGGTTTTCCAGTTTTCCCAGCACCATTTGTTGAAGAGGCTATCTTTTCTCCATTGCATATTTTTGGCCCCTTTGTCTAATATGAGAAAATTGTATTTATTTGGGTTTGTGTCCATGTCCTCTGTTCTGTACCATTGATCTACCTGTCTATTTTGGTACCAATACCATGCTGTTTTTGTTACTATTCCTTTGAAGTGTGTTGAATATCTGGTATTGCGATAACCCCTGCTTTGCTCTTTCTGCTAAGGATTGCTTTAGCTATTCTGCGTTTCTTATTCTTCCAGATGAATTTCATAATTGCTTGCTCTATTTCTGTAAGGTACATCATTGGGATTTTAATTGGAATTGCATTGAATCTGTATAGCTCTTTTGGTTGTATGGCCATTTTGACAATATTAATTCTGTCTATCCAAGAACATGGGAGATCTTTCCATCTTCTAAGGTTTTCTTTAATTTCTTTCTTTAGTGTTCTGTAGTTCTCATTGTAGAGGTCTTTCACCTCTTTTGTGAGATTGATTCCCAAGTATTCTATTGTTTTTGATGCTATTGTGAATGGGGTAGTTTTCCTAACTTCTCTTTCCGAAGATTCATCACTTATGTATAAAACTGCATTGGATTTATGAGCATTGATCTTGTAACCTGCTACTTTACTGAATTCACTTATGAGTTCTAAAAGTTTTCTGGTGGAATTTCCGTTTTCCTCTAAATATATAAACATGTCATCAGCAAAAAGGGATAGTTTGAGTTCTTCTTTTCCTATTTGTATCCCTTTAATTTCTTGGGTTTGTCTAATTGCTCTGACTAGAGTTTCAAGGACGATGTGGATTAGAAGCGGTGAAAGAGGGCATCCCTAACTTGTTCCAGTTTTTAGGGGGAATGCTTTCAGTTTTTCACCATTTAGAATGATATTGGCCATGGGCTTAGCGTAGATGACCTTTCCAATGTTAGGGAATGTTCCCACTATCCCTATTTTTTCTAGTGTTTTGAACATGAATGGATGCTGTATTTTATCGAATGCTTTTTCTGCATCTATTGAAATAATCATGTGATTCTTAACTTTAAGTCTGTTGATATGGTGAATGACATTTATTGATTTCCGGATGTTGAACCAACCTTGCATCCCCGGGATAAAACCCACTTGATCGTGGTGCTCTATCTTTTTAATATATTTTTGGATGCGATTTGCTAAAATTTTGTTGAGAATTTTTGCATCGATGTTCATTAAGGATATTGGTCTGAAATTTTCTTTCCTCGATGTGTCTCTGTCTGGTTTAGGTATCAGGGTGATATTGGCTTTGTAGAATGAGTTTGGGAGGGTCCCCTCCTCTTCTATTTCATGGAATAGTTTGAGAAGTATTGGAATGAGCTCTTCTTTAAAGGTTTTGTAGAACTCGGCTGAGAACCCATCGGGTCCCGGACTTTTCTTTGTTGGTAGGCTTTTGATGACCTCTTCTATTTCATTGTTTGAAATTGATTTATTTAAGTTGTGTATGTCCTCCTCGTTCAGTTTAGGTAATTCATATGTCTCTAGAAACTTGTTGATGTCTTCGAGGTTTTCTGTTTTGTTGGAATATAGGTTTTCAAAATTGCTTCTAATTATGTTTTGTATTTCACTCGTGTCTGTTGTGATGTTTCCTTGTTCATTCCGAATTTTAGTAATTTGAGTTTTCTCCCTCTTTCTCTTTGTTAGTGTGGCCAAGGGTTTATCAATTTTGTTTATTCTTTCAAGAACCAACTATTTATTTTGTTAATTTTTCCGATTGTTTCTTTTGTTTCAATTTCTTTGATTTGGGCTCTGATTTTAACTATTTCCTGTCTTCTACTACTTTTGATGTTGGTCTCCTCTTCTTTTTCTAGGGCTTTGAGCTGTAGTGTTAAGTAATTTATTTGTTGATTTCTACTTCTTTTGTTGAATGCGTCCCATGAAATAAATCTTCCTCTAACTACTGCTTTCATAATGTCCCAGAGATTTTGATATGATATGTCTTCATTCTTATTTACTTCTAAGAATTTTTTTATTTCCCTCCTGATGTCTTCTGTTATCCATTCATCATATAATAGTGTATTATTTAATCTCCAGGTATTGGAGAAGTTTCTCTTTTTTATTCTGTGATTTATTTCTAATTTCAATCCATTCATTTATGATCTGATAGAGTACAAGGTAGTATCTCTATCTTCTTGTATTTGCTAACAGTAGCTTTGTGGCATAAAATATGGTCTATTTTAGAGAAGGATCCATGTGCTGCTGAGAAGAAAGTGTATTCGCTCTTGGTTGGATGGTATAGTCTATATATGTCGATTAAGTCTAAATTGTTGATTGTGTTATTGAGATCTATGGTTTCTTTGTTCAATTTGTGTTTGGAAGATCTATCACATGGTGCGAGAGGTGTGTTAAAATCGCCTAGTATTATTGTGTTGTGGTCTATTTGATTTCTGGAATTGAGAAGGATTTGTTTGACGTACATGGATGAGCCAATGTTTGGGGCATATATATTTATAATTGTTATGTCTTGCTGATTTATGCTTCCCTTAAGCAGTATGTAATGTCCTTCTTTATCCCTTCTGACTAGTTTTGGCTTGAAGTCCACATTATATGAAATGAGGATGGATACTCCAGCTTTTCTGCTGTGTCAGTGTGCATGGTATGTTTTTTCCCATCCTTTCACCTTTAGTCTATGGGTATCTCTTTCTATGAGATGAGTCTCTTGCAGGCAGCATATAGTTGGATTTTTCTTTTTAACCCAATCTGCCAGTCTATGTCTTTTGTTTGATGAGTTCAGGCCATTAACATTCAGGGTTATTATTGTGATATGATTTGTATTCCCAGTCATTCGACTCATTTTTTTTTTTTTTTGACATGATTTGGTTTCTCCTTTATTTGGCTATTCCTTTAGGCTAGTTCCTCCCATTGCTGATTTGCATCGTGTTTTTCATCTCTTCCTCATGGAATATTTTGCTGAGAATGTTCTGTAATGCCAGCTTTCTTTTAGTAAATTCTTTTAGCTTTTGTTTATCATGGAAGGATCTTATTTTGTTGTCAAATCTGAAAGTAAATTTTGCTGGGTATAAGGTTCTTGGTTGGCATCCATTTTCTTTCAGAGCTTGGTAAATGTTGTTCCAGGCCCTTCTAGCTTTTAGGGTCTGGATTGAAAAATCTGCCGATATTCTTATTGGTTTCCCCCTGAATATAATTTGATTCTTTTCTCTCGCAGCCTTTAAAATTCTGTCTTTATTTTGTATGTTAGGTATTTTCATAATAATGTGCGTTGGTGTTGGTCTGTTGTAATTTTGTATATTTGGTGTCCTATAAGCCTCTTGTACTTGGTTTTCCATTTCATTCTTCAGATTTGGGAAATTTTCTGATATTATTTCATTGAATACATTGTTCATTCCTTTGGTTTGTTTCTCTAGCCTTCCTCAATTCCAATAATTCTTAAAGTTGGCCTTTTCATGATATCCCATAATTCTTGTAGATTCTGTTCATGATTTCTTACCATCTTCTCTGTTTGGTCAACTGTTTTCAAGATGAAATAATTTGTCTTCAATGTCTGAGGTTCTGTCTTCCAGGTGTTCTATACTATTGGTTATGCTTTCTATGGAGTTTTTAACTTGGTTTATTGTTTCCTTCATTTCAAGGATTTGTTTTTTTTTTTTTTTTTTTAAGTATCTCTAACTCTTTATTGAAATGATCTCTTGCTTTCCGTATTTGCTCTTTTAACTGTTGATTGGTGTGATCATTTAATGCCTGCATTTGCTCTTTCATCTCCTCCTTCAATGCCTGCATTTGTTCTTTCATGTCCTCATTAGCTTCCCTGATCGTTTTAATTACGTACATTCTGAACTCCCTTTCTGACATTTCTTCTGCTGTGCTGTCATTGGGTTTTATTGATGTAGTATCTAGGTTTGTTTGGGACATTTTCTTCCCTTGTTTTCTCATATTGGTCAGATGTCAGTGGGACTCTGAGATATTGCAGATTTCCTCTATTGACTTATAATGTCCCTGTAGATTTTCAGTGTATCACCTCCCAGCCTTCAGTAGCCTGAAATCTTGGAGGAACTTGATAATGCAGTGCTTCCAAGGAAAGCTGCCCCTAGCCCGCTACTTGTTCCAGGGCTTGGAGCTGGCTCTGTGCAGAAAGGCTCTGACTGGGCCATCTGCTCCAAGAAGCTGGCTGTGAAAGAAGCCTGCCGCCGGAGTGTCAGGGGTGCTTGGGGAAGTCCCTGACTGCCCTGTCCTGGTCCCTGAAGCTGCCTGCTGGTCGGAGCTCACCGCTGGAGGGACTTGGAGCTGGTTCTGTGCAGAAAGGCTGTCACTGGGTGACCTGCTCTGAGAAGCTGGCCGTGTAGAAGGAGCCCACCACTGGAGTGAGCAGGGCTACCCGGGGAAGACTCTAACTGCTCTGCCCTGCTCTGATAAGCCGCACCTATCCGGGCCTGCCGTCCAGGCTGACTTCACCCAGTGGGGGAGACTCACCCCATGGCTCTATTTTAGTCCAAGTCTTTCAATGTCTCCCCTTCTTGAGTCCTGGGTTCTGGAGCAACTGGAGATGTAATCACCCTCTAGTCTGCCATCTTGGATTGCCCAGTGGAAAGAGCCTGTGGCCGGACGGGGCAGGGCCGCCTGGAGAAGTCTCTGGCTGCCCTGCCCTGGTCCCAGAGGCTGCCTGTGGGTCGTAGCTCTCCGCTGGCTCTGGGACTTGTGGCTGGCTCTGTGTAGAAAGGCTCTCACTGGATGGTCTGCTCTGAGAAGCTAGCCTTGAAAGGCACCTCCTGCCGGAGAGAGCTGGGCTGCTTGGGGAAGTCCCTGGCTGTCCTGTCCTGGTCCCTGAAGCTGCTTGCGGACCTGAGCTCGCTGCTGGCTCTGGGACTTGGAGCTGGCTTTGTGCGGAAAGGCTCTCACTGGGGGGCCTGCACCGTGCAGCTGGCCGTGTGGGAGGAGCCCACCACCGGAGTGTGCAAGGCTACCTCGGGAAGACTCTAGCTGCCCTGCCCTGCTCTGATAAGCCGCCCCTATCCGGGCCTGCCGCCCAGGCTGAGCTTCACCCGGTGGGGGAGACTCACCCCGTGGCTCTATTTTAGTCCGAGTCTCTCAATGCCTCCCCTTCTTGTATCCTGGGTTCTGGAGAGACTAGAGATGCAGTCACCCTCTAGTCCACCATCTTGGATCGTCCCGTGGAAAGCCTTTTCCCATTTCTTAATCTGATTATTTGCTTTCTTACTATCCAATTGCTTATGTTCTTGTATAATCATCTCTCCACATCTGTGGATTCTGCCTCTATAAATTCCACCCAAAACTGAAAATATTCAAAACAAATTGTGTTTGTACTGAACATGTACAGACTTTTCTGGTTGTCATCACTCACTAAAAATTATAGCATAACAACTATTTACATAGCAGTTACTTTGCATTAGGTGTTATACATAACCTAGAGATTGTTTAAAATGTATGAATGGATGTGCAAATGTTGTATGAAAATACTATGATTATATGAAGGAACTTGAGTATATGTGGATTTTGTGTGGAAGAATACCTGGATCCAACCCCTCATGGATGCTGAGGGACAACTGTACATGAATAGCTTCTTTTTAGTTGTTGGTTTGTCAGTATTTTCAGTCATCCATAGGTTGTCTCTTCACTCTGTTCATTATTTGTTTGGTTATGCAGGAGTTTTTTAGTTTGAAGTAATCAAGCTGTTAATTTTTTACTTTCTTTTCTTAAGTTTTTGGTGTCATATTGAAAAGATTACCGCCAAGTTCAACGGTGTGAAGATTTTCCCCTGTGTTTCCTTCTCGTTGAGGTCTTATATTGACGTCTTGAATCAACTTGTGTAAGAAAAGGGTTCAGTTTCATTATTTTGCCTGTGTATATTCAGTTTTCCTAACACTATTTAGTTACATTTAAGTCTAATTCATGTTGAGTTCATTTTTGTTTCTACGATATGAGGTTTAGGGCCTACTTTCATTCTTCCACATGTAGATTGGTAGTTATTGCAGTAAAACCTATTAAAAACATCATTTTATCCCCATTGTGTGTTCTTAATAACGTTTTAAAAAACACCTGGCTGTACATGTTTGGATTTTTTTTTGTTCTCTCTACTATGGTCCATTGGCTATATGTCAGTTTTTATGCTAGTACAATTCAGAATTCAGTTTTGTTTACAATAACTTTGTAATCTATTTTCTTTCTTTTATTTTGGGGGGTACCAGGGATTGAACTCAGGGGCACTCCACCATTGAGCCATATCCTCAACCCTATCTTTGTATTTTATTTAGAGACAGGGTCTCACTGACTTGCTTAGTGCCTCACTTTTGCTGAGGTGTGAACTCACCATCCTCCTTCCTCAGCCTTCTGAGCTGCTAGGTATAATCTGCTTTCAAATGAAGATCACAAGGATTTTGTATGACACTTTAGGTAGTATGGACATTTTAAGAATATTGATTTTTTTTTCAATCCATGACTATGGGATATCCTTCCATTTATTTGTGTCTTCTACTTCCTTCATCAGTGTATAGTTTTCAGTGTAGAGACCTTCCTTATACCTCCTTGATTAAATTTATTCTTAAGTGCTTTATTTTTGATAACTATTGCAAATGGGATTATTTTATTGATGTGGATATTTCCCCAGTTTTTATCAATATGTGGGGGAGTCCCAGAGATCTATATTACTAACAATGATTTCAAGTGTTTCTATCATTGATGATCCAAAATGGTACTTACAGAAACACTAAGATAGATGCAAATAAAATTCAGAATCATGAATATTATCATCTGAACATTGGCTTTTAGCGTTTAGACTCTGTATAGTAGGGGCAGCAAAACAGAGGTAGGATATAAATAGAGGTGGGTCTATCAGGCTTGATCCTTTATCACAGGTATCTGAGGAGACCTTCATCTTTAAGTCCACATTGAGGTTGTGTGGAAGATTCAGGTTTCCTGTAATGTAGACAAGGGTCAGAGCTTATCCTAAACATTCTCTTAACTATATCCATTTCCTTCCTCCCTCTTCTGTTAATTTTAGTTTGGCATTTTAGAAGGTGTGATAAGCAGAATAATGTAATTTCAAATATGTTTATACTTCCCCTCAACCAGTGACTAGAATACCTTATGTGGCAAAATAAAACTGCAGATGAAATTAAGATTATAGACCTTCAGATGTATCCGTAATTATCCATATAGAACCCAATCTATTGTAGTAATCCTTAAAAGGGAAGAACTTTTCTTAAGTGGTTAAAGCAAAGAGACTGAGGAAGGATAAAAGATGACAGAGAATTAACCTGCTTTTACTGGCTTTGAAGGTGGAGGAAGGGGGCCTCAAGCCAAGGAGTGACCTGACATAAGGATCTGAATTCTGACGCAAATGAGCAGAGAACAGATTCTTCCTTTGAGTTTCAGGAAAAGAACCCTGTCCTGTCAAGATTTTTATTTTAGTCTGGCCCCTTTAACCTTGGACCTACAAAACAATAGCATAATAACCTTATGTTGTTTTAAGCCGGTGGTTTATGATATTTTGTACTGCAACAATAGAAAACTAATACAGTGGGAAAACATATCTATTTTTCTTTAAAGTCTGTTCATTGTAGTTTTTTTTCTTTTTAATTAAGTTCGCAGGATAATGTATTTTATTTAATTAGGTTTTTAAGGGTCTATCAGACTTTTTACCTGTTTGTTCCAGTCATGTTAGAGAACATTATGGGACAAATTTCTTTCAAATATTAAATGCAAATTGTTTGGCAAAGATGCTGACCATTAAACTGGTATCCAATAATGATTTCCTGTGAAGTACTTGTAGCAATTTATTGACTAAGTTTGCCAATTGTTTTTGTGCAGGGTTCTTAATTCTGCCTGCCATTTAAATGAACCATGATGACTGAATTTCAGTTCCTGTTGCATTTCTACTTCCAAATACCCAGTTTAGTATGTTGGCTCTTCACAACATATTTCAAGGGCTTGACTAGTGTCCCTATTTTCAAGCTTTCTTTGCACACATTATTTCTTCATGTATTCCTCTCATTCTTCAGTGAAGCCTTATTATTCTATGCTGTAAATTTTTCCCAATAGAAAGCTCAGATGGTTAATAGTCTTACTTGCACTGTTGCTTAAATATGTGTCCATAAATCTTTGCTGCAACTTTTACTTCAGGTTTTAGAGCTCAGCATCATTAAGAAGTTATTTTTCTCAAGACTAACTAAGTCTTCATTTGTAAGATGTTGGCGCTATCAATTATCTCAGGAGACAGATATAATGTAGATGATATGGAGGCTTGGTTTGTCCTCACTTATTGAAAACACAAGGCCTATTAGTCATGTTCCTATGATTGTTTTAGAGCAAGCAATTAAAGCTTCTTGTCTTTGGTTGAAACAAGGAAAGTTGCTTGCAGTTTGATGAAGATTTTCTTCCTATAGAACTGTGGAAAGATTCATTATTTTGAAGCATAATTCCATCTCATTCTATTGGCATAATCAAGTAACATGCCAAAGGACAACATCAATGAGTGAATTGGGGTCAGCAGAAGGTGCTGGGGGTCACATGTAAATGAGTTGGGATGTCACAGAGAAAGGAATAAACCATTTGGTATGTTAATACAATGCAGCACACTTTCTTCATAATGTATTTAATGTGTTTTTTGTATAATCGTTTATTTCCCCCTCATGTTTATGAGAACAAAATTAATTATCTTTTGCTTTCTGGGATGAGTAAACCTGTGATGATCCAGCTTAATATTCTTTCAGATATGGCATAAGCAAATACTTCTTGTCCACTTTTCCCAATTTCTTAAAAATCTATAGAGAGACAGAAATATGAAATAAAGCATTACATTAATGAATATAGCTGTCATTCAATTATTAGAACTTAATATATGTCTTCTGTGCAGACTATCCTCACTTTTGTTGTTGATAAAATTCAAATTCCCAGTTTGAAGGACTAGCAGGAGAAGGGAAGAGGTAGAGAAGAATTTACATTTCTCTATCTACATTTTATAATAGAAGAACCACAAACAACAGGGTGGGATGTAAGAGATTATGACATATACGGACACTTGGGAAAGCACAATACTATTTCTGATTTTTGATTAAATAAAAGAATCTTGTATTGAAAACATGTCACTTAGCCCTGAAAATCCAGGATTTTTGCTTAAGACAGTTCATTAATTCCTGGAGGACTTGCTTTGTTTTAAATATCAAAAAGTGGAAAAAATTCCTAATAACAATTTTTTTTTTTGCCACTCCTGATCTTGTTCCCTTTACAGGAACCCAAAGATGAGTGCTTATGGTTTGAAAATACCCTTCATGTTTAGCCCAAAGAAAATTCTCCTGTATAGTAACCTACAAATATAAATGAATTGCCTATATATCACAGTGTCCAAAAGTACTCATCACTTTTTAAATTTCATAAGTATATAATCTGTGAATTACAAATTAATAATAATTAGTTTCCATGTAATTATCAATTATATGTAATTATGTAATTGTGATTAATTATTGATAATTATTATATTAACCACATTGATAATCAATTGTTAATTATAGTTAATTATATGTAATATACTCAACATAAAAAATTAGTGTTTAAAAAAAATCATAACAAGCTGATTTGAACATTATATAATATATGCATATATTGAATATTAAATAGTACACCATTGATATGTTCAACATTTATATTTTTAGCATCATTTAAAAATTTTAATTATTCAATATTAAAATGTCATAACATTGTTTATTTGCTCATTTTTATTTATCCAATTTTTTCTCTTCTATACATATGGAACACCTAATTATATATCAGAAAAAGTATGTGATTACATTATTATAAAGCTTGAAAAAGTATTAAAGCATTATGATATATTTTCTAAATCTAGAAAATTCTTTTTTAACCCAATAAATTTAATATTATAAGAATAAGGAAGGAATGAGAAAGAAAAGGAAACTAAAGTGGGCATGTCATTTGAATTCAGATCTCACTGTGATAAACATTGCAAAGGCAAAGTGAGAATGTTTTGCATTAATTTTTATATTAATTCACACAATTTTGAAATATATTTCAGTGACTATTAATATCCTGAAATCCAGAAATAAAAAATGAAGTAAAAAATTTAAGATACCTATAAAATTTAATAGCACAAGCATAATATTATTCAGGTATTTTTGTTTAATTTTAATATTTCTCTTTAATTGACCATAAATTTAGTGAGTGGTTGACTACGTGTTTTATCAAATCATGTATACAGGTGAATGAAAAGAAGATATCTTGGATTTTCGGAAATTATATGAGGAAACTAATTTTGGATGTAGATGAACTAAAAGTTTACATTAATTGCTCATTTTTGAAGCTAGGTGATGGGTACATTAAAGATCATTATATTTTCCTGCCTAAATTTGTGTACATTGGGAATTCCTCCTAATAATTTTAAAGTTATGCAGAATTTACTTTTAAAATAATACGAACTATAGTTAGAACTCCCACGATTTAGTATTATTATTGTGTTTAAAGTCATATGTGTAGTTGTTCTGATTATTGCAAAAAAAAAAAAAAACAAAAAAATCATTTCCTGCTAATGCAGAAATTCCTCTGCATGAAGTAAGGAGAAAAAGAAAGCAGTTTTACTATCAGATAGACAATACACTAGTATTATAGTCCATCTGCTAAACATTTTGCAGACAGAATGGATTCTTGCCCTTTTATATAGTCAGGTAGTTAGAACTGAACTTGAGAGTACCATTTGACACATACAGATTGTAAATGCACCTGCTAATAGGAGTGTTAGCTAATATCCTTTAACAAAAGGAATCATAGACTTTTTGTCTCCTAATGCAAGGGTCAACTTTTACAAACTTGAAGTCAGATACAGAAGTTAAGCTAGCTGGATTGGGACCACTCAGTCTCCCATAGAGTCCTAGAGATGGTTAACACTATTCTCTCTCATGATTTTTTATCAAAGACTGACTCTTAACTCTTTAAGAAAAACATTCCTGGATTTTAAAACTAGCAAGAGCCTTATTTAGCATTTACAGAGATTTTTAGACATCTCAAAGGTCAGAGAGAGAATTTACAATGAAATGTTTTCTAGGAAGTGCTTTAAGAAAAGGGATGGACAAGATTCTTTCCCTTTTTGCTTCAGGGTGAATAAATGATTTTTAACTCTTGATTTCTCTTTATCCTTACATGATTAAGGACAGTCCTGATCTTGGCTGGACTGCCTCATTGATATTCAATAACCTGACATCTATGAACCTCCCTCCAGGGAGTTTTCATTCATGTGTCTAGGGGTTAGCTTGCTGTGGGCTGGCAACCAGAACAGCATGTGTCCTTCCTTATACAGCAGTCTCACCCAAGTTTATTCTCATAGCAGTGGTGAGGTTCCAAGATCAAGCAGAAACATGCAAATCTCCTTGAGGCTTATGTTCAGAACCAGAATAAAACATAATTTTCCCCTCGTTCTATTTTTTCATAGTAAGTGGTGATGTCAGTCTAGAAAGAGCTGTGAAGTCACATCACAAGGGGGACATGGATACTGGAAAAGGAAAAACAAATGCTGCAGTTTTTTAAAAAAATTCCTAATACATAGGAATTATATAGTGTTTCAAGAAATAGAGGTAGTTTTAAAAGTTATTTCATATAGTTCTGATATTTTGCAGCTTCCCTTGCAAGAATATTGAGAACATGTGCCCCAGAGTGGTCAATGGACCACTTGAAATGACATATAATGAGAGTAAAGATGAAGATGTGCCTCCCTCATCTTTTTCTTTCCCTACCATGGCAACTCTGGAGACCACGTGGTCCAATTAGCACAGCTTTGGAATGAAGAAAAATGCATTAGACTCGTTTGAATAAGTGAGAAATAGGTATTGTGAGAATTCAAGGAGATTTCTGTATGTGAAGCCATGGAGATTTCTGAGTTTGTTGTGAGATCTAGCATTAATTACTCAACTAATAAGTGTACATGCATATTTCAAAAGTAAAACTTAATATTTAAGGTTTTTTCTAAGCATGGAATTTATTTGAATTTTCTCTTTCCCCTTCCTAAAAAAATGACTATGATATGTTTATCATGGAATCCCACCATAATTTCATTTTGTTTCACATAGTTGCATATATGACCACCTGGTTATTGTACAACTTAGTAAATATACAAAATTCTGATCTCTCTTTGCCTGGCAAACTCATTGATTATTCAAATCCTGATCAAGGTATGCTTCCTTTTGAAATGCTTTTAAACTTTCAACTTTAGACAAGATTATTTCCATATCTGTATTGCTTTTAATCCTAAATATATGTCTTTCATGGAATGTGCCATATCATTTTGTATTTAATTATATAAGTACTTATTTCTAAGCTCCTTGAGAACATGGACAAATCTTATTATTCTTTATCCCACATTTCATAGTTCAAGGCTGATACGCAGAAGAAAAGTATAAATGAATAAATGTACTGTGATTAAAAGTGTCAAACTTTATTAATTATATGTTAGTTTTCCAGTGTAAGCATAATAAAGAAGATTCTCTATATTGGAGAGAAATGTCTATTTACATATAGATGACCGCATGTAAATATGCACGTATATTACATTTTAAAATGATATAAATACATTGCTTATTTTAAAAAGACAATAAATTTGATTTTTTAAAAAGACAAGAATTAGTGGTTATGCAATTAATAAAATAAATAAGCAGCATCCAATAATCTGAAATTATTAAACACTGATTAACATGAAATGTTGAGTCAAAGGAAATACAAGTAAAAGGAAAAATACTTTAATACTATCTCCAATCTTCTAATGATTACCAATATAGACCTTGGATAAAAACTGATTTAAACAATAAAACTAAAACTAGGAGTCTCCCTTCTTCTCTGATCCTTTCTTTGCAAAAAGTGACAAAGAATGACTTGCTTTTTTAGATATACTGGCTCAACATAGGTCTCTTACGCATGGACATTCAATAGTGTTAAGGTAGTCACAGAATTTTGTAACTACCACCATTATCAATTTTAGAAACTTTTTAACATCCTAATGGTCCTATAGTATTCATTTGATTATTCCCACAATATGTGATATTTTACCAGGATGGTTTCACATGGAGGAATGTTTTCTAGGTTTATCCAACTCATAACTTCAAATAGTCCTTCATTACTTTTTTTTTATTTTCAAATAGTATTCTGTTGTGCAAATAACACATTTTACTTAACAATTCATGAGTTAATGGGTATTTGGGGCTTTTATACTTTTGCACTATTACAATAATGGATGTTTGCTCTTTTCTTCTTGGTACCACGAATGTTGTCTTTTCCAGCAACATTTCTCCAACTCCATGACACCATCGTGTATCTAAAAATTCAATTCAATCTTGACTCTATCTAACTGGAGTTAGGATCATATCCCACAGGTTAAAAGGTTCAATTCCATAAGACTGCCTCCACCTCAGATTCTAGTTGGAAGTCCCATGCCGTCATATTTAAATGACCAGTTATAAATTCAGGGTTCCAGACTCCCTCAGATTTGATAGTTTGCTAGAATGGTTCATAGAATTTTGGAACACACTTTACTTGCTTTACTGGTTTATGATAAAGGATATAAATGAACAACTAGAGGAAGTGATATGCAGAGAGAGGTCCACAAGGACCCAAAACTCAGGAGATGTTTTGGTTCCAAAGAGTTAGGATATGCCTCCCTCCTGGCAGTTGTATATGGTCTCCAGCTTGAAAAATCTCTAAAACCTATAGTTCAGTGTTCTTGAGGTTTTGCTATGGAGGCATTATGGACTGAATGTTTGGCTATTTCTGGGTCCTCTAAGAATCATCTAAATGGATCAAAGACTCTATCACTTTTATCCCTCAGTTAAAACGAAGAGTTTTAAGAACTCTGCACTAAGAACCAGGAATAAAAGTCAAATATCTTTATCGTATTACAGAACTGTTTTGAATATTTGTACACAAGTGTTTGTGTGGCAATATGCTTTTGTTTTTTGGTGATACTCATAGCAGTGGAAGTTTTAGTTTATTGGATAATTACATGTTTAACAATTTAAAGAACAACACAACTGTCTTCCAAAGCAGTTCCATCGTCCCCATCAATTATGAGGATCTGAATTTCTCCACATTTTTGCCAAAGCTTGCTGGTATCTGTCTTTTTGATTATACCATTCCCATTGTTATGAAGTTGAAACTTCTTGTTTTGATTTCCATTTCTCTATAAGCTAATGACATTGATCTTATTTTCATGATTTATTGGCTATTTTTATATCTTTCTTGGGGAAGTGTTAATTCATCTTCTTTGTCCATTTTGGATTGGGTTACTTATCTTTTGATTGTGGAATTATAAAGTTTTGATAAATTCTGCATAAAAACACTTTATCAGATACATAATTTGTAAACATTTTTTTCCTCATTCTTGAGATTGTGCTTTTACTTTCCCATGTATATAATTTGAAGTATAACGGTGTTTACTTTCGTCTAAGTGCAATTTATCTGTTATTGTCTTTTGTAACTTTGTTTTGATATTATAAAAAGAAATCCTTGCCTAACTCAGGGTTATAAACATTTATTCTGATGTTTTATCCTAAAGTTTTTATAGTTTTAGCTCTTAAAAATACATCTATGATCCATTTCTGTGTTAATTTTGTTGTCTAGTGACAAGAATGGGTCTTGTTGAATTTTTTTTTTTTTTTTTGTATATGTGTAACATCTTATTACAGTAGAATTTGATGAAAAAGTTGTTCTTGACTGGCATTCTTATAAAATTCCATTTATCACACCTGGATCATCTCCCAAAGTTCCTAATTCCAAAACAGTCAGGTGAAGTTTCTACCATTTTATACTTCACAATGGGGATAAAATTTCAATACTTGGAGCCTTGGAGAACACACTCAAACCATAGCAGATTTGTAAATACAGCTATGAATTTCCCTCTGAGTAATGATATATCTGCATTCCATGAGTTCAGACATGTTACATTTTCATTTTCATTCACCTGAAAATCAGTACAGCCATTTCAGCTTCTGTGTGAGTGCTGTTTCCATGCACTATCGTTTTTGTTGTTTTGTTCTATCCTTTCACTTCCAGTCTATCTGTGCATCCAAGTGTATCTCATCTAGCCAGTATATGATTGGGTTTTCTTTTTTTCAATTGAGTCTGACAATCTTTGTTTTTTTATACTCAGATTGCTTTTTCAATTAACATTTAATTTTATTATTATTAATATTACATCTGCCATTTTATTATTGAATTTGTATTTCTACTTTACTTTCTGCTTTTTATATGTATTATATTTATTTTAGTGATTTTTTTTCTCTTTATTTTGTACTAATCGGATGTTTTCTAATGTAACATTTTAATTATTTCAGTAATTTTTACTGTAGCATTTTGAGTTGTATTATTCATGGCTGTTCCAGGATATATATCCATATATATATTATTATGTATATAAGTTATAGTTATAATATAATATAGTTAATGTATTATAATTATAATTATTATATTATATATTAAATATTATTATATATTATAATTATATTATAATAAATACAATCATATAATATGAAATATGTGTCATAATTTACTTCAGATTTATAATAAGTTACATTTATAATTCGTAATTAGTACATTGATATATTTTGTAAGGCCATCAATACATTGTATTAGATATTCATTTTTATAAGTTCATGTCTTTTAAAGAACCTGAGAGAAGACAGGACAACAAGTTTATATTTATAGTGTCTCACATTAAACTAATTATTTTCCATTTCTGTCTCTCTTCCTTTCCTCCTGAAAATTTAGTTACCATCTGGTGTCATTTCCTTAACCCTAAACAGTTTTATTTCTATGAGCATCCTTTGAGCTCTTAGTGTTAAATATATTACATTTCAATGTGTTAAAGCCAAATAATATAATAATATACATATTATTCTATACAATTACTTTTTAATAAGGTAAGAGAAAGGAGGCATAGTAATATGAATTTATACTGACTTCTATATAATTACATATGATTAACTTTAATGATGTTTTCTATTTTTCCAATGTGAATTTGAATTTTTTTCATGCTTTCTGCCTGAAGTGATTTCTTCAATATTTTTGGTAAAGTGAGTCTTCTAACAAGGAATTCTTTGTAGCTTTTGGAAGTGTCTTTATTTCACCTTCATTTTCAAAATATTCTTTTCCTGGATATAGCATTCTTGACTTCTGATCTTTTTTTCCAGAGGAGAGGGCAGACCTTAATCTTGTTGGGTGTCCATTGCAAGTGAAGGGTTGTTTTCTCTTGCTGCTTTTAAGATTTTGTTTTTTAATTTTTTTCTTATCAATATTTTAATTAGGATGTGTCTGGGATACATCTCTATATTTATTCTATTTAGAGTTAATCAGATGTAAAATTTTAATCTTTTTCATCAATTTCTGAAATAGCTCAGTAATTTCTTCAACTATTTTTCTACATTTCTTTTTACTTCTTTTATTGAAACAGAATCAATTTCAGGCCTTCGAGAATATGAGGCAAACACTTTGCCACAGAGCTTCATCCCAGTCACCATTTTTTTTTTTTTTTTTTTTTTTTAGTTACAGATGGACACAATACTTTTATTTTATTCTTTTATTTTTATACAGTCCTGAGGATTGAATCCAGTGACTACAACATTCTGGGCAAGTGAGTGCTCTACCATTGAGCCACGACCCCAGCCATTTTTTAAAAAATTTTTTATTTTCAGTTATATATAACTTTAGAATTGATTATTTGAAATAATTTTAAAAGAATGAAGTATAATCTGCTCTAATTCCATCCCCAGAGCTTCCCCTTTTCCTCCTCTTCTCTCTACCCCAATTCCCTTCCCTCTACACTGGGATTTTCCTTTTTCTTTTTCTTTTCCTTTTTTATTTTTTCTTTCCTGACATATCCATATGTTAATGTTTTCTACATTGTTTTGTAACTGTGTTTATTTTTCTTCATTCTAGTTTTTCTTTATTCTTTGATTCATGGTTACTATTGATCTATCTCCATGTTCATTAATTTGCAAGGTAATTCCCTGGACCATTTTAAACAAGTCCTGTTCTCATCCCTTTCCTTGCTTGAAATTATCTGAATAACTGTAGAATGAGCTGAGAATGCAATATCTTGAGGTAAGCAAGAACTATGGGAAGCCACCTGGGCCTTATTCCTGTCCTTCCTAAGGAATGTTTTATCTTAAAGTAGAAAGGAGTTTCCTGGGATATCCAGGAATAGAGTGAACTTTGTTCCACTCTTTTGGAAGAAGGATGATCTTCACAATTCTTACCAGTGAGTCACATGGACCATGTGTTATATAGTTCTGGGTTAGATAGCTTTGAGTATCCTATGGTGCAATTGGGACATACATAGTCAAGATTTTATCCACCCTGGACAGATTTCTTGAGCCTTAAGGGACAGGTTCATAATTGATTCCACACATTTTTTTTTCTCTTGATATCTATTTATTTGTAGGTAATAAATCTATTTTATACGGTTTGATGAATGTACATGTGTTCTGTACACAGATGAGTCGGTAAGTGGGGCAAAATGAACTTGCTCTACATAATTTTTTTTCTTCTATAGATTCAAATCTTCTGTTAAACAACTGTAGTAAATATTCAGTTCAGTTGTTGTACTTTTCAACTCTAGATTTTCAAGTTTTTTCTTTTAATAATTTCCTTTATTCTTTTTCTTTCTGATGATACATTGTTATCATATCTTTAATTCTTGAAACAGTTTTAGATAGTTTTTTAACATATTTCTAGTAGGACTTTGTAGTTTTTGTCTACTAAAACCATGATTTAGTTTCCCTCAAGTGAAAATAATGTTGTCGTGCTTTCATTTCTGTGTGTGAGTTATCATTTCCTGATTATTTGCATGTCTCATTCATTTTAGTTAAAATTGGACACATTTTGTAATACTTTTAGCATGTCATGATACTGATACTTTCATTCTACCCTTAGAAATTTTGGTGTTGTTAGATAATACCCTGTAGTAACGCTAGATACTTAGTTTTACATCATTTTTCAGATCTTGTTTGTAATGTTGCTACTCATATATTTGCATGTTTATTATTTGGAAGCTAGGTTGCACTAGGTCCTACCTGTGGTGGTTTGCCTACCCTGTAATGGGAAGATGGTAATAGAAAACAACCTCATTCTTCTCATTTGCACTTTCTTGGAACCTAGCTTTCACAGTATGAAGCTGAGGAAAGTCAGAGATACCTTGCTTTGCCCTGGCTACAGAGAAACTGTAGCCCTAGAACTGGACTTAGAAGAAAAAGAGACACATTTTCTTGACAGACACTTCTCAGAGTAATGCTTACATCATACTTATGGTTCAAATACTATAGACTTAAATTATTCTCACTGAGATTTATTAGATTTTCCTGAGTGCAACATTATACTTTTTCTGTATGTTGTTAAAAAACTGTGCACAGATTTCAAATGGTTATTTTATAATAAGGTACATCAGTAAATGGTTATTTAGCTGAGGAGAAGTTCTGCTAACATTGCCGTTCTGGAATTTCCACTACTTTACATTTCTTATATAAGAGAAAACAAATATAAAATCTACAGGTATCTTTACTATCATTATATTTTTCTCTCTTTGGTCTTCTAAAATATCTTTGATAGCTGCTTTTCAAAGCATTTGTTAAGTATTATTAGTTGCAACACTGACCTACCTGTTTTAGTCTTCTAAGTAGTATATGGGAATTAGTATTCACATCTAGGGAACTTTATAGATTCATACAATTGAATATTTAATCTATTCATTATTTATATGAGTTGCATAAGTTTTTTATTAGATTCAATACCTTTTGTTCTTAGACTTGCTTTTCTAGATAACAGATTTTTACTATTTTTTACTATTTTACTATTCTAGATTTTTACTATTTTTTAATGCTCAAATTATAAAAACAAGTAGAAAAAGAATGTATGATTTACATAGTCATATAATCTGCTTGTGAAATGTTTATATTCTTTTACTATGTATGCATTTTATAAATGATAAAAATAAAATGTTTATCACAACTATATATGTTAATCTCTTCTATATGTGAACATGTTGTGAGAAAGAAGACTTTTCTTAACTTCTTTAAAAGTGTTCATATTTTAATCTATTTGAAATTAAAAAATAAGCTCTTCTAAGGATGCCTTCAGGGATTTCTAACCTCTCAGGATGGGAATGAAAATATTGAGGGAAAAGGAAATATGCAATTTTCCTAAAGGAAATAAAAAATGTAATTAATTAAAATGACCAAATTCTTTGACAACTTGAAAAGGAATTTCAATTAAAATGATAAATTAGCAATATTTTTGAGCAATACTAATTTAGAATTAAGCTGTAATAGCTGATGTATAGAAGTAGGACTATGCCTTTGGTGATATTTTAACAGACTATTTATGTACGAGTTATAGACATCCAGTTACTTGAATATCAGAGTCACTGAATTTTAAGGAACCTAAAATACTGGTTAAAATATTATCCTCAGTGGTCCCTTCCTTAATAGAAAAATCTGGAAATTGCAGTGCTCTGACAAAATAGATATTTAGTTTTTGTTCACGTGAAAGTCTACAAAATGACTGTTTTATAAGTGTATGTTTCTACATTTGGTTATACCTCATATTATTATACTAGTTTTGTTTGTTTGTTTCTTACAATCCCTACAAAACATCATATGCATATATCCTATGCATAAGGAAAAGCCTATAGAAAACTGGGTGGAAACAAAAAGTTACTCCCATCCTTTCTGTTTACATTTGACTGACAGAGTCATTCCAAAATTCAAAAGAGGCTGGGATATGAATTCTGGTTATGTGCCATGAAGGAAAAGAAGATAGATTGGCAAGCAGTTCCTAAGTCTGCTACAGATACCATATAGTGTCCTGACTTTAAGAAAAGAAATTCTTTATTCATAGCTCAGCATTTGCAATCCACCAGAGACAGGAAAAGAATTCCAAAGTTCTATTTCTATACTGTATATAGTTTTGAAAGTTTTCAATTAAAACTTACTCCTAGTTTTTGGCAATTAATAATTAGAGAAACATTTTAAAAAGACAATGTGACAGCTGGAAGGTATTTTCCTTCATTTTGAAGTTGTTCACAAGAAGACACAGAGAGAGAAAAATGAATTGACCAAGTTGCAAAACAATTAGTAAAAGAAATTATTGAAAAAGTTCCAAACTGATGATAAAATAGAAGTGAAACAACATAAAATAATTAATAATGAAAGTGATCAGGAATAAAATATAATCATAGTATTTTACATAGATTTTTACCCTGGATGTAGCATTAACTTGGTTATGAATCTGGATACAGTATTTTCCATATTTGAACCCTTCTTTCCTTATGAGTCATATGAAGAATTTAAGTTAGAATTTCTCTCTAGATCTCTCATTTTGTGACCTCTGGACTTAATAGACCACATTGCAAAGCACAAAAATAGAATCAGGAGATATTAGCATAAAGTAAAAGGTGTTTGTATTTTCAAAAGTCATCTTCTCCTATCCACCCAGTTCATTCTTAATTCTTATTCTGTGTTGGCATTTCTTGAAAAGAGAAAGCACATTTCAGACATGTTTTATTCCTCAGTTATTCCTTAACTGTTCCCTTTGGGAATGGCCAGGATAACAGTCATTGCACCTAGGATTTGGGATAGCTCAGTCTGATGCTTTATAGAGTTGTTCCAGGGCCCATGGTATTGGACAGAAATTAATTTTCAAAATTTCTTGACTTAATTTATCAAACAGAAACCTCCATTGAGCTAATGTTTTCATTCTTAAGTCTGAATTTATAGGTAGGGAACATTTACAATATTATGTTGTATAGGAAAATATAGGTATTTGAGATAAGGGGAGAAAGCTACAAAATGGATACTCTGTAATGATTTTACTATAAAACTATATTCAATAACATTTTTCTTATACTCTGTTTAATTTTACATTTAGAATTTAGAACTGACTAGCTCTTGTAGCTTTAGGAAAATTACTTGGGAGTTAACTCCTTCTTGATCTCAAGTTCATGCCTTAAAGTTTGAAATTTCACTACCCTCATTCTTCTTGGCTGGTATAATTAGAGATGTGATTAGTAGGAACAAAATATAATCATAATATTTATTAAACTATTTATAAATCATAATATTTATAAAACTATTGATAAAACTATTATAAAACTATTATTATTATAAAACAAAACTATTATAAAACTATTATTATAAAACAAAATATAATCATAATATTTATTAAACTATTTATAAATCATAATATTTATAAAACTATTATAAAACTATTTTCCCCTTAAAATAGTCACAAGTTGTCTTCCTGAGTAGGATATTGTTTGTATTTCTTTAAATTCTATATACTTTTCCTAATTTCTCAATCCATTAATCACTTTATCAACTTCTTACCACAACTTCTCTTCAATGTCTACCCAGTGTCCTAATCTTAAATCAATATCCAAAGAGCTGTATCAGCATTAATTCATTATGGTAAATTGTGAGTTTTAAAAGCAAACATTTAGTTCCCATATTTTGCTATGCTGTGGTGAAATTTCAGATGAATTGTGCCAAATCCTGCCAGTTATGACAACATGGAGGAGATTGGAGAATATTATGCTAAATGGAAAAACACAGGAAATGAAAAACAAGTATATGGAATCTGACATATATGAACCAATACCAGCAGAAAACAGAATGATGGTAACCAGAAACTGGGGGTTGGGGGGTGAGGAGAGGATATAGGATATAAACTCAGACAAGAGGAATTTTTAATTTTTAAGATCTGTTGTACAGCATGTTAAATACAGTTAAAATAGTGTAATGTTCATGTTTATTGCTAAGAAAGTAAAGCATGAATCTTCTGAACACAAAAGATGATAAACAGTTCAGGTGATAGATACGGTAATTAGCTCAATTTAATTATTTGCCATTGTATTCATAAATCTAATAGTCATTTCACCCCATAAATATATACAACTACATTTTATCAATTATAGTAAAATATATTTTAAAAAATGATTACTTTGGGCTAATGGCTCAGTTTTGGATCAAAATAGAGCTTTAAATAAATGATTCTAATACAATGTGGTGGGTACTGTGAGAGAAACATTTCCATATAACTATGGAAGTGTCTGATATTGGTACTTGGACAATGGCTCCCAGTTGGATCATGGGTATCTCTAGGAGAAATTGATCAGGCAGAGGCAAAGCAAAAGTCTGCATTCTAAAGAGAAGTGATTAAGGTACAGGAAACAGTAGCAAATAAAACTATCAGAGTAGGAAACTACAAGCAATTTAGTAATAGCTCATTTTCCTGGTGCAGTGGTGTGCTGGAACTGGTCCCTATCAGCTCACAGGAACGTATTGTGTGCCTCTCTTCCCCACACTGTCACCGCCAACATCACCTTGTTAGCTAGATATTGGCCGTAATGGAATGGTTCCATAATGGGAAACTGGCAAATATTATAAATCAGGGTGTTAACATTTTATTTTGACTGCCTTCCTACCTTCCTTTCTTCTTTCCTCCTTTCCTTTTGGATAGTTGGTTGTGAAACGGACACACCAATCCTTTGGTAGTAAATGTTTTTACTAAAATTATACTCTAAGGCATATACCAAAAAAATAAATAAATAAATAAAAATAAGTATAGAACTGTAACTTAGCCACTATGGGCATGGTCCTGAAAACCCATGTTTCTCTTGAGTTAGTATGAAATATTTCTACACTGTTTGTGAAGCATTAACAAATAAAGGATGAAAAGCCACTAGGAATTCTAAGATGGAAAGGTGATTGAGAGATGTGTAGTGGGAATGAAACTGGTGACCAGAAACTCATTTTTTTGCATGACTAACAAAAAAATGGAGATGTTTTTCTTTTTCTGTGGGGTTCCAAAATTGCTTAGTTTTTGAAAAGAGAAAGAACACCTTAGATGTAGTGCCCACAAGTTCTCATGGAGAATTTGACAGGTTGAAGAAAAAATTTTAGAAGTGTTTACAGGAGAATCACTAATTTTTCCCCAGCTCTAGCAAAAGGCTTAGTACAGCAACAGTAGGGGGAGAATTGGTCTTTTTTATTGTAGTTTAAAACTAATTAGTGGCTGCTCTTGTCAAAGCTTGCAAGGCAATTAGAAAGAGAATTTAGAGGGGAGGAATGGAAGACTTTCAAATTATGGACACAGAACATACCTGGGTGAAATATGCAGTGTGTCTATCACTTTGGCAATAGGACAAGACTATGCTAATATCAAGATGGAAAAGAGCTGTCAACTCTTTATAAACTGTTGAAATAACTTCTTTATTGCCAGAGTATTGCATTGTCTCGCCACTTAACTTTCATAACTTTGTCTTCTTTTGAACTATTTAATTTCTTATTATGATCTTGAGTGCTTGGCAGCGAGATGCATATAAAATGACATAATGGACCTTTTATGGGCTATTCAACTAGTGATCTTTGAACTCGTATCTCTAAGTAGTCTGTGGAAAAATAAGCCATTTTAGCACAATTTTCAGAGCAATCTGCATTTCAAAACCACCCTGATAGTGTATTTATTGGTTCTAGTAGGATATTATACATTGTTAAACTTTAAACAAATGATATGAGAATCTGTCAAGTTTAGAAAGAAGCGATTATGTTCCTTTCAGGTCACCGACCATAAATTTCATGGCTGAGTTCTGGTATATTACCTTTCCCGCATTCATTTTGGTTGTACTCTAGGGGTCTAAAAGATTCAATTTAAGTAAACTGGTATATAAGTGTAGTCCAGATGGATTGGTTGAAACATTAATGCCATGGATTGAAGAATCCTTCCATAGGAAAGGATTGTGATATGAAGTACCAGTTTCTAACTGTGCTTTTTCTTAGATGTACAAAGTTTCTGAGTGTCTATAATAGTGGGGATGCAGGTGTTATATAGTTTATAAATCTCTTCTTCCTTGGATAATACTCTTCTACAAAAGGGATAAAATTAACCACAGTAATATAAACCTAAATTCTCAGTAGCCTATGAGTACCTGAGACTGCAAAAAAAAAATGTTAAAAACTATAAAAGATCTGAGATTTTTACTATAATTTCAAGCTAACCAATACCCTGCCCCTGGTTTGCAGACTTTATTACTCACAAAAGAAAGAGCAACATGAGCTTCAAATTTGGTATCAGTTACCCATACACACTATGACAGACCACTGTGTTCAAATTTTGTTTGTGAAAAATTTATACTTTAAAAACTTTAAATAAATCAAATAAATGCCATTTAAGGAAACATCAATATGGAAACACGTTTGTAAAGCAAAATAATGAAAATGAAAACATCAATAATTGAATTATTCTGTGACCTCACAGGGATTCCCAAATTCTGATCCTCATCCATTTGTGAGAGGAGTCTATGACTTGCTTCTTAAAAACAATACAGCAAAGGTGACAGGATATTTGATGATGAGGTTAAAGTATATGGCAAAGATGATCGAATGCCACTCAGGTTATATTACATTAAGTAAGACTCTGCCTTAGTAGAATGGAACTAAAGATTCCTCTTGTGGGCTTGAGAAGAAAAAGTCATGATGGAAAACCCACCTGTCAAGGAACTTCAGGGTACCTATAGGAACTCAGAACTACAGTTCAGAGTCAACAAGTAAACGAGTAAAACCCGAGGCCCTCCCTCAGTCATACCACCACAAATAATGGTCAATAACATGAATGAGCTTGGAAATGGGTTCTTCTTTGTTTATTCTTCCAGATAAGAATGAAACCTGGTCAGCACCTGGAGTGCAGCCATGTGAAATCCTGGGCAGAGGACCCAGCTACGCTATGCCTGGACCTCTGGGCCTGATCCCTGACACCATGTTATGACACAGCAAGAAGGCACTCATCAGATTTGGCCCCTCAGTCTTGGACTTCCCAGCTTCCAGAACCAGAGTCCAGATAAACTATTGTTTACAATTTATCCAAGCTATGGTATTCTAACAGCAGCAAACAAACTAAGTCAAGTGTCTTGTGGTGAAACTGCAACCTAACAGATTTCTCTTAAAAGGAGTGAGACTGTTGCTGGGAGTGCGACGGAAAGGTGGCTGTCTACTCTCAACTCTTTCAGGGTATGTCTCCCCTATAGAGAGCTGCACCCTCCAAATCACAAACTTTCCACAAGAGCATACACTCAAGGACTAATTTGGCACACGGCAAATGTGTAGCTATTTGGGGCCCAAATAGGACAATTCTGATGAATCGTTCTAGATCCAGAGATGGTCATAGGTTCAGTATCAGGACTTCTTCTTCTGTACAACCCTAATTCTTTCCCCTCCATTCTGCCCTGATTCCAAGGACACTCATTAAGAAGGTATCTTCACAGTTACTGCAGTGTAAGTCAGCTTCTTGACCATCTAATCAGTGTTATTACTTAACACTGGCTGTGTTGAAATACTAAAAATCTAACCACCCGTAGGCTAAGCGGATAGCCTGTCAAGTCTAGATATATCTTCCAAATTCACTTAAATGCCACAATGCATTTATTTAGATGTAATATTGATGGAGATGCAATCTAGACTTGATACTTATGGAACAAAATGTTTCATGTGTTTGCTTCTAAAAAAACTGAGTTATAATAAATAAAACCATAAATAGATGAACTATATTGTATCAATGTGAAAACCAATCTGAACACAGAATTAAATAATGGGAAACTCTAATATCTTGGATATTTGGATACTGGTCAAAGTTTGTAGTCTTTCTTTTCATAAAAGGTAGCTTACACTTGCTTATTGAAATGATGAGTTTCAGAAACCTGTTATAAATCTTAATTATAAGTAAAGTATACTTTCTCAATATTAAAACTTTCTATAACTGGGAACCAAGTTTTGTTTGTAGGAAAGTTATTATTTGGTAAATTAAATAAATGCAAATTGTAGAAAATGTCAATATGGACACTTGTACATAAAATAGCTTAAAACATTTATAATTGACTTATTTATTTGTTTATTTATTTTTGGTGCTATGGATTGAACTCAGGGCCTTGTACTTGCAAGGTAAGCACTCTACCAACTGAGCTATATCCCCAACCCAGTTTATTTTTTTTTATTTAAAAGGGAAGTATCTTGTGCTTCAGATTTCCACAGAATAACCTCATCATAACATGAATCTTGGATAATAAGCAAATTTCAAATTTGTGCCTTCAGTGAAAGCCCAATGTAATTCTTATGAGGACAAGAGGTTACCTAATTTTCCAAGGCTCTTGCTGTTCATAGTCTAAAATTCTGCTGTTTACATTTTTCTTTAAGATGACCATATTCCCATTGCTCTGGCTTGAGTAGAAGAATGATTTGAGACATTGTGAAGTTTCCCATTTTTGTCTTCAAACTGAATCATCAACCATAGTTCATAAACATAAGAATGCTTTATATAAAATAGGCTTTCTTGAAATTTGATATTAAAAAGAGAACATAATTAAGGAGAGGTATTCAAAATATATTCCAAACTGATTGCTAAAAATTTGTTCCTAAATATTATCCTTTATGCCTTAGGCTGCAGCAAGAGGTGATGTAAAGAGATCATGCAAATAAAACCTGGTTGTCTCCTAACAGGAATATTTTGTTCAAATACTTGTTTTCCTATATTAAGATATGCCATCTGTATTTTCTAGGGAGGATTCTTCAGTTGTTTCTGTTTTGATTTTCCTCTAAGTTCAAAAACTCCTAAAGTTTGTCAGAACATCTGTCCTTTTTGTTTCACCTCCCCAAATTATCAAAGGACATCATAGTCTGTTGTAGTGCGTGAATTCACCTCAGCACTACTCACAGTATGTAGTGAGCAGAGTAGGAATGTACTTCAACATAGGTAAATCAACCAAGCATTACCTCACTTGCAGTTTGCACATCGAAAGCCTTATAGCAGAGTTATAAACTGAATTTAGCTCCTTTTGCTTTTTTATAACCATATATTTGAAGCCAACAAATCATGATGGCATGAATGATAAATAATAAAGTTTCAGTCCTCTTCAGCAATAAAGTGATCTTGTACTTCCTTAGAAAATTGACACACCTTCACTTCCATTGTATAGCCAAAGTGCTTAGCACCTTTTAGCAATTCGGCACGGTGAAAGAATGAACAAAACACAACATAGAAGATGAAAAAATAGATTAGATAAGTAGAGAACAACAACAACAAAAAATTGTAAAGTTGAAGACATATCCTAGGGTACAAGATAAAAAAATTTTCTAGAATGGGAAAATTTCTGAATCTGCAGATTGAAAGAACACACCATGATCATGGCAAAGAATAATCAGCCCAGAGATACTTCCAGTTCAAATTCAGAATCTCACATAAATTGCAGGTTACCAGTAAAGTAAAATAAAATCAAGTTAATTCATTCTTTTACAGAAAAATACAAATAACTTACAGTATGTTGATCAAGAGCTGAGGAAGAAAATGAGTATAACTCTAGATATTACAACTAGCCAATTTAAATGCATGCAGGAAAACGTGGGAAAACAAGCAATAGATACTAGAACTCTAAAGATGTAGCTGTCAAGAACTGTTTTGTGGACTAGTGGATGGAAGTACACTGTTTTATGGTGAAATCCATATAGCATAAATTATAAAATAAAGAAATAAAGAACATGAAATTGAGCAAGATATTATGGGAAAAAAACAGTGAGACTGCTCAGAGAAATTAGATATGCAGTTAAGGAATTGTGGTGTCTTATGATTATCAAGTTGAAGGTAAGTTCAATAGCTATAATATTGAAAGAAAAACTACATAAAAATGATCACAAAGGTATAAGTAGAAAAAGTCGACCCCAACTTAGAGAATTTCAGGAGAGAAGGTAGAGCACAGTTCACAACAAGAGGAAGGGGAATGTTCTTACCGTTTTTAGTGGGTATCGAAAGAGAAATAGGTACATCAGTAAGAATATTCAATGTACTTTCTTAATTGAAACAACTTTGTCTAACAGAAATTTATAAATAAAATGAAGAGTGGAGTATCATAATGATGAAACCCTAGAAATAGAATAATTAGCATCAGGAAAAAGTCAAAGACACCCTAATCTTCAATACTAATTTCCATTGTTCTGGAAGTATTAAAAATGCAATAAAAGATAAAAGAAAAGCATTAGAAATACATTTTCCTAGCGAAAGGAAAAATTTTATTATTTAAGGACTTTGTAACCTGAAACTCTGAGAGACCAATCTGATGAAATATTAAAGAGTAAAATACTTCAGAAATTTGACTGATTTTAACTGAACATACAATACTAACACCAGTTTAAAACAGGTAAGGTATAATGTAAGAAAACAAAAATTAAAATATCAACAAAAATTGAAATATTAATGTTAAAAACCTGAAAAGAGATATGTAGTACTGAGGTGAGCAAGCAGCATCATTAACATAGAGCAAAGATGTTTATGTATTTCCACAAAGTCAGAATTTGTTGTACAGCAATTAATTCAAAGGCTAGACCACTTTAATCAGTGACAGTTTACTAAAAATTTGTAGGTCATCGGGTAGCCCTAAACTGGGCAATCACAAATTGTTTTATGCCAATATTAATTTCTAACTTCTACAACAGTCAAGTCACACATCATACTTCATACAATGATATATAAGGAGGTCACAAAAAAGCTAATGTGACTGCAGGGTTACAATATGTTGAGGCAAGAGCACAGGCAGAGAAAGAGGGAGATGACTTAGAGTCAGTCACTGAAGGTGGGCAGATAAGAATTTTAAGTTCCTCAGAGTTGTCAAAGCAGGTTGGAGACAGAGAGATAGAGGGTTGTTTCAATTTCAGCATATCAACTCCTCCTGTCTGCTTGGAGTTGCACCTCAAGGTGTCAGTTCAAAATGAGTCATGTATGGTCATCAAGGAGAAGAAAAACTATGCTATGCTGAAGTTCAATGGGGACAGGAGATCAGTTTCATCACTGGCAATTTTCATGCTTGTGATGAGTGACCAGGTTAAAGGGTCAGGGTACTGCTGTTTGGTTTTGGGGGATCCTCCTTTTATGGGTCTTAAATGCAAGGGTGCATGTGGTGAGGTTGATAGACCCCCCACACCCTATCTGGTGTACTTTATATGACTTGAGAAGTCCACATGTCCAGGTAGTCCTTGATTTAGTTTGGTATGTTGGCATGTGTAAGTTGTTTATCAATTTGTGTCTTATCGTTGGGTCACACGGTGGTGGTTGCTTACTTGTACAAACAAGGTGTAGATTCATCCCACCAAATCTGCTAGCACCTTGATTATGGACTGCTCAGCCTCCAAAACTGTTAGAAATATGTATTTTTTTAAACGCACAAACTATTCAGTTTATGATATCTTGTTAGAGCAGTCCAAACTAAGACAGGTATACAATCGATGTGTAAATATGGCTACATTCCATTCTAGAGGATCCATATGGGAATCTTTCTTGTCTTTTTAAGAGGCTGTCTGAATTCCTTGGATTGTGGTTACCTTCCCTTAGTCTTTAAAGCCTGCTCATGCTGGTTGGTCTTTTCATTATTGCATCACTCTGACCATCTCTTTGCCTTCTTTTTCCTTTCACAGTCTTTTTGATTACATTGGCCCAACTGTTTAATCCAGAAAAACTCCTATCTTAAATACATCTGATGAGCAATGTTAATTCAAGACTCAATTTTAATTTCCCCTTGCCACATAACTGAACATATATACACGTTCCAATATTAGGGCATGCATATCTACACTAATTCTATTCACTTTAATTTTTTTCTATGTTTCCCATCTATCCATTTTTTTTCTTTCCAGTTTCACTTAGTAGGTCAAGAAGATCATATGTCAGAGTACTTTATAAACTGTGACACATGAGATAATATGTAATAATCTGTGGGGAGCCATCCTTATTTAGCAGAATCAGGCTAGGTTGAGCCATGGGACATAGAGATCTGACTTCTAGGAACTGGCCACCATGGAGGTCTGTCCCAGATTGCCAGGAAGTATGTGATACTATTTGGGAGTGGTTCCCTGTCTGGTTCTGTGATAGTTTCCCTGAGAAAATGACTCCCTTAACTCCAACCCATCCTGTTCAACACGGAAGAAGCCACTCTTGGTCCAGGCCCTTTTACCTGTGTGACTATAAAGAAAAGAGAGTTGGGCTACTCCATGTAACGTAGAGGCCAGAACTGGTATGGCCAGACCTGTCAAGTCCCCTCTCATTTAAAAGAGTATTGACTCTTGTGTTTTTATTGATTAGATAAGTTTATGGGCAATTGATTAATTTATAGCCAACTTCATTCTCCAGCAGTTAACCCTCTTCTCATCCATGTGGGATATGGCTGAGAGACCCCCCCAAAAATCGATAATTATTCCAGTGATAATATATAATAATCATTCTGTTTATACTATTTAGATATTAATTTATTCTTTATCAATGATAATCCCTTCCGTGTACATTAGTCAGCTCCTCGTAGTATATACTTACATCAAGTGCAGCAGCAAACAAATGAAAAACTGAACGTGTCATTTTTGTGGTCAAACAAAAACAAAAAAGAATGAAAGATTAAAAAAGATATTTTTCTTAATCTGCTAGAAAAGTATCTCATTAACCTACATTAATCCTTTTTTTTTATCAAAACTATTCAGTAACAGAAAATAAATTCAAAGATCACTCTGGTTAAATAATTGCACAAATTCTATCCCACTACATAAATATATGGATCTTTGGTATTATAAATGACTAATATTGAATGAAATCAAAGCATATTTTAGAATATACATATCTTCTTGCAAATTAACACAATGTAATTGTGAAATAGTAATTTAGTTTAGATAAATAAGCAGCAATTAACAGGAAAATTAATATCAAATATATATTAAGACTTAAGAAATTTTGCATTTGTACTTTTTATCAGTAACATATATGATAAATATTTGTACCCAGCTACATTTCTAAATGTCTCAAGTATTTGGTTCAGCATCTTTAGAATATAAATGAAATGATTTTGATGATTCAATTTAGTTCCAATATTGTTGTGTAGAAAGTGATCATTTGCATATTACTATCAAATTGTTATCCTCTTCCAAACCGAATGCCAGAAATGTATAGCTGGACTAAAATCCTTCCTTTGGTCAAAAGACTCTATTAAATATATTTGCCTTTGATCAAGTATTTAGGCTTCTATTTTTTGAACTTCTCTCAGATTGTTCAGTAATATTTATTTATTAACAGAAAACAAGTGTTTTCAAAAATAATAAGTGAAGTTTGTGAATGAACTCATAATATAGCTTTATATTTCTCAATTTTCCATCCTAGTGTATTATTCTTTTGCCTAAGCAAATGGGAGATATTTTGATATCTAGATACAAAAACTGCTTGAAGATCAACTTGATATTTTAGAGATTGCTATCAAAATTATTTGTACAATTACATAATCAGTTTTGAGGATTCCCTGGTTACATATGCCATCACTGAAGTAATACATTGCAAAATAAAAAATCCTAAGGGAGAAAAAAGGAGAGAATGCAAGGAAGAAAGAGGAAGGAAGGCAAGAAGGAAAGAAGGAAATGATGGACAGAGTAGGACCAAAGCAAGAAAAGAAAGAAGAAAATCTTTAAATCTGATGTTCCTTTATTGCACAGTGATGAAAATATGGACTCTCAAATTTTAGGGAAGGTTTAATCTCTTAATTCCTTAAAATCAGTTTTGGATTTTTTTCTCTCTCTTTTTTTAAATGCTGTCCAGTTGTCCTCAAAAAGATCAGAGTTGAACATATATATCTCTATCTCTGATTTACTTAAAAGTGGTAAAATACATGATCTTTTTCCTTCTTTAGGGAAAGATTTACCTGGACCCACTCAGGAACAATGAAATTAAAAAATATACAATATTTCAGATGCTAAATTATTTTAGCCTTTAAATGTTATCAAATTAAAAAAATAACAACTTCTTCTGGACTACAGTGTTCCAACATATTTTCAAACACAAAAGTGGGATTTATTTGACATTCTAAAAATTTGGTGGCAAATGAATCAGCAGTGAGGAGATTGAAGTGATTTCCAAGAATGTGAAATGAGAAGGGGCCATGCCTTCCTGGCAAAGTGATAGAACAGGTTTGATTTTTGTTGTCAGTTCCAAACTAATTTCTCTACAATTTAGTTCAGGAGCTTATAATTAAATGACTCTCTTAAGCATTTTGTTACGACTTGGCAGCTGTGCTTGTGTGTGTGTGTGTGTGTGCATATGTGTGTGTGTGTGTGTGTGTGTGTGTGTGTGTGACATAGAGATCCATATCATTCTCATCTTACTGTCTCATTGCCTGTTCCACTCATATTCAGGTAGAATTTTATTACAGTAAATTTCCCTTAAGAGGACTGAGGTTATATAAAGTGCCAGCATCCTGATTCTATATGAAACTATTTCCACAGCATGTGGTAATACTTCTTTTCTTATTCTGTGCAATAAATAATAATAAAACACAAATATTTTCTCGGTTCTTTTCCATGTCACAATCTCCAGGAAGAAAAAGTATCCAATTTTTACTATTTAGGGTATAATTTTCAGGGACTGGGGAGATAGCTCACTCGGCAGAGTGCTTGCCTTGCAAGCACAAGGCCCTGGGTTCGAATCCCAGCACCCAAAAAAGAAAAAAAAAAAAAAAAAAAAAAAGAGTAGGGTATAATTTTCAAAGCATGAGTCAGCAACTGCAGAATGTAGTATATAAACAATATTAAAATTGCCCTGGAGTGTTTGAATATTACTTAGGTTAGTGCTCATCCTTGTCCATCTCAAAGGTAAAGATAATAAAGCAAAACAAAATTAATTTATTTTAACAATTTCCCCAGGAGGGATAGAGTCCTTCTGCCCTTTACTGAAGAAAACTTATGAAAGAAGAAGACTAAATGGAATTATCTGTTTCCCTTAATAGATAATATGAGAGAAAAATTTAATGAAGGCAAATCAAATAAAAATGCACCCTTAAGTTTGTCCATTACTCTTTATTATTTCTTTTCCCCAAAATGTCCACTTAGAAATTTGAAATTGCAAAAGAACATAGCAGTAATATTTTTAAACCTAATTTACTGTTTGTTTTTATACTATTTCATGTCAAAACATCAATAAGTAAATAAAAGTCAGCAAAATTAATTGGATAAAGTGCCATTATCAGTGGTATACATACAGTAAACCAAACTAAGACCAAATCAAGGAATGGAAATACATTTGAACTGAGTGAAATAAAATATAGCACTAAAATTACTATTCAAATCTGTCCCCAATCTGTATATTTACATGGAAATAGTTTTTAGGAATTTTGGTCTTATTTCTAAAATAGCACTATGTTAAAACTGGAACCTAAAAACTTTGTTTTTATCTTTTAAAATTGTGCTTTTTCTTTTCTCTATTGGTCCACAGAGCAAAGTTGCCTTGTGAACAGCTTTAAATGCCAGTTTCTTTAAGCAAAGAATCGGAAATGTCAGGTTGTGTGAAAGAAAACTCTTCTGAAAGCAATGAAGAAAGAAAAATAGGGTCGAAATCCCTGGAGTTGTAAATTATACATTATTGATAAATACTAACAAAATATCTATAAAGGTAAAACCTGATACTCTTTATTAAGCTCACAATATTAATTTGTTACAGTATTAATTCATGTAAAACATTTAATCGCTCTTATGTGTAATCAAGTCACTGAGAATTGATGTGCTTTAAATACTTACTACTGTGAATTCATAATCTACTGAAAGAATCATCTTACAAACTATTAACAAAAGCACAAAGGATAATAAAATACCTTTTCAAAGATATCCATAGTAATATGATTTAGTAACTTAATAACATCTAAGTATTTATTATGTGTCAAGCATTATTTAAACACTTCACAAATTCTGTTTATTCTTCCTAGCAACCTTCACAAGCAAGGTCGTTGTCTTTATTGTTTGCTATGAGGATCCTGACGCTTAAGATGAAGACTACTTAGGTAGATTTGATTAAGAGCTCAGCTAGTAAGTGGTAAAACTGTTTAAAAAGTAGCAATTCAACTTTATTTATATTTGTTAATTGCTATACTGTACCAGGCAAGGAAGTCTTTATGAAAGCTAAGAACACCATACATTCATAAAAGTTGTAGCACTTACATTTAAAGGAACTATGTTTAAGGTATCTCATTTGATTTTTACATTTAGTGTGGGTAACAAGAAATTTTACTCTATTATGCAGAAGACTAAAATAAAATTTTAAATGGTAACCGATAGAAAAACATCTGGTAAGTAGCAAAGCAAAATTTTCCAATATATTACAGTAGTATAATTCCTCACTTGTTATTTTGAGATAATTTCAGTCCTATAACATGCTAAACTGTGACAAAAGAAAATGTTATAATTTCTGCTAACAAAATGTTAAACTAAAAATTTTATGTGATTTTTGCCTCTGAGGGGCCAAGCATACAATGTATCTTTACTACTTTAATTTTGAAATTGAGTGAATTTTAAATAATTTTAAATGGCTAAATTCAAATGTGCTATTGTTACAAAAGAAAATGAATTATACCACAAAATAAGGATATTCAATGCTCATTCAATCAGGTAGCAACATATCAACTTAGTATTCTGTTT